>NW_028261388.1:40154262-40754262 GCF_051295495.1 Thamnophis sirtalis | reverse complement strand
TCTCGCACATCTCTCTGTGGCAAAGTGCATCGGCACCCATCATTTACTCTCATACAGCTTCAACTGTATAAGGTTACACACTGAGCACAAAATTTGAATATTTTAATAGTTAGCACAACCTAAAAATAGAATCTTTATGAAAATTTTGAACTTTAAGATAAAAATGTTAGCTTATAAAATATGTAGGCCCTTTTACATTGTCACTGCAGTTCTAGCTGGATATATCTCTTAACAATAAAATATGTCTCATTTGGTTAAAAAGGTGGCTAATTAACTCTATTCTCGTGCTACTTTTAGAGAGATCCATGTAGGAAGGAGAATTTCCTACCTTGTTATAACTATCTTTTCCCTCTGTACGAGGCACAGCAGGCATTCAGTTAAGCTATGAAAGAATATAATTGGCAGGGAGAAAAGCAGAGAAGACAGAGGTCATGGCTTTATTCTTTTTATTGATCGCTTTTATATATTGACTTTCTCACACAGATAAGAGCCTGGAGGCAATTTCAACAATTAAAACAATTAGGAATATTTATAATAAAATAAAATTTAAGATGAAGGAAGCAATTATTATAATTGATGATTATGATGATGATTCAGTTGTGTCTGACTATTGGTCATTCTATGGGTCAGGTTCCTCCACACTACAGATAAAAATAACAAGTTAACTTTTGTTAATATTTATTTATTTAATTTGTATAGCTGCCCTTCTAAAATCAGTGTCAGCAGTGGCAAACGATCATAAAAAAACAAGTCAGTTAAAACACAATACAAAAAAGAAATTAAATATAAGCAGGAACCGAGAGAATCTATAAGAGGTCCATGTCAATATAATCAGGAAAGGGAACCCTTTACATATTCAGGACCCAGATGCGGACACATACCCAGGTTTTCAAGGCCTTTCAATAGGCCAGCATGGTTAGGGTCATCCTCATCTCTGAGGAGAGAAGTTTCCCGAGGACACAGGCAATAGCAGACAAGGCATGCCTCCTGGTCCCCGCCAACTGACATTCCTTTTTTTTTTTTTTAATATATATATTTTATTATGTTTTCATTCTATACAATCACATATTCACTGTGCTTAATCAGGGCATATAGAAAATGCCCTCTACAATACAAACCCAGTATACCACCTTGACCCACCATACACCCTCTTTCAACCCCCTCCAACTTTCATTCTTCCTTCTCACACACCCCTCTACGCCTACTTCCCCTCCCCTTCTTTTAACCTTGACCCTATCACACCCTCTCCATTCCCTCCCTCCCTTCTCCTCCTCCTCTCTCTCACCCTCTCCACCCTCCTTCTTCTTTCACTCGACTCTTTCCTTCGGTATCTATTACCTTCCAGTATATTCGGTTTGTTCTATTTTCGCACTAACTTTGAAAAGCCACAGTATACAAATACAATCATGGAATTTAACACATATTGTATTTCCCCCCTCCCCCTAAATCCCCACCTCCCTTCCCTCCCCCCGACTTCCCAAAGACCATACGTGGTATAACTTTTGAACAATCACAGTCTAAAATATCTCTACATTGAACTCAGCTTCTTACTGTTACCCAAATTTTAAACAATTTAAATTATTACTGGTACTAAGCATAAGCTATCTGGAGTTTCTTAGTCCCATATTTACTTTTTATGTAATCAATCCATTTTTTCTAGTCTCGTTTATATCTCTCGTTTGAATGTTCTTTGAGATATGCAGAGATTTTGGCCATTTCGGCTAAGTTCATAACTTTCAAAGTCCATTCTTGAATTGTAGGTAAATCTTTCTTCTTCCAATACTGCGCCACCAAGAGTCTTGCTGCCGTTATTAAATACAGAACCAAATTAGTCTCTGCTGCTGTAAAATCAATACATATACCCAGTAAAAACAACTGGGGGGTAAATTTTATCCTTCTTTTAAAGATGTTTTGCAGGATCCACCATATTTTTATCCAAAATGCCTTGACATTACGACATGTCCACCATATATGAAAATATGTAGCATCACAAGAACCACATCTCCAACATTTAGGTTGAACATTTGGATACATAGAGGCAAGCTTTTTAGGATCTAGGTGCCATCTATAAAACATCTTATAAAAATTTTCTCTCAAGTTTTGTGCTTGTGTAAATTTCACATTTCTTACCCAGATTCTTTCCCATGTTTCAAGCATTATTGGTTCCTCGATATTCTGAGCCCATTTTATCATACAATCCTTAATCAGTTCCGTTTCAGAATCCATCTGTACTAATACATTATATATCCTCTTTATATGCATTGAGCTTTGATCTCTTATTTGTTTAAACAAGTTATCCTCAACTTTTACAAAGCCAATTTTTTGATCTATTTTCCACCTAGCCTGTAATTGACCATACTGAAACCACGTTTGAACTACCTTCTCTTCTTTAAGTACCTCTAAAGATTTTAGTTCCATCACCCCTCTTTCTGAGATAAGAAGTTGTCTATAGGTGGTTCTATCGTGTTTTTGTTCTACATTCATATTTTCAATTGCATGTCTAGGAATTGCCCACATGGGCACTTTATCATTTAATTTATGTTGATATTTTTTCCAAACCCTCAATAAAGCATTTCTTAAGATGTGATTTTTAAATTTCTTATCCGTTTTTTTGTTAAATAACAAGTAAGCATGCCAACCATATAACAAGTCATATCCCTCGATATTCAAAATTCTGTCATTAGTTAGATGAATCCAATCACTAATTGTAGATAATGCCACTGCGTCATAGTATAATTTTAAGTTAGGTAATTTCAATCCTCCTCTTTCACGTGCATCTTGCATTATTTTCATCTTTACCCTCGGCTTCTTTCCTGCCCACACAAATTTATTGATACCCTTCTGCCATTCTAAAAGATTCGCATCTCTTTTAAGTATTGGTAACATTTGAAAAAGAAATAAAAATTTTGGTAAAATGTTCATTTTTACTGCCGCTATTCTACCCAGCAAGGACAAATGCAGTTTTTCCCACCTTTTCAACTCCAACTGTGTACTATGCCAAAGTGATTCATAATTATACTTGTATAATTTCCCATTTGAGATTAAAATATTAACTCCAAGATATTTAACTTTTTTAACTACCTCACATCTTAGCATCGCCCCCAGTTCTTCCTTCTGTTTGATAGTCATATTTATAGCTATTATTTTGGTTTTTCCTAGATTTATTTTAAATCCCGAGACTTGACCATATTGATTGATCGTATTCAATAATACCCTACTAGTTTCCTGCGGTTGTTCCAATATTATAACCAGATCATCCGCAAATGCACGGACTCTATATTCTTGCTGTCTAATTTTAATCCCTTTTAGACCGCCTAGGCCCCGTATCTTATTCAACAGTATTTCCAAAGTTATAATAAACAATAATGGGGACAGAGGACAGCCTTGTCTTGTACCTTTTTCAATTTGAAAGGAGTCTGTCAGACTTCCATTGACAATGATCTGGGCTGTTTGCTGCTGATATATTGCACCAATTGACCGTAAAAAGCCATCTCCTATCTGCATTTTTTGCAATGTCTTCAGCAGGAATTGCCAATTAACTCGATCAAAGGCTTTCTCCGCATCCAGAAATATGAATGCGGCCGGAATTTGATTGTTCTTTCCCAGGTATTCTAAAGCGTTGATAATTAATCTAACGTTGTCCTTCATCTGTCTGCCCTGTATAAAACCAGTTTGATCGGTATGTATCAGTTGTTGAATTACCCCCATTAGCCTATTTGCTAATATTTTAGTAAAAATTTTATAATCTACATTGAGTAATGAAATAGGTCTGTAATTTTTTGGTTGGGTAAGGTCTTGGTCTTCTTTGGGTATCAACGATATGAACGCAGTCTTCCACGAAGGAGGTACTTTCTCTCCCGATTGAATTTTATTGAATAGTTCTCTGAGGGGTTCTACCATTTCTAACTGTAGATTTTTATAATAAACAGCTGTTAAACCATCTGTGCCTGGTGCTTTCCCTAACTTTAATTGTTTAATTGCCTGCAAAATTTCCCCAGAGGTTATAGGTTGATTCAGCTTATGCCTATGTTCTTCTCTAACTAGGGGGATTTTCTCTTTATCTAGGTATTTGTCTATATCTCCGTCCTTAATTTTATCCCCTTTATACAACTCTGTAAAAAATTCCCGAAATACCTTTTGAATCTCTTCCTGTTGAAACACTTCCTTCCCTCTGTAACACAATTTGGATACATTTCGAGCTTTCCTTTTTTTTCTAATCTGATAAGCCAACCACCTACCGGGTTTATTTGCATTGCAGAAAGTATTATGTTTAGCATATAATAAACTAGTAGCTACCTGGTCAGAGATCAGCATATCAAACTGAGATTTTAATATAGCAATTGTTTCCCTAATCTTTGTATCTCCTGGATTCAATGTTAATTCTAACTCTTTCCCTTTAATTTCCTCTTCCAATTCTTTTCGTTTTTGCCCTTGTTTGTATCTATGTATTTTGTTTATATTCATTAATACTCCTCTCATATACGCTTTGCTTGCATCCCATACATATTCCAAAGATGTACCCTTGTTCATATTGAGAACAAAATATTCCGATAGCAATTTTTTACAATCATTAACATACTTTTCATATCTAAATAAATTTTCATTCAACCTCCAGGACCTTCTTGCCTGGGCCACCCTTCCCAATTCCATCCATACTGGATTATGGTCTGAAAGAACTCTCGCCATAATCTTTGTCTTCTTCACCCTACAAAGTAAATCATTTGTAATTAGTATAGAATCAATCCTTGAAAGAGATTGATGTCTATTGGAAAAAAAGGTAAAGTCATATTCTTCTGCATGCCTCTCGCGCCAAGCGTCTCGCAATTCAAAATCATCCAGCATGTCAAAAAAGGGTTTGGGTAACTTAGCTCGAAATTTGGTGTTCGGGCGAGCTGTCTTCTTATCTCTTTTGGTGTCGATCACGCCATTCCAGTCACCCAACAATATACAAGACTCAAAGTCCCACTGTACTAATTTAGCGTGAAAATTTCTATAAAATCCATCTTGTTGTTGATTAGGAGCATAAATTCCCAAAAGTAACGTCTTTTTCCCTTCTAAGATTAAATCTAATGCAATATATCTTCCAAAGGGATCTGCTTCAATTAGCTCAGCTTTAATGTCTTTTCTTAAATATACTACTATGCCATTTTTCTTTTCCATGGCTGAGGTCGCAAAATGTTGGCCCAGTTTGGGGTTAAACAAATATTTTTGATCGGTTGATTTGATATGAGTTTCTTGCAAGCAAATTATGTCATTCTTAAACTGTTTGAGATAATGAAATATTTTCTTTCTTTTCTGTGGAGAGTTCAGTCCGTTAACATTCCATGTCAAAATCTTAGTTGTCATTTTTGGTTGCCTGAAGCTTTTTTAGAGCCTCCCGCAAGGCCTGTCTCACCTTTGGTTTGGCTCCTCCCACAGCTTCTGAGCTTGTTGCAGTAGCTCCTTGATCAATGGCCAACGATTGTTGAGATTGTTGCATAGTAGCTTGTTTATCCGTTTGTCTGGTGGTCTTACTGTTGGATCTTTTTTCCTTGACTTCTTGCCCTTCCGGAAGAGGGAGATGATACATTTTATCTGATGGTTGTGTGGTTTGCTGTTTATCTTGTTCGTCTCGTGGTTTTTCACCATATCCCGAAGGTTCAGGGTATCCCATCTTCAGAATCCTATGATAGAAATCACGAGCTTTCCATACAGAGCTGAGACGATATCTTTGTTTGTCCATTGTAACTGTAATATCGAATGGGGCATCCCATCTGTACTGTATCTGACGCTTTCTGAGCTCTTCCACCAGAAAAGCATAATCTCTTCTGGCTCTTAGCATCTGAGGTGGTATTTCTTTCAAAACAATCAGGTCCTGTCCACCAATTTGAAGCTTAGTATTGTAAGACTCTTGTAGTATTATATTTCTAGATTCTCTTGTAACAAAGTATATTACCATGTCTCGGGGAAGTTGCCTTTGTTTTGCCGCCCATGAGTTAACACGAAAAATCCTGTCAATCTGCCAATCAAAATTGGATCCCGGTTTTCCCACCAGACGGTCAAAAGCTTCAGAAAACATTTGCTTTAAGTTCTCCTGCTTTTCTTCACGCAGCCCCCTCACTCTTAATGCAAGCTCCATCTGCTTATACTGTATCATAATAATTTGTTTTTCAGCATTGTCAATTTTTTGTTCCACCATTTCAGTTTTGGATATCAGGTTAGTTTTAGCTTCATTGAGAGTTTCTAAATTATCTTCCATTCCAGAAATATATTCTGTTATCACATTTACAATTCCCATCATATTATCATTCATTTTAGTGACCCTGGTATCGAATTTGTCATATAGAACTTCCATCTCACTCCTTATTTCATCTTTGAAATCTTTAATCATTTCTTGATTCTGTTCTCTGAATTCTTTAAACATTTCTAAGTTCTGTTCTCTGGATTCTTTGAACATTTCCAGAAAAAATTCTTTTGTTAGTACATCTCCACTAGGGGGCATAGATGGTGGGGGCTGCAACTTTGTACCAGGTATGGGAGACGTTTTCGGAGGTAATTTGACAGAGGTTGATTTGGATGCCATTATATTTTGGTTTTAATTATTTGTTCTAAATTACTAATCCACTGTGCTATGTGGAGAAAAAGAAATTCCTCCCCCCCTTTTTTTTTCCTTCTTTTTTTTTTCAAGGGGTTTTACGGAGGATTTCAAAAGAGAAAGTCCGTTTGGAATGTTTGGAATGTCTCTTTATCAACAACAAAGCGTCTTGAAAACTTTAAGGGAGTAGCTCTATTTGAATTATAAGAAATTATTTCTTTGATTCTGTAGCAGGAAGCCGGAGATAACAAATGCAGAAGCTGTAAATGCCATTTTGAAAACAATTAAACAAAAGAGGTTTTTATAACATTGAAGCTGGTATTTCAGATAGAGAAAAGTTTTAAAGTTCACAAGTTGGTCTTTGCTCGTATTGATTTTTAATAGTCTCTTTTCTAAAGATTGTCCTAAGGGGGAGGGGTCCTGTCTAATGCTGTGAATAACAGCTGCGAAGTTCAGGTCGGAGTTGAATGACTCAGCTTTGGGTTGATCCTCCCCCTCCGTCCACAGCTCACAAAAAAAAAAACTGTGAACTTCAAAGAAGATTCTTACCAGCTGAGATTCCTCACTGCTTTTTTCTTGTCTGAAAAAAGAGTTATCTTCTTGATATTGAGCAGATAACGAACCTGAATTCTGGGGGCAGCTCTGTTAAGCTGCCGACCGGCGACAGGCCACTCCCCGGAAGTCTCGCCAACTGACATTCCTTGATTGACAGGACCCAGAGAATACCCATCCTGCCAGAGAAGATTGGTTGTATAGAAACAACTAGAAGAAGACAGTCTCTCAGTTAATCTGGTTCTAACCTATGAAGGACTTTAAAGATGACAACCAGCACCTTGAATTTCATGTAAGAACCTCACTGACAGCCAAAGCAGCCTCCATAGTCAATACCATTTACAACTTGAGCAGTTGCATTCTGTAATGTAATTCTGTAAAGAGCATTGCATTACTATGAACAGGATGTCACAATGGCATGAGTGATTGGAAACAGAGCTTCTCAGACCAGAAATAGGCATAACTGGCACACAACCTGAAGATGTGCAAACATCTTAGATATTTTTACTACTTGGTCTTCCAGCAGAACCTATGAGTCTAAGAAGATGCCCAGACTGTGCACCAGATAGATTTGAAGTAGTGCCACCCTACCCAGATCAAAGATGAAAAATCTTGGTCATAGGAAACTCAAGCACCCACATTTGAGCTCACTGTCTCTACACTGAAAAATTGTAGTGCTGCTTACCTGCCCCCCCCCCATTGCCATGTGCAGATGCTACTCAAAGCACCACAGCTGATTCGTGTGTCACAATCAAGGCAGCCAGTCATCCAGTCATCCAACTATTAGTCTGAGGGACAAGATAGTACAGCCAACACACCAGCCAGCAGCAGCCCTACCAAGGAAATGAGTTCAAGGTACCACATTCAGTTCTGTCCCAAGCCACATTCCAATCAAGTGAGATGAATGAATTGAAGAGAAAACATTCACTAAACCCAATAGAGGAAAAGCTCAAATCTACAGAAACACTACAATCTCTTCATCCAGCTCTCAGAACTTGCAATCTGCTGCAAAATACTAACAGCAGCCATTGGCATTATCTCTACAATCAGGCTTGACCTTGGTACTGTGTGTGAGTGTGTATGTTATTAAATTTATTTAAAGGATATTTTGGTATGAAAAGACTGGAGGGCAGCCACTGAGAAATCTCTGTGTCATATTACCTCCCTTTTCATGATAATTTAAAATTTAAATCAGGAAGAATCACTGAGAAAAAGTTTCTTTATAGGAGATTTTATTTTGACATAGGAACAGAGCAGGTGAACAGCAGACTGCTGAAATGTGATTCAAAATACTGGTTTTTGTGACAACTGCAACTGTTGTTTTTTAATATGTTTGGAATGTTATGAAGCAATGAATTGGGATCTTCTAAGTTAGATGAGGTTAGAGTGTTCCATAATTGCATATCTTAAAATGCAATTCAATATTCTTTTAGGAATCAACTAATATTTCTCTAAATATGATGTTAGCTAATACCTTGTTTTTTCTTTTCTTAGATATCTCTTTATCACTGTAATTCCCATCTTTATACTCACAAACTTTTTGACATCTCCAAAAGTTTGCCTAGAGTGGATTACTTATGAGTACATGATGCAGAACATGATGCAGAACCAGTGGTGGGTTCCTACCGGTTCAGACTGGTTCGGCAAACTGGTAATGGTATGGTGGCCTCAGCTGGAACAAGCAGCATCCCAGTCGGCGGTGCAATCTTGTTTTTTAATTCTGCGCATGCGCAGAACAATTTCTATTGAAGTGTGCATGTGCGCGCAGTGTGCGCGCATGAGCAAACTGGTAATAGTGTTGGCTGGAACCCACCCCTGTGCTCAATACAATCAGACAGACTTCCACAATAATAATAATAATAAAGCTTTCCTGCTTCCCTATATGATCCTGATCTCAGTATGGAAACAAGTAAATGGCCTTTTAAAGGTTTCCTTTAAAGAATCTATTAAAAGTTTATTTTATTCAAACTCTATATTGTGATTTTTTTTTTTACAGAGAAGAAAATCTTAGCCAGAACCGAATATGCCTAAATCCTCCTTGAGATTAGTCCAATTTAATATCCTCTGATGTTAGTGGAAAAATCATTCATCTCCAATCTACAACAAATCAGACCTTACATTTTCTCTGTATTCTGATGTATTTTCAATTAGCCTTCTGAGCACCAGAGAATTTCTCACCATTTAGATGCAACCACATTGCATAATTTATTTCCAATATTATGTGTTATAAATAATGAAATAAGGTTTTCATATTACACACAGACACACACACATACATCTTATAATTTTTAAAGTTGGCACTGGCCTCAAAAGTGAATTAGTAATTCACAGGTCTGTGACTATAAAGCTGTTTGATTATTCTAATCTAATTTCCATGTATTTTGGTGTGCTGAAAATAAATAAAATATTGAAAAAACTCCTAGATGTCATAATTTGCCACAACATGCAAAATTGTCTTCAAATTTATCAAAAAAAATTAATTTGGGGTATTTTTTTATATTATGGGTTTTTAACCAAATTTAAAGTCCAAATTACTATTAATTAATTCACATAAGTGCATTTAAGATATAAAATGCCAAAAAAACCTTAAAGGGTTTGTCTGAGTTATGTAAAAAAAAATATAGCACTGTAAATCTGATGGTCCGCAATATATACATAAGCTAAGTAAGTTTTAAATCTGTGCTTCTCATGGTAGAAGGGGTTAGGATTAGGGTAATCTTTCCTGAAGAATCCATTCGGAGAGTGACACAGGGCAGATAGCAGCATCTCCGGTCAGTGCAGGGGGCGTGGCCAGCACTGTGACGTTGCGTGTACAGACACAAAGCTGCTCTCTCCTGCATGCCACACTTGTGCACGAATCATCATCAGGTTCTTGGTTCTAGACTGTTCACACTTTTTCTTCGCAATTCATGTTAGGTCGTCATGTTATGGCTCCGCGAATGTGTATTAATTTGCCAGACAGTTTCTGTTTCATCTGTGGTGAATATACAGTGTTGAAGCAACAGCAGAATATTACAGACTTTGTGAAAAAAATATACTTTGCATACTTTGGACTAAAAATTGGAGATCAAGATAAAGTTTGGGTGCCTAATAAAGTGTACAGATGGTGTGTTGAGGACCTCTGAAATTGGTTCAAGGGTAAGAAAAAATCTTTCCATTGTGGGATTTCTATGTTATGGCGAGAGCAAAAGAACCATAGTGATGACTGTTACTTTTGTTCATGCGATGTGAAAGGGTTTAATTCCAAACGGAAGCATTCCATTTCATACCACAATCTTCACTCAGCAATTCGTCCCATCTCCCATGGCACATATACCAGTACCCAAGCCCTCTGCTACCTTGGAAGAGATACCTAGCTCCGATGAAGGTGAAGTCATACCTGAACCAGATGATGAATCAAGTTCTGACTTTGAAGATAATACAAGACCAAAATTGTTTTCTCAAGAGGAAATGAATGATTTGGTAAGAGACTTGAATCTTCCCAAAGATGCCACTGAGTTACTCGGATCAAGGCTGAAAAGCAGGATTTTATTGTTGCCAGGAGTGTCATCTTCATGGTCCAGACATCGTGAAAAGGAGTGCGTTCCTTACTTCGTCCAGGAAGACAAGTTGGTTTATTGCATCGATGTCGAAGGTCTGATGGGTCAATTTAAAATCCAATATGATTCAGAACAATGGCGTCTTTTTATAGATTCTTCAGAAAGAAGTCTCAAAGCAGTTTTACTCCACAACGGTTTTTACACTTCCATGCCTATAGGTCATTCCATACACTTGAAGGAAACCTATGAGAACTTGGAATTGGTTCTTTGTAAACTTAAATATGAAGACCATGGTTGGCAAGTGTGTGGGGACTTGAAGGTCTTGTGCATGCTGCTCGGGCAACAAGTTGGGTATACCAAATACCCTTGTTTTCTGTGTCTATGGGACAGTCGAGACCAACAAAATCACTGGACCAAGAAGAGTTGGCAGCCGAAGATGCTAACAGTCGGTGAAAAAAAATGTCCTCCAAGAAACTTTGGTACCTTTCCATAAAGTTCTTCTACCACCTCCCCATATAAAATTGGGATTGATGAAGCAATTTGTAAAATCACTTCCAAGAGATGGAGAATGCTTCAAATACTTGGTCACCAAGTTTCCATGCCTGTTGGAGGCAATTGAAGGAAGGTGTGTTCATCGGACCAGACATTAGATGGCTTATAGTTGATCAAGAGTTTGTCAATACCATGATGGATGCTCAAAAAGAAGGGTGGATTGCATTTAAAGAAGTCGTACAGAAATTTTTAGGCAAGATCTTCACTACAAAAAGATCGTCGGAAGAATGTGGAAAGCATTTCAAGCTTTAGGTTGCCTGATCAGTTTGAAAGTGCATTTCCTCCAGTCCCACCTTGACTACTTTGCTGAAAATTTGGGAGCTGTGAGTGAGGAACAAGGTGAACGATTCCACCAAGACATTAAAGAGATGGAAAGGAGATACCAGGGAAAATGGAGCATTACAATGATGGCAGACTCCTGTTGGATGCTTCAGACATTCCAGATGCTACTCACAAGCATAAATGCACCAAGAGGAACCTCACAAGGAAGAAGAATCGAGTTTAGTGTGTGTAGGTGAGCTCATTTCAGTTCAAAAAAGGATTTTCATGAAAATATTGTAATAAAACTTTAATTGTATAAGTCTATTTCCATTTATTTTGAGGTATTGCCTTATTTAACATAGTTACCTAAATTGTCAGGAAACGTGATGTCCTATGACAAAATGGAGGTCATTTTTGGATTCAGCGCACCAAAAAACATAAAGATAACATGGAATAATCAAAACAGCTCTCCAAAAAAGTTTTTTTTTATTAGCAATTATTCATTATATTTTAAACATAAAAGGCACTTGATAAGATGTATTGCAGCTTATGTCAACAGTAATAATAATACATGCCTGCCTGTAATTCTAAACAATGTATATGGAAAAATAATGTCTGCCAAGTCTACCTCTTGATTTTTTTCATTCAGTTGAAATTACAACATCTGAAGTCTTACAAAGGAAATGAAAGAAAAATAATAAGGCTGATTTTTTTTATTCAGCTATAATTTGACTGGGCTATTTTTTTTTTACTGTGTCAAGTTAAAACAGTTTTACAAAATTACTGTAAATTTACAGTATTTTTGCTTCTTGGTTTGTGTTCATCATAACATAACTGCACTATAAAGGTATTAAATGGAATTATCCTGTTTGTTGCTGTAGTCATGAAATCTTAAAAACTGTAGAGAGAAAAGTAAAATAGAACAATAAAAAAGAGAGATAAAGGGAAAGAAAGGCAAAGAAAAGCAGATAAAACCCCAGTATTCATATAACTGTTTCAGGGTAATGGAAAGCTGACACATTACATCTGTTTTATCAGACACAATGGCTTAAATGGTTTAAAACTTATGTTTCTTAGAGCTCCAATATTTTGTTTCTCTTTTTACCCAGTATATGTTATTATTGCATTGTTTATCTTCTGCTGCTAGATTCATGACATTCATTGTTTCTTCTCTGAAATGTCATATTTGTATGAGGTTTCCTGCTGCTTTCTGCTTGCATATTCATAGTCTAATGTTTCTTCTACTTTACCAGTAGACATATATTATGATTATTTTCATTTAAAAGTCGCTGCTCATATTAGCTGAAAGAAGTAGGAACCACATGAAACAGAGGAGCAGTGCTCTTTAGGAGAAAAAAGCCTTCAAAAACATGATGCTTGTAGAATATCCATCTTGAGCATTTGAAACCTGGCCATGAGGATGATTCTGCAATCAGAATCTCAGAATATTAACTAATGGTTAATAACCTGCAATGACTCATTGCCCTATTTTCTCCCATATTGATGACCCAAATTCCAAATTCCTGTTCATAGAATGCAAAGATAACATTGATTACAGTTCAAACAAATAAGGTCATTTTATAAGAAAAAAAAATAGATCAATGCTGAACTATATGCACTCCATATCAGACTTTAAGATGTTAAAGATACAGCCATATCAAGGACTGAAACAATGAATGAAGCTATAAGGATCCTACAGTCCTGTCTAATTACATAGACCAAAATGACTAGATAAACCAGTGAAATGATTCAATGCCTAATTGGACCCCCTGATGAAAAAGTTCTTTAGTTCTTTAAATTATCTGCTGTATTGCATTACAACACAATCTTAATGGAAAAAAATATTAGTAATAATGGGAAGGTTTTCTTTTCCTAATAAAAATTCAGAGCACAGGAAAACATCCTGAAAATCTTGTTTTTTATTTTATTAGATGAAGAACTCATCGTTTGTCCTATAACGAGCAGACAACTTTCTGAGAAGCTGCACATTAAACTTGTGGGTGCTAGGAAATGTGTATGAAAAGACATTCAATTACAAAATAATTGCCAAGCAAAACTTTCTCTGCCTCGGCCATGAGGAAAAAATGGAAGAATAGTGAATTGTTGGTTTCTTAATTAAATATATTGAGTGATAATCTTTATTCTGAAAATAAACAGAGAACACAAATACATTTAAGACGAATGTTTGCTGACAGAGAGATAACAATGTACTAACAGAACCAGAGTAGTTGGCATTTGCTACACATTTCATGATATATAGAAACTAATTATTCCATTGTAATGAGCATACTATGAAGAAGACATAGTCATGATTATGGAAACATACAGAAAATAATATGTGTTTTGTTTATTGTCTTGGAAGCCAGTCTACCTAATTTTTTAGCCAATAAAGTGGAAATAAATTTTATCTATCTCTCTTTCCCTCTCCCCCCCCCTCTCTCTCTCTCTCTCGTGTGTGTGTGTGTCTGTGTGTGTGTGTGTGTGTGTGCATTTGTATAGAGACACACAGAGGCACAGAGTATTACTATTTCTGCTCCTATTAATAGTATATAGATTTTAAATATTATAGTTAAGCATATAGAGAATATACATTCTACTTTTGATAACAAATCCAGTTTTTTTTAAAAAAAAATCAGACTCCAGATAATTAACTCAATGTAATGCAGAAAATCTCTATACTAGACATAGATGCAGACTTGTTCAGTTTGTTTATTCCTACTAATTTAGCAAAGATTTCTATTTGAACTAGCTGAAAGAATGCAAGATTTAAAAATAGAGATTTTTAATGTATTCTTAAAAGTAAGAATTTGAATCCCTTTATAACTTGCTTAAACTGTGTTTAAGGTGGTTAGTCTCTTTTCTGGAAGATTCTTTGTCTTTAATAGCTATAAAGCAACAAGTATAATAGAAATAAAAATGTTTAACAAATTAGTATTTATAGATTTTTTCAACTTCAAAATTGGATCATATTCAATGCAGGATGATGTACAATTGAAATGTAGATGAAGAATACCTTGGGAAAACTGGAAAGAGTATTTTTCCTTTATTTGGCTATTGCTTTTTCTAGGATGCCAAGACAACGAATAAACATACTGTAATTTAAAAATAAAACAAATGAAAACTAAGCATTTCAACATTTTACAAGACTACTCTCCTTTATATATTTCATTTGCAGTATACTATTATGAAGTTTCCTCCTAAATATGGAATTTATTTTGAGAAATGATTTTATTTATACCAAATTTTCATCTGAAATGTAAATTTAGTGAAATAGTAGGCTACATAGTGTAGTTGTACACTATTAAGCTCTCATTGTGCTTATCTTTTTGCCTGTTTTACTCTTAGGTTACACCAAATAATGCACTATACCACAACAAATTTTGAATTTGAATCAAGATGTCTAAAATATGTTAATCCAAGAATATGTGAAAATTCCAGAACCCATTACTCTGCGAAATCAAACTCCCTTGTTATTCAGATTAGTACTATTTGTGAAATTTTGACTATATCTCTGCAGTCATGTGATTATGTTTTCTGATGCTCCCTGCCAGTTTCGTAGAAACAAAGTCTTTGGGGAAGCTGGCAGGAAGTCAGAAGTCACTCTTGCTCCCACTGTTTTTTGCCTGTGCATGGTCTCCCTGTTTCTCTGTTTAGGTAAGGAAATATTGTCCCATTATTAAAGTTTACCTTTTTTATAATATATATACTATATACTATATACCAGTGGTCCCCAACCCCCGGTCCGCGGACCGGTGCCGGGCCGTGGAGTACCTGGCACCGGGCCGCGCAGCAGCCGGGGGCCATGCAACGGCCGACTCTTCACTCATGCAGCGCCGTCGCCGGAGGGGGGGAGCTGCGTGGAAGCACAGGAGCAAGTGAGGCGAGGAGGAAGAATCCCCCGCTACTACACCACCTCCGCCCCCTCCCCGAGTCAGCCGTCCCCTCAGTGAACGCCTCCGCCTCTTTCTCCTTTCTCGCCTCAGTCGGCTCGCCTGGAAGCGAGGCGAGGAGGGGGCGGACCATGCGCTGGAAGCGGAGCCCTTGGAGGCCCTGGCGGCTTCCCCGGCGGTTGTTGCTGGCCGCTCTCTTCTTTTTCTCGCTGTCCTCCTCGGCTCAGTCATCTCCGAGTTGCCCAGGGAGGGGCGGCGCGCCCGGGACGGAGACGGCGCTTCCCCGCCCAGCCTTGGCTTGTGAGAAGGAACAGCGGGAGAGGTAGAGAGAGAGAGAGAGAGAGAGAACGTCGGGCAGCCGAGGGCGGGGGGGGGTCTTTTGAGGGGAGATGGGGGGTGTGCGATTTTGGCGCGTGTGCGCCCTCCGTGGGCGTGGGTGGGGGGCTGAGAGGAGTCTAAGGGTAGCCCACCATTATGCCATTGTAACTCTGGTCACTAAATGTTTTCCCCCTCCTCGAGACTCCTCACTTCTTCCTTCATTCCTCTTGCTTATCTACCTTCACCTTATCTGTCTTCTGCTCTTTCCCTCTCTTCCTTCCTTTCTCCTTCCATCCTCTCTTCTTTCCTCACTCACTCCCTTCCTCCTTTCCTCTTCCTTCCTCCTTCCATTCTTTCAGCTTCATTTCTTTTGCCTATCTACCTTCTCTGTCTTTCTGCTCTTTCCATTTCTCTCTTCCTCTTCGCTTCTGTTCCTTCCTCCTTCCCTCCTTCCCTATTTCTTCCTTCTTCCTTCCTTCTGCCTATCTACCTTCACCTTCTCTGTCTTTCTGCTCTTTCCCTGTCTTCCCCTTTCCTCCCTCCCTCCCTTCTTTCCTTTCTAGTTCCATCTTTTCTTCTTTCCTCTCTCCCTCCCTTTTTCTTTTTTCCTTCCTTCCTCTTTCCTCTTGCCTATCAACTTCATCCTCTTTGTCTTTCTGCTCTTTCCCTCTCTTCCCCTTTTCTTCCTACCTCCTTCCCTCTTTTCTCCCTCCCTTCTTCTTTTTCTTCTTTTTTTCTTCCATCTTCCTCCTTCTCCTCCCATTCTTTCTCCTTCCATCCATCTTTTCTCCTTCCATCTTCTCCCCCCTCCCTTCTTCTTTTCCTTCCCCCCTCCCTCCTTCCTTCCTCTCCTTCCCTTTCTCGCACACAGGAAGGGGAGGGGCGGCTTTCTAGTTGCTTTCACAGCATAATTTCTTTATCTAACTTTTAAAAAACAGTGTGCAAATCAAACTTGAGATTTTCGTAACCTGCGAAGCACCAAGTTATTATCTTCTGTTGTTACAAATTCGCAGCTACTCCATTCTTTCCGATAGGGAACTGCATTTCCCAAGATGCCTCAGGTCCTCAAAGCGCTGAACGCGGTTTTGCAATTGACTCCAGCGAGGCCCGGTAGCCGCCGGCTGGGGTGGCTGTCAAGGCGCTGACAGCGGAGCAGACGCGCCGTTTGTTACTGCTTCCAGCAATCGAGACGGACGAGGGAAGCAGCGGTGGCGGACGTCAGCAGCGACTGTAACGACCGCGCGGGCGAGGTGTGGAGGAAGAACAGAAGGTCCCTCCTGCCCGCGACGACGGCTCCAGCCATGGACGAGCAGGCTGGCCCCGGCGTCTTCTTCAACAACAACAACAACGCGCTGCTCTTGCCGCCACCTCCGGGTGGGAAGCAACCACGCCTTGCCGACTCGCTTCCCACCTCAGCACAGGGGCCGCACAGGCGTGGTTGCTTCCCATCCGGAGGTGGCGGCAAGAGCAGTGCGTTGTTGTTGTTGGGGCCAGCCTGGTCGTCCATGGCTGGAGCCGTCGTCGCGGGTGGGAGGGACCTTCCGTTCTTCCTCCGCACCTCACCCGAGCAGTCGTTACAGTCGCTGCCGACGTCCGCCACCGCCGCTTCTAATTAATATAATTCTCCCTCTCTTTTTCACTCTCTCTCCAGCACACAAACGCAAATGCATAGGGCAGCCCACCTCACACACAGGTAACTTCGGGCAGCTTACAACATTATGATGCACGTCTCCCCATAGGAGAGGAAATGGGGAAGCCGGGGGCCCGGAGATCACCCGGGGGATGCCGAGGATGCCTTACCAATCGAAAGCCGGCGTACCTCGTCATAATGGGGGATGGATTTCTTGCCAGGAAACGCAAGGGTTGGACAACGGCGGAGGCTCGGGTTTGTTTTTTTCCCCGGGAATAAAAGTGAACATAAGACTTCTAAATCCCCAGCAAGAAAAGAAATGCAACTGTAGTGGTCTCTCCCCCCCTTCCTCTAAAGAACAAATGTTATCCTGCCACAGAAGTGAAGAAATCTCAGATTTCGCCCTTCTGCAACAGCCTCCCTCGGGATCCCGCTCCTCCGCTACAGATGCATCGCGTCCCAACAGCGGAACGTCTGGTCACCTTAGGGATGAATCCTGTGCGTGTCACCCCAAATGGCTACGCGTGTCAGCACTGACACGCGTGTCATAGGTTCGCCATCACTGATATACTATATACTATATACTATATACTATATACTATATACTATATACTATATACTATATACTATATACTATATACTATATACTATATACTATATACTATATACTATATACTATATACTATATACTATATACTATATACTATATACTATATACTATATACTATATACTATATACTATATACTATATACTATAGATAGATAGATAGATAGATAGATAGATAGATAGATAGATAGATAGATATAATCTATCTATCTATCTCTATCTATCTATCTATCTATCATCTATCTATCATATACTCTTCTTGTTATATGATTAAAGGCAATGCAGCATTGAGGTTAAAAAATTGTCAGTCTAAAATTTAGTGTTCATTCTGCTCACATTAGACTGCACTGCATTTTTCTCAAAGGCTAACCCAATGGGTCACAGGTTGTCTGTAATTATAATGCACTATATTTTATGGTAATCTTATAAAGCTATTCTCTTGCTTTTTAAAGTAGTCTGGGTACTGTAAATCTCATATATTTATTTTAATTTTTTGTAGCATTTTCAGAAATGGTTTACATCATAAATCTTGTTTAAAAACTCTGTACAAGAAAGCATGACATGATAAACTTCTGTATCTTTCTGTCTGAGTGAGTATATATACTGTATACAGCCCATCTTAAATGAAAGTAGATTGTATACAGTATCGCAATAGCTTCTAAATATCCAATCCTGCAACAATTGACTACCTCTCTTTGGATAGCTTCTAAAGTTAATGCACTGTATAAATTCATCAAAAAGGTAAATATTTTTGAGTTTAGTTCCTGGTGGAGAGTTTGAAGACCATAGATATATAGCTGGCTACTCATATTTGAAATATCCAAATAAAGGACAAAACCTGTGGTACTTCTGAGTAAAGTGGTTAAGTTGCTGGAATAGAAACCAGGGGACTGATTTTCTAATCCTGCCTTAGACATGAAAAACTGGCTGGGTGACTTTGGGTCAGTCACTCTCTCTCAGCACAACTCATTTCACAGTATTGTTGTTGTCGTTTATATAGAAGAAGGATTACTGGTATGTTTGCCACCTTGAGTTTGGGAAAAAAAGAAATAAAAATCTAAAAAACCCAAAATCCTAATTAAAAAGTACCATACAAGAGTATATGCTAAATAAAAAGAGAGAACTTAAAGGAACACACACACACACACACACACACACCATTCTGAATTATTATACAACAGTGCAGCAAATTTTTCTTGAAAATTTTCAGGATGTTTTAAATTCTAAAACATTGTCTTATTGCATCATATCTAAAATATCCATAGTATAGGCATAATTTGAAATATTCTGATATATTTGTTTTGAAACTCTGAAAATTGTGTGGGAGATCATTATTTCCAGAGCACAGTAGGTAGGGCTTCTGCTTGCTGGAAAATTTGAAGAATGTTCAAATGCAATACTTGCTAATAAGAAACTATGAAAGGCTGTCTCCTAAAGCTTCTTGCTTGCTATCAAAACTGGGAATGTGCTTACTTCCACATCAATTTCTTATCTAAACTCATATATATATATATAGTTGAAAGAGAATTGTAAAAAAAAACAAAAAAATAATTTGCCTGTCAAAAATTATTGCAGGATTTACTGTGAAGATGTAAAAGTAACAAGAAAAATAGTTATAATGTGCTTTGATCACTATGCTGTATGATTCTAAAATATAATTGATTATAACATTAATACATGCCATGTATGAAAAAAGATATGATAGTCATAGTTTGCTACATTAATGCATTGTCTTCTAGCACACTTATGCCTGCTTAATTAAGGAAGAACAAAACACGGCAGGATTTAACTCCAGGAAGTTTACACTCTAGAGCAGGGGTCTGTTCAGAACTGGGCCACACAAGTGATGGGCAAGCACTCATACAGATTCACTTGCACAAGCATCCCTGCCGCTTGTGCAAATGGAGATGTGCATGCTTGCATGCATCCCTGCAAGCTGTTTCATGCTTGCCACTGTAACAGAACCATCCCCTCTTCCTTCCTTCACCAGGCCACCAAGCTAGAGAGGTTGGGGACCGCTGTTTTAGAGCACACTGTTGATTTGTTACTTTCATAATTAAATTGTTCTGAAATTAGCAAGAGAATCAAACTGTAATATGCAGCTTATTTGCTTGGGAATATTACAGTGGTGGGATTCAATTTTTTTTACCATCAGTTCTATGGGCATGGCTTGGTGGGTGTGACATGGCTTGTTGGGTATGGCTTGGTGGGCATGGCAGGGGAAGGATACTGTAAAATCTGCATTCCCTCCCCACTCCAGGGGAAGGTTACTGCAAAATCCCCATTTCCTCCCAATCAACTGGGACTAGGGAGGCAGAGAATAGATGGGGATGTGGCCAGTCAGAGGTGGTATTTACCAGTTCTCCAAACTACTCAAAATTTTCACTACTGGTTCTCCAGAACTGGGCAGAACCGGCTGAATACCACTTCTGGAATATTGCTGCAGTATTTATTTTAGATGATTTTTGGATGATTTTTCTCTTAAATAGACCAAAATGACTATCTATCAGCCACATCAATAGCTGGAAATCTCTTAGAAACAGCAATTACCCCCTTTCCCAAAGAAAGACAGTGTTGTCTTTTCTGGAGCGTCAGAAAACATTGAAAACCTGATTTGTCCATTGCTTGATTTGATGTTTATGACTGCTTTATTTGTTGATTTTTTTAATTTATCAGATTATTTTAGTGTCTGTTTCACTTAATGTTTTTAGGTTTTTTTATATTTTTTCACTTCTGCATCCTGCCCAGAGTCCATTGGAGTTGGAAAAACAATAAATGTAAATAATAATAATTACCAGCAGGTAATAACAGAGTATAAGACATTATTCCCCTTCCTAAAAGAGGCTGAAAATTTGGGTGTGTCTTATATTCCAAATGTAGCTTTTTGGAAACTTTTTTCCAGCCCTAATGAGGTGCTAATGAGTGAAGCGATCTTCCATTTCAGGAAAAACATGGAAGATTGGAAGATCACTTCACTCGTTAGCACCTCATTAGAGTGAAAAAAAGCTTCGAATATTTTTACTGCAGCATACTGCAGTAAATTTCCCGGTTCATTCCAGCTGGGAGAAGTGGACTATGAAAGATTTGAAGACTGCCTTAAGAGATACTTATTTTGTCCAGTTTCTATTTTGGGAAGATAATCTTCTCAAGTGCAAGGCAGAGAGTTCCTGTGACTATGTGATTTCTATTCTTTTCAGGATAATCCCTTTAAGGGTAAGGCAGGGATTTTTCCTATTGCCTATCTAAGTTTTCTCAATGGTTTCCTTCAGGCAAACACTGGGCTGGTTTGTTGATTCAACTTTGTTACATTTTTACAGATGTGAAGTGCTTTTGGTTGAATGTCTAGACATCTAGTTAAGCTTATTAAGACTTTGCCCAGCCAGAAAGAAAAACATTGGCAAAAAGTGTCATTTTATTATACTATTGTGTTTGTTTGCTTTTCTAGTGTTATGGGAATAAAAATGAATACCTGGTAGGCAGATTTTTTTCCCTATTTTCTTTGCCAAAAACTAAGGTGTGTCTTATACTCAGGTGCATCTTATACTCTGAAAAATATGGTAACATCTGCAGCACCACTTAACACCATTGACATTGACAAGATTGCCAACAATCAATTCAAAAGGCAATTTTACTTAGATCAGCCAAAATCCTGTGACAATACTTTTAATACCATCAAAGAGCAACATCAGCCTATCTCAGATGCTTGTGAAGGACTCAATAGGTAGATCAAAATTCCAAATCCAGTCTAAATATCTAACTGATTATGCAACCAAACACAATAACAGAATTAAAGAGTTGGAAGGGATATTTGAGTTCTTCTATTTAGTCCAATAATAATGCTATGGACTGTGGGAGTTATATATATTGGAAGACCCCATTTTGGGAAGTCTGATAATAGTTTATAAACTGTTTAAATAACTATGGAATTTTTATTGAGGATTATGAGGCTAGAGTTCCCTGAACTGGAATTCAAAAATTTTCAACAAGAAGCGGGGAAATGATACTGACATTAAATCCAAGAGGTTACATGGTAGGGCAATAATCTTAACTATTAGAGGTAACCAAGTAAGGGAAATGGCTTTAGTTACAATAAAGATTCATTTTTAATTAACGTGTTAAGTTTCAAAGAAGTTTTTGCTAAGTTAGAGCCTGTCCAGTAAAGTCTGACAATTTTGATAATGAAGTTAACATGGTGTTTATTCTTCTGTAATAATAATGTGGTAAAATAAAAGTCTTACTAATTTTAAAACATAGGGAATGAATCATATTATTTATGAATTCTCATATGCTAGTGATAATAAAACACAGCAATTCTTATAGTAAGGCTGGTACAATATGTCGTTTGTATGAGCAATAAATATATGATGAGAGTTTTCCAGAATTACAAACTAATAGTACTCTGTATCAAGTAAATCATAATTTTAGTTGAAATATTTTCCATTTTGCACAGTTTTTCAGAAGCCTTTTTTCAGTTTTGAAGCAAGAGTGAATTTAATTTTCTCAATATGTCAGGAACTGTGATTGCTTTATTATGCCATTCCTATCTTATCAGATTTGAAATTACCATATAAATCTACATTTTTAAACAATATAATAAACATTGGTTTAAATGTATCTTACCTTATTTTCAAAGATAGATAAGCAACAATGGGCACAGTAAAATGCAAAGGTTAGCCTTAAAATGGAATCTAAAATCTAAGAAAATTATCTGCACCAATCACCATTACCTTGATAACACTTTCAAAGTAGAAAACACTGATGCAATTCATTCTAACCCCTGCATCGTGAGGTTAACCAGGACAAACATTCCAAAATTACACATTGTTTGTTAAATTATAATATTGCAGTAGAAAAAGAGCTTTTATCAATAGAAAACGGTTCTCATATCTTTACTATCAGTGTGGCGGAGTGAATTGCCCTGATGGAATTGGGATGATGAAATTGTTTCAGGGTTAAAGATATTTTTCCAGAGATTAAAATAAGGCTTAGTGGCATATAAAAATTGTTTGTAATGAGTTATTAAACCTCTTGATGCAGACATATCTGTCTTCCACATAGAAAATGGCAGATGTTTTCATAAGGGATATGGAGGCATTCCTGGAATTTTTGTACAGCATAGATTGGTGAGATTATGTAGATAGCCAGCAGGAACAAGTAGCAACCAAGGGAAAGACCCACCAACGCAACTGGCTGGTGGAAAGGAATAGACTAGAGGTCTGCAAGAGCAGCATGATAAAAGGGATAGAAACTCAAAAGCCCAGAAACAAGTTGTTTATTCCTCTTCTCCTTCTCTTCATTCAGATTAGATTGAGTCCATAAATAAAATTATAGTAAAAATATGCATATATATGTGTGTAGGCACATATACAAGTGCATGCACGCATGCATACCCACCCACACCCACACTAAAGCCACTAGAAATAGAAAAAAAGCTGTTTACGTGCATAGAAAGCTTTGTTCCACCCTCCATCACATGGAGTGACAATGGAATTTTAAATAGACACAGACATATGTTTGGTTCCTAATATATAAGGAGTTAAAGAAAGAAAACTTAGACTAGAACTCTAATGCCTGTCAAAATATTATTGCAGCATTAGGAGAATACTCATATATTAGATACACACACACACACACACCGAAAGTTGAACAAAAATTAGAAATCCCTGCAGAGATAGAAGGGGAGGAAGGTGGACAGAATCCCTCAATTAAGACTAAGCAAAGAAAAGGGGAATCAAAAGAGAAATCCTCTGAGCCCTGGATAAAAATGTACCAGCTAATGATGCTACAGCAAGAAGACAGAAGTTGGAAAGAAGCTGTGAGATTAGAACATGCAAGGATAGAAAAGGAAACTCATTTAGAGGAATTCAAAAAATACTTTTTCTTCAATATTATCCGACAGACATTACATATAGGCAGAGATTAGGGAATGTTGATATGTGCTAAGGAAGGAATAAGAGAATTCTCGACTCAGTTAAATAAATAGTTACATCCTCAGAAAAGTTCCCAGGAGAAATAATGGAACAAGCAGTGTTGCAACAGTTCCTACACCAAAAAACAATTTTTGGATGGAGCAGAGACAGAAAAAGGAGCATTCTCAGTGACTTCTTCTGTAAGAAGGTGGCCTTCACATGGAACTGAATCCATATATAATCTGATCTCTACCAAGGGTTTTTCTACTAGTGCTTTAATTGTCATTCCATTTTCTTTTTCATTACTCCCAGAGTGCAGAGCATAGGGAAGAAAGTGCAAAGGATCAATAGTTCCACCCTGACTATCTCTATATTTCACACATCAGCAGTTTTCCCAACAAATGATGCAAGAAAGTGCCTTCAGGAAGCCATTAGGTACCAATTATTTTGACTGATCTGTGAAAGGGTCACTAATGCTGTCAACTTGCTTTTCTTAGTTATACTGTTACTTGAAAAGAAGAGGGGCACTACTGGCATACCCACTTATGCCTCCAATGGCTATCATGGCATTCAGTAGGAGTCATAGAGAGATGAGAACAAGCTAGTGACAGCAGGCTATCGTTGGTGGAGACAAATATAGAATGGCAGGAAGGTGGATATAGAAGAAGGAACAGCCAAACAAAAATTATAAACAACATTGGAAATTCTTGAAAATTTGTTTCAATTATTATATAGTTTTAGTTGCCCAGAATCACATCTGAGTATGTAGCCAAATATTGCAATTATAAACATCAGCAATTATGAACAAGTGAACACATTTTAAATAATAAGAAATAGAAAGATAAAGGAGTAAATGGATTTAGTCCAAGCGTACCTTGGCTAGCACTACACTATATGGACTGTTAAAATACATACAAGAAGTGGATGAGGAAAAAAATATCTACAGAAACAATGTACATCTGAAGGAGCAGTCAGAATATTTAATCTGTTATATGTATTACAACAGTGATAAGAAGCATCAATATTTAGAAATATGCTTCAATTATTAAATATCTGATTCCCTGCTAAGAGGTTGAAACTTACTGCAGAGAAAGAGGTGAGACTATCACTAATCAAGGCTGCACATGAGATTTCATTCACTTTCATAGCTTTAGGCTTCTTTAATGTGATAACAAAGCTTAACTTTGCGCTCTCTTATCCTACTGAAACATTATAAGTTCTGGTTCTTTCAGTACAACTGTCATTTAAATTAGTCCTTAACCATCCTAATAGGGGCTTACAAATGAAATGTATAGATGCTTAGATCTCGCCTTACTTTGAAAATTGTTTGGAGAAAGTTTGGAATAGTTTGTTCTGCATTAGATATCACACCATGTAATTTGTGGTATGGATATGTTCACATATCATGTGGTGTTCAAAAATGCTTTCTGCTCCAAACAAGTTGACAGCTGTGTGAAGGAAGAATGTCTATGCATGGCTTGACTTATATTGCTCCAGATGTCCAAATTAATGCACAATTACTACACACACACACACACACACACACACACACACACACACTGCATGATTGTGAAGGTGGCACTCTTATTTCTGAAGGCATACTATGCAGTTCTATTTCCACTAGATGAATAAAGCTTTCTTGTTCCACCAGCCTGAAGGTTTGGTCAATTAATACTGATTTTCAGTCGCTGCTTGTCCCTTTGAGATCTTCTGTGCTTTGGTTGTAGAATAATTCCATGTTTAATGGTTATTTGCCTATCAAGGAAAGGAAACTGCTGGGTGTGGGCCTAGGGGGAGATTTTTGTCTTGCCCATCTGTCATTACTTTTATGGTGATATTAGGTTAGAGGTGCTTTTAAATTTAAACAAATATTAATGATATTACACGTTTATAACTTGTGATAATTGCAGATAATCTATGCCTTGCTCAAAATGCCATGTTATCTATTAAATATAACTTTCTCTACAGCAGGCTTAGCAAAAAAAACAACAATAACAGTGCTAACTACTAGTGGAGAAGAAAAGCTTGCAGATAAATGAATGAATTTCCTCTTTTCTATCATGAGTTACTGCTTTCCACATTTCAATGTAAAAAAGGCCACCACTGCCATATCATTACTTTCAGATTGTCTTTGTTGCAGATGGTATAGTAGTTCTTCCACTTCTGCTACACTGATATTGTTACATACTGACAGACAATATGGTAGTTTCCACCAAGGTCCTCTGATCCAGTGGGAAAATACTCAAAGGTGGTTGGTTAAGATGTTTAACAGCTCCCTATAAAAGGGAGCTTTGTTGGATTGTACATAGTTGTCACTTAATAAAGAGCTGTTGTTACTGCAAGTCTGAGTCTAGCAATAGCAATAAGACTTATATACCACTTCATAGGGCTTTTAGCCCTCTCTAAGTGGTTTACAGAGTCAGCATATTGCCCCCAACAACAATCCGGGTCCTCATTTTACCCACCTCAGAAGGATGGAAGGCTGAGTCAACCCTGAGCCGGTGAGATTTGAACAGCCGAACTGCAATCAGCTGAAGTAGCCTGCAGTGCTGCATTTAACCACTGCACCACCTTGGTTCTCTGCCTCTTCCATTCACCCAATCTGGCGATGAAGGTGGGGTTGGAAGGCAACTAGGCACCGAAAAGAGCAAAATAATAATCCAGCAAGTAATACAGAGCTAACCATGGTGATAAGCGGCCATCTTTGGGTGGCAAATTCGAATTGTCTAGCTGAACAAGATGACAACGCACATTCCGCCAACTCCATATGACCCAGCCACTGAGCACTGGGACTCATATATGATGAGGTTCGAATGCTTCCTGGAAGCCAATGACCTCCTGGGCCTGTCCAAAGGCTGCAAAAGAGTTGTGTTCCTGAGCTACTCTCATTGTCACAGGAATTACCAGACCTCAGTCTTACCAGTTGAAGCTCGAGGATGGTAGAATTTGGAGGCGGCACGTTGACCAACTCCAAGCCCGCACCTCCCAATCCAATCTTAGGCAACCAGAGGTAACTCCTGCATGAGTTAGCCAAAGCCCTACACAAAAGGAGAACGAATTCACTCCTTCCACAGACACCTCAAGCTCGAAGGTACCGGGTTATTTATCTGGTGATGTTGTAGGGTCACAGTGAGTTCCGAATGAACCAGCTCTAGAAACTCCAGCCGCGCCCTGTTGAAAGTTCCAGGAGCTTCTACCAGGTGAAACCAGAGAGGCAAGAGGTCCATCTGACCTGACCAAAGTTCCAGCGCCAACTGAACTATGCAGATCAGAAAGAGTGACTAGAAAACCCGCCTACTTGCATGAGTACGTAACCAGCTGGATCAGCCCAAATAAGAGGGAAGGGGTGTTACATACTGACAGAGAGTATGGTAGTTTCCACCAATGTCCTCTGATCCAGCAGGAAAATACTCAAAGGTGATTGGTTAAGATGTCTGACAGCTTTGTATAAAAGGGCTGCTGCCAAGCAGAGTCTTTGCTAGATTGTACATAGTTGTCATTTCATAAAGAGCTGTTGTTACTGCAACTTTGAGTCTGCATCTTCCATTCACCTGATCTAACAGATATTCACTCACAAAGAAGTAATAACATGTAATAGTTTACCTTTTTTGTATGTGTGTGAAACCAGCTCTCCTTTGTCTTCATTCTAAAGCTTGTTATATATTATTTTGTCTAATACCAACAAGCTAATGTGAACTTGGATTTTGCATGGTAAATTTTAAAATAATTTCTTAGATAGGCCTTATTATTTTATATGTAATATATTGTGAAAAAATAGGGGCCAATCATCTAACCTTAAACACAGTACCTCACAGTTATTCACACATACTGAACCATACATTTGAAACAGAGAGATTAAACTTCTTTTGTTTTAAATGAGTATAAATGGGAAAAATAAAAGACAATGAAACAGAGCGAGAGTGAGAAAGGGGAACTGATCTAAACTACACAGATGCACCGAGAAGGACTAAATCAGGCACACAGTAGGATTAATAATATACGATTGTGGAGAAAAGTAGACAGAAATAACTAAATAATAGTGTGCTCCCTGTCTGTCCCTGCCTCCCTCCCTTCCCCCCTCTCTCCACCAGGTAATAACAGAAGAGAAAAAGAAGGCCATAGCAACAACAACAAAAACATGTTTCATCCCCAAAGGTCTATGGTATCTAACACATTTAAGTAAGTGATAAAAGTCATTATTGGCTCACTAGTTGTGGTTGCCTAGTTGTAATTGCTATAATTTATTTAGAATGTAAGGAATAAACCGAAATATTTCATGAGAAAATAAAATTACATTTAAGAAAGGTCTGATGTGTACATATGTGAAAGCGTAGATTTGTTTATTTCATAGTGCTAGCTACCCCACTCCAGAACCATTTTTATTATATCAACAGGATGGTGACAGATATTAGCATTTTGTTTTGCTTTATTGTTTCCAAAGTGCATTATTGCTTGTAGTGCATACTCATGTCCCACTGTCTAAAATATTACCTTCCCTTCTATGAGAAGGCCCATAATTTATCTCAGCCATCAGATACCACAGGACTGCATCTAAATTTAACTTTTATACATAATTTCTCCTAATACATGTTTTTGTTAAGAAATATTTCAAAGTGGACACTAGTGTACTCACTGAAATATAGATGCTATTTAGAAATATTCATGCAAATTATCTTAAAAATAAATACATTTATTTTATATTAAATATTTCTCCATCAAAGAAATATTTCCTATATTTAAACCTCTTTATTTATGGCTGCATCCTGACGAAGGTCAGATTCATTCTTCCCTGTAGAATTTAAACATGCCATAAAAGCAATTGTTTCTTTGAGATTTTTAAAGCTTCTGATAGAACTTAATATTATTTGGGTATTTAAAAAATGTTTTGCAGAGCAGTAGAATTTTTAGACTTAGATTTAGATTCAGTTTCATAGCAGAGCACCTAGTGGTGAAGATTTGTCACCTCCTGATCAGAAGGTTGGGAGTTTAATCTTAGGTAACGATGGACCTTTTTCTCCCAGGTCACAAAGAAAAAATATCTGTAGCAAACTCTGCATAGGCGTCGCATCCAGCCAATAAATACTGAGTTCCATTCAGTTACTCCAACTCTTCTCTGAATTAAGAGATTACAGGTTCATGAAAAAAAAAAATCAGTTTCACAGCAATTCAATCAAATCCTTGGATTAAAATTATTTTTGGATCAAATTGATAAATCTGTATTAAAACATTGAACTGAATTGTATTCCCATGGATTGATTCAGAGCTATCTTAATTTATTCAATTTATTTTTGAGCTTTTATGTTGGCAACAGTGTACCAGATATTCTTATACAGGACCAAGCAATAGGAAAATTGAATAGTATAATAGGCTTTGCTATAGCGACTTGACTAAGACCAAATATGTTATTAAATCAAATCTGGAATTCACCCATATGAATTCTTGATGACTGAATATGAAATTCAAATCAAATTTAATACTTTCAAATCAACTGCCAAAATAAATTAGATCTTAGCTGATTCCAACATCTCAAAACTGCCTGAAAAACCCTAGGTATGTCAAGTGAAGCACATGTAAATGAGACATTAACATTAAACATCAGACCTGTCTGTCCTTAGAATGTTGTTCATAGTGCATATGACCCTATATCCAAAAGGTTATTGTACAGTAGAGCGAGGAAAGACGTAGAAAAGTCTTTGAGGAAAAAAATTATGCTTTATTTAATGAATGTGGATAAAGGGAACAAGATAAAGATACCAATATCATTAATAGAGTTATTTTAAAAAAATAATTAATTAGGGCTCAGCATACAATTGGAGCTCAGGGTAGAGAATTGAGACAGATAAATACTATTTCTCCACACAGCATATAGTTTAATTCATGTAACTAGCTGCTATCATATGTGGGGTGAGATCATAAATTCAAATGATTTGGAGATTATTTATCTTTGTGGTCAGTAGCTAAGCTTAATGATAGCATACTATTTACTGAATTATTGTCATTTAATTTAAATACAGGATACTGGAGAGTAACAGTTGAAGGAAGTTCTTTCATGAGCTTCCAGTAGATATCAAGTTGACATCTAGTTTACAGCTAATTTTGTGAACTTTTATTATGAATCAAGTCTTGTTTCCTTCCTTCCTTCCTCCTTCCCTCCCTCCCTTCCTCCCTCCCTCCCTTCTCAAAGTGGAATATATTGATATTGCATTCCTTTAATGTTCTCAATGGTAATTTAATAAAATAGGTTGGACAGGGAAAGAGATAAGAGGGGAGGGAAGGCGAGAAAATGTAAAGCCCAAAGTTATCCAGTATGGTGTATGTTTTGACTTGAAAATGAATCTCCATAGTCTGGACCCAACACCTTAACCAATACTCTATACTGGTTATCCTGTGTTTGGAATTCAGTTTAAAATGTTGTAATGTGACTGCAACATCTATAGGAAAAACTCAAAAAGCAAACAAGAAATATTTTTGAATCTTAATATGTTTATAGTGAAACTTGCGGTAGTGATTTAATATGTGTTTGTTTTAAAAGTGATTGCTAAGGAAAGATTCTCAGCAGACACAATAAACAATAGCAGTTATTCAAGAACCATTATCATTTATCACATCACTGTGAACAAATATGAGACCTCTAATCCAAGGGCAGATCTCACAAAAGACTCCTACTATCTGTCATCTCAATGAAAGCTCTCATAGTTAAAAAATATGCAGCAGTAGCAAAATGTTATGCTGCATACTAAAAAAGGTCCAGTAAAAAGCCATTACTATACACACGTAAGCTGCTTGTGAAATTCCATTATAAGCATATTATTTATCTGAAATGTTCACCCACTGTTGAATATGTTTAAGTTTCAACAGTTAACTTTCCTAGTGATGCATTTCTTACTTAGAAGTAAGTTTTATTTAATTCATTGGGATTCACTTGTTACTTGATATATACATAGAATTGCTAAATTAATAAATTAAAAGTCCTTATTATTCTTTTAAAAACTAATATAAAATGATGAGCTGGTTAGTAAAGGTTAATTATACCATCAAAATAAAATATTTTTAAAAAAATGAGAAATGTCTCATTAACAGTGCAAGAATTCATACAATAAATAAATGTCAGTTTAGAAAACCTTTACTACTATCTTCTGGTCACCTGGATTTTTGCGATTCACTTCTGACGTTAGCTTGACATTAAAAGTTAAATACCAATATGTAAAATGATAGTGAGATATAAAGAGCAGAGTAGGACTGTCCCTTGTTCTTCTAAATTGATGGGATTTACAGAGATAGAAATATTCATTCACAACTACCCATGTTTCTATCAGAGGCTCATCCTATCACTCAACCTATCTTTAACTTTGCTGCAAGACAACAAAGCACCATTGCTGTCAAATCACAAAAGAGATTCAAAGATTTTGTTTAAAATTTTGATTTAAAGGAGAGATTTAATCTCCTTTGCTTCTAATCACTGTTATTTCATGTTTTATTATAAACAAAAAAAATAGGTCCTATGAAAATGCATCTACCTGATAGTTAGCAGTACATATAACAACTGGTTAAAAAAATCACAGTGTGGATTTCATATTCCTAGAAATCCAACTATCCCATAACTTCTGAATATCTTGCTATTTCTAAAAGTAAAATATGAAATAAGAGTTAATATAGTACAGGAAATAAACCATATTTTGTCAATATGACCTTAATTTATTTCAATAATTGACGAATCCAGTTTTATTAAATATTCAGCACTATATGAGCCTGCTTAGAGGCATGTTCCTTTTATTGCAGTGGAATATATGCTTCAGTCAACTACATAAGATGCAGGCATAATGCTTTGCCAGGATTTCATTCAATTTTAAGAAATGTCAAGATTAAAAAATAAGTATAGTTGTACATTGTGAAAGAATTTTGAGCATTAAGCCTCATTTGTATTTATGTGACCTGAAATCACCTTTAACATAAAATAAATTAGTAGAAATTGAGACTCCATGTTTTCAATTGATAATAGCCATCTTTCTTGTTCATGTTCAAGGTCATTTACACACGTTTCTTGTTTTTATTACCACCACAGTACTGGGCATCATCTCAACTATGTGTTCCTTCAGTGATTCAATATGGTTCTGAATTGGGCAAAGCTATATAGTAGTACTTTTAGTCTGGCAGAGCTTTATGTGAAATCATTGATAGACTTTCAGCTGCATTTGTCTTGAAAATTTGTAAGTATTAGGCAGAAACTGCTGGAAGCAATTGTGCTGGAGTTTGATTACTTGCATACAAGAGAATACATTAACACCTGCAAAGGACCACCAGCTTACAAGGCAACAGGAGAACACTGAAGAATTAAATCTTCTCACTATTACCATCAAGCATGTCATCAAGTCAGTAAGAGGATAGACAAGAAGAGAAAACATTTACATTTTCTCACTAATTTAATAGATAGCAAGAGACTAGGACAGTGTTTTTCAACCTTTTTTGTGCAAAGGCACACTTTTTTCATGAAAAAAATCACGAGGCACACCACCATTAGAAAATGTTAAAAAAATTTAACTCTGTGCCTATATTGACTATATATAAAGTAATTTTCCCACGGCACACCTTACACTATGTCACGGCACACTAGTGTGCCGCGGCACAGTGGTTGAAAAACACTGGACTAGGAGATAAAAATAGGAAATTTTTGGGTGGACATCCACAAAAAGGATCTACAAGGACAGGCTGAGAAAGGCACAGAATTATATGCAGATTATGAAATGGAGACCTGATCTATTGATTGAGAGACAGTATTGCTATTCTAAGAATTCTGAGGCTTAATTCCATAATTCAGTGGTTCCAGCTCAATGAATGTTCTTCTTCTCTTTTTACTTTGCTCATTTAAATCTCAAGCAGTACTTTGCTGTCAGTTCCTATTTGCATCTTTTGCTGTTCATGTTTCCTCCCCCTCTTTCAATTTTTCCTTAGTTCTTTCCTGTCACATCTCATCTTCTTTCTGACGCATTGTCATCTTTCCTTGAGTTACTTGAAGTCACTTTTTTTGCTGTCACCTATAGTTTCTGTCATTTGGAGGTTAATGAAGCAAATCTCCATTAAGACTGGCACAACTGGGGCTTGTATCCACTGTTGTTATTTGTTTTCCATAGCCCTGGTTTTTCCCTCAGGGTCTTATTTAAGGGCTTTCATTCCCATTATTATTTTATCCTGATTCTCAACAGAGGCGATAAAAATGGTTCTTCTCAAGCCATTTTTCTGTCTGAAGAAGGTTAAAAGGGTTATCTGTAAGTCATAATACATAATATCATAGGATAATCAAATCCATGATGGGATGGGAGAATTACACAATAGTTTTTCTTCTTTTAGGAAGTATAAAAGTCTCATAATATATTATAATGTATGATTTGTTGTAGTTTCATAATGTCCCATACCGCCTTCCTTAATCCTTTTAGTGGTTTTTTTTTTATAATTTTTTTTTATTTTTGTTACATAGACAACATATACACACAACAATGGAGAAACAAAAACAAAAAAGAAGAAAAAAAAACACAAAAAAGAAAAAAACATCATCACATACAGCATGTCGTTTGGTTACAGGTGTTTTAACATTTATCATTCTTATACATTTATTATTTCATTTAATAAGTTATAATTTAGTATCATTTCTTATTCCCCTACCTGTGGCAATCCATCCCAACTACATTTCCCCCCGCACACACACCCTGTATCTCTCTGTTATATATATAATACACACAACAATAAAAAAACCACACACACACACACACACACACACACACACACAAACAAAAAGAAAAGAAAAGAAAAAAAAACACAAAAAGGAAAAAAAACCCATCATTACATATAGCGTGTCGTTTGGTTACAGGTGTTTTAACATCCACATCCTCAAATAATATTTACCATAGCAGACTTTTCATCTAGTATAACTGAATACCTCCCTTTCATTCTACAATATATATTCAGTTACCATTAGTATTATTTTTCCCCAGAAAAAATACTTATGTTCATTATTATCCTTGTACTTCATACTTTCAAACAGAGATCTTATTCCTTCATTTTTCAACAAAACGTCACTACATATATATACCAATTTTCAATTATTCCCTTATTAAAATTATTTATCAACAGCAGAATATCATTATAATACGTTATTAACATTATACATTATATCACCAGACCTTTATTGAATATACATAAAATCATTATTATCCTTATCCTTTTTAAAGCAAAAAATTCTAGAATATTCAATTCATTGATATATTAATTTTTCATTGTATCATTGTTAGTTTATTATACAGCAAAGTTGTATCATCATTTAACTTCTTCAATTAAAGCATAAGTATATCATTTTTCATTTCCAAGTTTTTTTTCCCCCCTAGCCACCGATAAAACAAATCCCATAAAATTGCTCATCCTCTTGTTCTCTAATTTCAAGTGTCAATTTACTCATTTCAGCACAGTCCATTATTTTTCGGATAACTTCTTCCTGTTTTGGTATTGTTTCATTTTTCCAGTTTTTTGCAAATACAATTCTGGCTGGTGTTAACACATTTACAATCAAATATTTTAAGACTGTTGTAGATTTCTGGTATGATCCCCAATAAAAAGACCTCTGGTTTAAAGTCTATTTGTTTGTGTGTCATTTTCTCCAACCACATGTGGTTGACCAGTATCTTTTAGCTTCAGTGCAAGTCCACCACATGTGGTAGTATGAACCCGGTATCTGGTGACATTTCCAACACTTTTCTGGTTTATTCTTAAACATTCTTGCAATTCTAGTTGGGAGTAGATGCCACCTGTAAAACATCTTATACAAGTTTTCTCTATATGCAGTAGACATTGTCATTTTATAATTTTGAGACCACAATTTCTGCCAATTCTCTAAGTCAATCCCATACCTAAAAAATTTTCCCCAAGCTATCATAGTTTCTTTAACTTGTTCTTATTGCAATTTAACCTCCAATAAATATCCATATAGTTTTTAAATTACTTTTTCATCAGTACCTGTTATAATTTTGTCTAACTCAGTCATTTTATTGTAGAAACCTTTGGTTTTTCTATCTTCATTATATCTAGATTGTATCTGTACATATGAATACCAGTTCATTTCTATCCCTTCTTGTTTCAACTCTTGAATAGATTTGAGTTCACCCTCTCCATTCAATAATTCAATATATCTAACTGTTTGTTCCTTTTTATATTTTATATTATTGGATATGAAAATGCTTCAATTGTTGATATCCAGACTGGATTTTTTAAGTAGTGTAATCTTTTTACCTTTTCCCAGTTTAATAGCAATGCCTCCCTTATATAATGTCTTCTAAAATAACCATGTGCTTTAGTTCCCTTATACCATAAGAAAGCATGCCATCCCAACAATAAATCATGACCTTCTACATTCAATAATCTAGAGTTTTTTAATGATATCCACTCCTTAATCCACATCAAGTTTGTTGCTTGATAGTATAGCTCCCAATCAGGTAGGCCAAATCCTCCTCTAGATCTAGCATCTTGTAGCAATTTAAGTTTTATTCTAGCTTTTTTCCCTTGCCAAATAAATTTCAGAACTATTTTATTTAAATCTTGAAAAAAATCCTTACCCAATCTGATTGGGATTGTCTGAAACAGGTATAGAATTCTAGGTAAAATGTTCATTTTAATTGTAGAAATTCTTCCCATCATTGATAAGTGCAGATTTTCCCATTTCTTCAAATCAATCGCTATGTGTTTTTTTAGTCTGGTATAGTTGTCCTCCTTAAGAGTGCTACATCTAGGTGATAAGTATATCCCCAAATATTTAACCTTACTTATAGTTTGAATCTGGTAGAAATGGTTGTTTATCCTATATGAGATTTTTACTCCCAGTACAAATTAAATATTTCAATCTCCTTCACATAATGCTTTATTATAGAGATACTATACGAAAGGAAGGCTATGTCTTAGCTAGTCTCAGATGAATTTTTATTTTTATTTAAGTATTTGAATAAAGAAGTCTGAAGAGCTGTAAAACTATTATTAAAAAATAGGCTTCAAAGCAGGAAATCTGATTTTTTAAAAATAATAATCGTATTTAAATTTTTGCAACCTGTTATAGCTACTTTACAAAATTCCTAATCACATTTCTAGTCACAAAATACCAGTTTTCCAGACAGCAACATGTAGGATTCTTTTTCACAATCTTTTGTAATCTTGTGATTAATTTACTACACATTCAGATTCTGGCCCTATAGAATCACAAGCTTTTATTGAGAAGTGGAAAATCAAAATACATTTTCCCTTAATTTGATACTAATGTTTATAGAAAGGGGGAAATAAAAATGAAGAACATTTTTTTTTAAATTTAAATATTATATTTTAAGACAGCAATTTAATTGAGGAGTTCTTGATGCTCTCTGAATTTTGTTGTTTTCTTGCAGATGTTTCATTAGTCAAACTAAGTAATGACTAGGTAATGATGATAACAATGTTATCTAGTTTTGGTAATAAAACATCTGCAAGAAAACAACCAAACTCAGAGAGCATCAAGAACTCCTCAGTTAAATTGCTGTCTTACAATATAATATTTAATTTTTTTTAAAAAAATGTTCTTCATTTTTATTTCCCCCTTTCTATAAACATTAGTATCAAATCATTGCATCATTTCAACCCTAAAGTACATTTTTTCTCCTTTATTGGTAATAGTAATTTAATTGTCAATAAAAGTTCCATATTTTACTAGTTTTACTTTTATGACAGAATACCTCAGAACAATGGTGGAATTCAGTCAGTTTGGAGCACCAGGTTGTTAACTTTATGAGTAGTTTGGTGAACTGGTTGTTGGAAGAAATCATTAGAGCAGAGAACTGGTTGTTAAATTATTTGACTCCCACCACTGCCTCAGAATCAAATGAGAGCAAGAAAGACTGGTGGTGCATTGATTAAAGTGCAGTATTGAGGGCAAACTCTGCCCATAGCCTGGAGTTAGATTATCACAGGGCTCAAGGTTTTAACCTTCTGAGTTGGATACTGAACCTGCCAAGATCAGTAAAATGAGGATTGAAATTGTTGGGAGCAATATGCAATATGCCTCTACACTGTAAACCACCTAGAGAGTGCTGTAAGCTCTATGGGACAGTACATAAACCTAAATACTAAATATTAAGAAATATCAAATAACTAAATAAATGTTTAAAACTGTCGTTCTATATTCATTTGCTTGCTGCTTTGTTCAGATTATATAGCTATCCATCTGATTGATATGACTGGGTGGCTCACAAAGTTAAAGCAAAGTTAAACAAAGTTAAAGCACTCAATAAATAATCAGAATAATGCAAGAAAAAGCATTAAATAGCAATAGCACTTAGAATTATATACCAGTTCACAGTGCTTTATAGTTCTCTCTAAATGGTTTACAGAGTCAGTATATTTCCCCCACAATCTGGGTCCTCATTTTACCAACCTCGGAAGGATGAAAGGCTGAGTCAACCATTAAAAGCAGTAAAAGTTATCGAAACCATATATAAAAAATACTCTTGGAGTGTGTAATCCAGTTTACCTGTATTATAGCCATTTAGCAAGATGAAGATGACAACTACAAGATACTCAGGCAAGATGGCAAAGTCAAGTCTTCAAATCCTTCCTAAAGGCAACACGGATAATTGGCAATCTAAGTTCTGGGAAAATGAGATTCCAAAGAAATGGGTTCATAGCAAAAAGGGCTGATTTCCTGAGTGCCATTAAATGGGTTTTTAGTAGATCTATCAAATTCTTTTCCTGCCAAATCTGATGAGTGGGTAGCAATAGCAATAGTATTTAGACTTATATATTACTTCACAGTGCTTTATAGTTTCTCTAAGCAGTTTATAGAGTCACATATTGCTCACAACAATCTTGATTCTCATTTTTCTAACACAGGGGATGTAACACAGGGGAGAGGTAACTGCTAAACTGGGAGATGCAATCATTCTAATAATATTTCAAAAGAAGCATCAAAATCATTTATTTAAAGAGAAAAGAATAATCAGAGAAACAAAAGTAGGAAACCTTCATGTTTTTGTTTTGCTTATGAAATAATATTTTCTGTAGAGTAGGCTTGTCACCCTAATGGAATCTCACATGTAATAAGAATTGTTGCTGCTTTTTATTTGAACTTTTTTTGGTACATTGGTTCCCATATTTGGCAATTTATTAAACCATAGGGAATTAATTTTCTCCTCATTTCTTCCTCTTAATTTTAAATAAATTTAGCATCTGACAGCCTTTGTGCATGGATGCTGCTGAGAATGCTTCTGATTGCTTCTCTTCTATTATCAATACTCTGTTCTCTAGCCTTGCTGATTGTGCTTTGCAGAAATACAGAAGGCGAGTACAGAAAAAATAATTCATTTTATTTCAGAAGTGCAGAATGTTTGACAATTTCAGCTGCCCAACTAGCAATTCTATATCCCATCCTGCTTCAACTGAGAATCTCAGATGTGCAAAATAAATATTGCTTCTTGAACCAGAGGTTGTGCAGACAATGAGTAACATGATTGATAGATATCTTATATACTCCTGAAAACAGCAAAATATTAAAGATCAGAAGTTGCTAAGTGGGGAGTAGTAAATAAATTGTACCACCTATAGAATTATTCTTGATTCTCTTTAGAGGCAAAATAATTATATAGGACTCGCTTTAATCATTATATATCAACATTGCTTCCTGTATTTAAAACTAGTGTTTCTTATTTAGGTTTACCATGCAGTTTCTTTTCAAATTATAAGATAAACAATTTGTTCTCTCTTTTTAATCTAGATGTAGATGCAACTGCCACCTTTTAAATAGATTCTGAATATATATGCTGTACAATACAAAAATTACGATAAGACAATTAGTTATAAATAACTTAAAGCAGAACTAGAATTTACAGTTTCTTGGCTCCTAATCTGATGCCCAAACTGGATCGTGGAAATGCAGTATATAAATATATTAAATAAGTGTCATATACTATAGTCTAATAAATATTGTCTTCCAGCACATGTATTATTCTACTGTGCTCTTACAATATACTTTCTTTAGAACTCTTCTATATATAAGTGCAATCATCATTGTAAACTATTAGGAAACAAGGTTGCTTAAACACTGGTTCCAAGTCAGGCAGTTACAGAGCATTGTTATTATTTAGCTATGTTTTGTCATGGTGCAGTCATAAATTGGCAATTGATTTTGACCTTGACTTTTGTGAGATAGCAGATAATGTATACTGAAGCTATCAAAGCAGATCTGCAGATCCAATATATTTACAGCAAGGAATAGGGCTGCATTAAACATTCAAAAGCAATATATGAAGCAATAAATTTTAAATAATGTTTTATAAATGAAACTTTGCCCTAGAGTGTAGTAACATTGGTCTCTTGTATACACATACTAAACTAGAATAGAAAGTAAATTAATGTTGTTTTTCAAAATTTCAAATAATATTTTAGACTATGTTTTAGTTGGACTGACAGGTAAATATTAAATTTATAGAGATTAAAATCTTGAGGCATGACATTTCCATACTGTAAATAATTCAACCTGTTCTCCAGATGGAGATAAGCTACAGTTGTTTGGCTGAATTGTGAGATGGTATATCTTTGCAAAACCAATGAGAACATTGGCCAGCACAGAAAATATATATATATATATATATATATATATATATATATATATATATATATATATATATATATATATATATATATATATATATATATATATATATATATATATATATATATATATATATATATATACACACAATATATATATATATATATATATATATATATATATATATATATATATATATATATATATATATATATATATATATATATATATATATATATATATATATATATATATATATATATATATATATATATATATATATATATATATATTATACACATATATATATATATATATATATATATATATATATATATATATATATATATATATATATATATATATATATATATACATACATATATATATATATATATATATATATATATATACACATATATATATATTTAAAGTCACAACCCCTGGTATGCCCAAGTGTGGGAGGAAGGTCACACTTCCACTCTCTGTCATTAGGCTCGTCACAAGAGTCCATCCAGACAGAAACCCAATATTTTTACTGTTGCCTTTGTTATATTTGTGTTTTTATTTGTGCTGATAAATAGTCTTCCTTTATTTATTTATCAGCACAAATAAAAACATATATATATATATATATATATATATATATATATATATATATATATATATATATATATATATATATATATATATATATATATATGTATATATATATAAGAAGCAGCTGTTTAAGTGAAATTAATGCAAAGGGTTCATTTCAACAAAGAAATTATTTACATATTTCATTGAGAAAACATCAGAAACTTATCTTTAAAAGAAAACTTACGTGAACATTCTATTCATGTTCTCATGTAGCTATTTTTTTTTCTTCCAAGCATTTTCCCATAGGTGTAGAGCCCAAAGTGTGTCTTTAATTACATAATCTTTTTTTGTTTTCTTTGTTACTTGCCTGGCTTTTCATACTTGAATTAAGCCAAGAAGAGATTATTACATGAAAGCTCCCTCTATTGAACTTTTTGGGGAGATTAGGGAAAAAAGAAAGCCAAGGAAAATTAAGAGCATTGGAAAGATGTGTTGCAAAAAGAAAAAAAAAACCAGATGCTATCTTTAATAATATCAAAAACAGTATTAAAAGAAATTTGCTAGAAATTTTCATGACCCCAAAATATGGTATAAAACCCCCAAAGTTTCTTTAATAAAGAAACAAGGAGTTTTGACAATTCACCATTATCTTTGTTGTATCCTTGCACGGTATGCCTCAGTGTGGGTTTGTGTGTATCTGCCTTGGGTGCACTGTGTATGTGTGCATGCATGTGTGGATGTGCTGTCCTTAATTTTAATCCCTGAATTATTTTCCTACAAATTTATGTACCATTGTCTCCAATCCAACACACTAAATGTTCAGTTTTGTCTAAGAGAATTTATAGTGATTTGACTTCTATAGCTAAATATGTTAGCAAATGAGAGTTACTTATACTGTATGTAGTGTTGATGTGTGGCTGTTATATTCCTATATAAAATACATACTGTTTCTGTAATTCCACAAAGATAATTGAGAAGTGTTGATGTATGGCTGTTATATTCCTATATAAAATACATACTGTTTCTGTAATTCCACAAAGATAATTGAGGAATTATTTGTACTTAAATCATATATGTATTAACAAGACATTAATAAACTTGATTTACCACAAAAGCAGCTTTTAGATGTATAATTTGCAGATAAATTGTTCAAAATTAATATCCCCTTTGCATATGTGGGCCGAATTATGATCATTCATGTTTCTGAAAGCTGGTGTACAAAAGCAAAGTAGTATGTATGTATGTATTACATTCTATGGGACATTCTGATTAGATAATGAATCAATGAATAATGAATCAATGAAATATTCCTTCTTTGGAGTTAAATAAGTTAGACAAATCATTTCCATTGCAAAAAACATTTGCAATGTTTTTTTTTAAAAAAAATAAAAAATATTAGCCCCAAATTGCTAGCAGAACAGTAGAAAGGATTTATTGTTTCTTTGCTATTGAAGGTCACATTGTCTTGGGTAGAATGTCCAGAAAAATATATAGTTAAAATACAGTTAAGCATTTTAAACAAGAAAACGCTCCCAGTTCCGATTGTATATACTTGGTTATGAAGTAATGAATGGTAATCTTGGCAGTCCTGGTTGCCATTGCCATTGTAATTCCAAGATGCTTTGTTTTTAAGTGGGAAGAGGTGAAATCCCCAGGTAAAGGGCCCAGGGATGAGCTTGTCTATTATAATGCAAATATACAAGAGTGGCAAAAGAGAAGATACTGTTAATTTCTTCCAAATTAGTTTGTTAAGGCAAAATAGCAGAATGTACATTTGACAATTACAAGAAAAGTTCAAATTCCTAACTGGATTGAATAAAAAGGCATTTTAATAGACAAAAAGGCGGGGTTTAGGAAAAGTCAGATGACATTAGATCATGTTTTACTGCTAAAACATTTAGCAGAAAAGTGTACGCATACACCTGTTTCTCCCTTTATGTATACTTGATCGGTTTTAGATTTTCTTTGGACATAATATTTAAATCTAAACCATGGTATATACATAAATGACCTACTGTAGACAAAACTTTGCTTCTGCTTCTTATTAAAATTCATGAAAATTTGACACTGAAGGACAGGAAAGACAGGAACTAAGGACATGTTACCAAGGAAATGCCAATAAGGAAGAGATTCAGACAAGGATATGTATTGGCATTCATTTTATTTAATTGTCATATAAATTTAGAGGCTCTCTCTTTAAAATAATTCTGTCATCCATTCTCCCAAAGTACGGCAGTGTATTAATTTATGCTAATGATACAATGATTTTCTTTTCACCACTGTGATCCAAAAATAATTTTGGAATCATGAATTAATAATTGCAATGATGAGATATTAACAATAAACTATCATGATCAAGATTCTTACCTTCTCCGAGTTCTCAAAATGGCAAAACTAGAAATTAGGAGGATATACCACTGAGCAGATTAGTACCTTTAAATAAGGGGAACTTCTTGAAACAAACACTAAGAAAAAAAGATTATGCATTCCAAAATTCACAGAGATTAGCATCAACCATCCAACTATTATTTTGCCCTAAGAGTGCAATTTATATCTGCTGCAATTAAATTGTTAGCAAAGAAAGGCCAAGGTTTGTGGTAACCTAGATTGGTAGAACTTCTAATCATGTAAAATTGGAGAATAGACTCAGCCATGTACCATGAGAACCATATTCTTGGCTTGATTTTGAAGCACAATATTGTTCTTGATAGATGTCCATGTTCGTTTGGTTGGTTTTACAGGGATATTCATCAGCTAATTAATTCCTTATAATTAAGCACTTCTTTTTTATTATAACAGTGGTTATACATACATGATTGAGATAATTCTGTCTAAAACTATCAACATTATTGTAAATTAATTTTGTCTTGTTAATCTTATTTTATATTACTTTATGCAGTTTGTTCCATCTTTTCATCACAATGTAGTCATTGTAGCTATCAGGATGATTAAAGTAATGGCTTTTAAGCCTTCTGATTCTCTGTCATTTCTTTCTATGCATTACCTAAAATTCTGCTCCATGGTATAACAGTCCCACCATTAATAAATATTTTGAAATACCTATAGGTTTATATACAGTTTTAGGCATTTGTGCTTAATAAATAGTATACCTCTTACTCAGATTTTGTAGAGTCGTTAAAACAACAAATTAGAAACTAGAAGATTGAGAGTTCTATTCCCAACTTAGACACAAAGATAGCTACATGACCTTGAACCAACTCTTAACCTACAAAGGAGACAATGACAAAACAAATCCGAAAAACCTTGTGCAGAAAACTGCAGGAACTTGTCCATGCAGTTGCCAAGACCCTCAAAAAATGTGGCACAACCTTCCCCTCAAACGCTCTCACATTCATAGATTCACATACACTTGTATTCATAGATGATTTTGGAATCCTAAAATATTTATAATCATAATGGTTTTGGTATTATGATTTTACATTTGCATTAGTATCATAACCCAACACATCCTTACAGTTCAAAGGTTAAGCTATTGGCACAAAAGGATTGCTTTAATTTTAGTATTAAATCTGGCCTGTTAATGACAGAAATGAAGGCTAGATTAACTCAGTGCACAGTGGTGTATGCTTACACAGTTGTGTTTCTTTCTGACAGTTTCTGTCTTTATCTTTTTGGTCTATTTTTTTTTCCTGCCAACTTTTTTGCTCCTGTTCCAAAGTTTGAACTGATTACATGTAGAAAGGTTTTAAGGTTCTGATGAAGAATCTTAAAATATACCAAGACTGCTGATCCCTCCCTTATAATGTATGATCATATGACTGTTTATTGTCTGAAATTGGAAATAACACTGCGTTTTGCTTACACATTAAAAATATACACAGGTAATATATTTATAGATCACAGGAGCAAGATATAAGTATTTCTGAGATCAAAGAAAGGCAGACTGAACTAACAGGAAATAAAAATAAATGTTACAAATATATATCAATCTAATTTTCACATTCACTCCAGTGTTTAAATTAAGCTTCCTTCTTAAAAGGGAAACCTGGAGTTTTGACAAAACTTTTTCAGCACTTCTGAAAAATCTGTAGTTTTTTCTTCTTTTGCATTCTTTCTCCACCATGCAAACGATTGTTAATTAAAATAATGGCTGCCATATAAATAAAATATTTATACAAACTGATAATCAGCTAGCAGTGGTGGCAGCTGTTAAAAAGTTAATAGCTGAAGGATCCTGGCTCAGACAGATTCTTCCCAAATATGCTTTCCTTATTTCTAGCAAGATTATTGTACTGCCCACCCATTACATTACAGTCAAATATTTCTACTTAAAAATGTTTTTAGCTGGAACCACAGTGTGACAGTTACTTGATTTCTTTTGCATTTTACCAAATAATTAATATGCTGCTATTAAAGACCATTCTATTCATTCCTGCTAATAAAAAATGCTGCCACATTAAGATAAATATTTTGATGACTTAAAAATAATCAGTTGTACTATAACTAACTTCTTATATTTTTCTTCTGTTTAAAATTAATTATAGTATTTGAAAGTTCACAACTTTACCTTATTGTAATTTATAAGAATAATGTCTGCACAACCTCTAGGAGGAAATTGCATCGTTGTTTGTTTATAGCTCTGGGAAATTATTTAAGTTTATTGTACATTTATATAATAACATATTTACTCGGTGGACATTATGCCTGTAATATGTGTGTTTTATAAACTAACTATAATGTTTTAGGGGTAATTTATCTTTTGAGTGCTATTATATCTCACTAGGAATAAAAAGTTGAATCAGAACATTATAATATAGCAGCAAGTATACAAGGGATGTGGTGGCTCAGTGATTGAAATGCTGAGCTTGTCAATCAGAAAGGTCGGCACTTGGTGGTTCGAATCACTAGCAACGCGTAACAGAGTGAGCTCCTGTTACTTATCACAGCTTCTGCCAACCTAGCAGTTCAAAAGAATGTAAAAATGCAAGTAGAAAAAATAGGAATCACCATTGGTGGAAGGTAACAGCATTCCGTGTACCTTCAGCATTTAGTCATGCCGGCTACATGACCACAGAGATATCTTCAGACAGCGCTGCTCTTTGGCTTTGAAACAGAGATGAGCACCACGCTCTAGAGTTGGTAACAAGTAGCGCATATGTGGGAGGGGAATATTTACATTTACTTTTATACCTTCAAGTCCAATGAAAAGGAACAAAAGATCTGATTGGAATAGTTGATTTTTAAAACTTGATGTGGTAATTAAAAGTATGCATTTTAACACCAGTTATCAATATTCCATTTGTTAAATAATGTGGTTATCCTTTTTTCTTCTTCCTCTGCATCCACATTTTAGGAAAGAGAAAAGCCAGAATATTTGACATTTATTTTAATAGAAAAGATTATCCACTCCTTCAGGCTTTCTTGAAAAAAAAATGTTCTAAGGGAAAAAGTTATGAGGTAGCCAAAACCAATATTTCATTCTATCAAGCAATCTTCAGCCTTCTTGGCTTCCCATGTCTAAATTACATCCCAAGGGAAGATATTATGAGTGAATTCTTCCAATGAGGCTTTTTCAGAACTGCAAGCAAGAATATCCACAGAGGTTATCAAGTGATAGTGACATTTTAACCAAAAAAACAAAACAAAAACACCCTTGGCATCTTGCAACAATACAGTAACTCCACTGAAAGAAATTCTTCTAAACCACCCTGAAAAACAAACATTTTTTAACAGGGAAATAAAACATTTGGGAAATTGGGAATAAATGGATGCATAATATTTAACAAGAACAAGATAAATTGACTTATGATTTGTAGCACTATAGTTCAGCTCCATGTGATACACTTACATGTTTTTCAGTCATTTAATTACATGTTGATTCTGTTATGATCTCTAATTAGTAGACTATCGTCAGCACACATATGAGAAAATTAAGAGGTGTTTACCACAGTGAAGGGCAACCATTTTGCATTGTGAATTTGCCTCAAATCTTTCTGAAGAAGCAGTAGTTCTTATATGAGTCATTTTCATCTCTTGGTTGTATTGCTGTAAGGATTAAAGTGTCACTAATGTGTTAAAAATTGTGCAGTTGAATTAAATATTGGTATGAAGCAATATATATATATAGAATGGGAAATGGCCCATATTCCTTTATTTTAAATTACATTTTCTCATATGATGCATTATTTCCCATTCATTTTGCTTTATGTTTTGTCATGTCATAGCTGTATATCTTGTATAAACATTCCTTTAATGCAGTCATTTCTGAGGGTACAGGCAATATATTTCCATCTTTTAAGAAAACGGTTTTCTCCTCCTTGACTGTTTTTGTAGTTTGTGTAATGATTTGATAAAGTAATATGGCATAGTGATCATGAACATACTAGAAAAATCTAATATTACAAGTGGAACAGAGGAGACCTTTTGGGTCAGTGGAATAAAGTGAAGATTGGACTGAAAGGCCCAATAATTTTCTCTCAAGAAAATGAATATGTGTTAGCTTGTGCTGTCGTGACCAATCACAATGACATTTCCTCTTTCTCAGCTGTGAAGATGGTGTCCAATTGTTGTGATTTAAACAAAGAATGTGCATAGGGAAATAAATCTGAAGATATCACACTTCAGTAGAAATGAAAATGTACTAAGCAATAGAAATAATAGATTAATAATGGGTTTTTTTTTCCACTGAAAGAAAGACGTGAGATATAATAAAGTAGCAACATTTGTAAATCTGAACACTTTTTAAAAAATGAGCATATGACACATGCAATATATTCCAATGGTTTAAGTTCAAGAAAATATATTTTAGCTATATGGCAAACCTGTGTGCTCCTTAATAAGTAAAAAGAAAAAATAATAATTTAATAGTCCATTTTCAGGGTTTTTGCTAAATATGTGTACCTTATATTATATAACTGAATATTTAAAAGTCCAACTCATGAAAATATATATCTATATCCATATCCATATCCATATCCATATCCATATCCATATCCATATCCATATCCATATCCATATCCATATCCATATCCATATCCATATCCATATATCTATATCCATATCCATATATCTATATCTATATCTATATCTATATCTATATCTATATCTATATCTATATCTATATCTATATCTATATCTATATCTATATCTATATCTATATCTATATCTATATCTATATCTATATCTATATCTATATCTATATCTATATCTATATCTATATCTATATCTATATCTATCTATCTATCTCTATCTCTATCTCTATCTATCTCTATCTCTATCTCTATCTCTATCTCTATCTCTATCTCTATCTCTATCTCTATCTCTATCTCTATATCTATATCTATATCTATATCTATATATATATCTATCATCCATCCATCCATCCATCCATCCATCCATCCATCCATCCATCCATCCATCCATCTATCTATCTATCTATCTATCTATCTATCTATCTATCTATCAATCAATCATTTCTGTTGGAAGAGTAAATGAGTTCCATAAATTTGATTTATAAAGTTTATACATTAACATATACATTATGATAATGAATGACTATGTTTATGTATAAGCTTGAAGAAGTAACTGGTCTGACGCTTTGCTTAGTATATATATAAGTTCTAGGTGCCATACTGGCAAATGTTAATTGCTGGGCATGCCTTCCTCCCTTAAAAAGTTATCATTTTTAGCACCAAACAGATAAATCCACTTATCTCTCAAGTATGTCGGGATATTAATTGATTCTTGGTTTTTAGCAGCTAGTATTGAAGACGCATATCGCTTTTGGGGGTAGTACATAGCGCTCAAGGGGAATTTCCACTAATACCACTGTCACCCATAAATTTTATAGCTTCTCTTTTTAAATCATCTAAATAGCTGTTGCCAGATTTTATAGCAGCAAGTTCCATAGTCTAACAATGTGCTTATCAAAATGTACTATTTTTTAAAATCTGTTCTGAATTTTCAATCATTAGGCTTTGGTTTTATTTATTTCTTTAACAATATTTTTACATTGTAGCCATGGGTGGCACAATGATTGGAATGCAGTATTGAAGGTTAATTCTGCTGACTGCCAGCAGTTCGATTCTCACCGGCTCAAGGATGGGGCAGTCTTCCCATCCTTCTGAAGTTGGTAAAATGAGAATACCAATTATACCAATCATCCTTCTAATGTAGAAAATCATGGTTTGACCTTAGTACTCTCTGACATTTGCAGGGTTTTTTTTTGCAGCTGTATTCATTTCCAATACCATCAGTGCACTGGACCTTCTTTTCAACCCTGCGGTAGAAATATTTTCATCTATTGAGAGTAAGGCATCAATACAGTCACTATGTAGATTTATATAAGGTATTACTATCTTTGGCAGAATTATTTCCAAACCTCTCTCCCAATTGTAAATCAATCTTAGCAGGGACGTGCAGTCAGGGGAGGCAGGGAGGCAGGTCTCACCACTGTTATCATGAAAAGAAAAAAAAATGTAAAAGGAAAAAGGCTGTGGTAGTTGCTGCCAGAGTCACAGTGGATGAATCTGCTTAGTGCTTAACTGTTTAAAACAGCCTCTAAAAAAGGTGCCCTATGCAGTAGGAGGCGGGAGAACCACGTGAACCAGTCTATCTTTATTATCACTCAAGCAGAGTTAAGCAAGGGTTAAAAGCTGAAAAATTCCTTATGTAGATGAGGCACGTGTTTCTCTCGCTTCCTCCTGTAGAGGGCATTTTTTTAGAGGCTTTTTTAAACAGTTAAGCAGAATCATCCATTGGAGATTCTGGCAGTAGCTAACCCAGCCTGATGTCAGCAGTTCTTGCCTTTTTCCTTTTACATTTTTACATTTTTATCATGGCAGACAAGAGCAGAGTTGAAATCCTCTGTGAAACAGCTGGAAAGGTATGAGGGAGGGGGAGGAATTCAAAATTAATGTAATTTGTAAGTAATTGTATTATTGTAAGTAATTTGTGTGTGTGTGTGTGTGTGTGTGTGTGTGTGTGTGTTTTACCTGCCTCTGCTGGTGTGCGGGCTGGCACTTTTTTTATGTTTCGGAACCATTTCCATAAATAAACGCATTTATTGGGCAGTAGGAAATGCCTCAGCTGGGAAGTGTCTGAGTTGAATTTGGCAACCCAAAACTGTTAAAGCAAGGAGGCTGACCATTCAGCAGGAATGTTTATAATCATTTTCCGTTTCCTGTCTAAGGGGAACCACTTTAAGTGTGGGGTGTCTTCATTAATATAATCTGCCCCTTTCTCCTTCTGATGTTTTGTAGGAGAGGGGAGAAAGATGGGTTCTCCCTTGATGTGGTAGAGCCCTTCCAAAAGCCCCGTCGCTGTGTCTTACATAGAAGCATCCCGCCTTTATGGCGGACACAGCGCTGGGGCTTTCTGAAAGCCCCGCCAAAGCCCCGTCCCATGGGACACCTCTATGTCAGATGCAGCGTAGGGGCTTTGGCAGGGCTTTCGGAAAGCCCCGGAGCTGTGTCCGCCATAAAGGTGGGACACCTCTATGTCGGACACAGTGCCGGGGCTTTTGGACATAGAAACGTCTCACCTGTATGGTGGAAACAATGCCGGGGCATCCAAAAGCCCCAGTGCTGTGTCCACCATACAGGCGGGACGCCTCTGTCGGACACAGCGCTGGGGCTTTTGGACATAGAGGCGTCCTGCCTGTATGGCAGACACAGCGCCGGGATGTCTGAAAGCCCCGACGCTGTGTCCAACATAGGGCGGCTTTTGCCCGCTTGCCTCACCAACCATAAACCTCACCGCACATCACTGAATCTTAGCATGGAATTCAATACGCAACCATTTCAGCTGAGGTCCCTATTGTTACCAAAAAACTCTTTTTGGTGCTCAGTCATTGTAGTGATTGGACTTTTTGTTTTAATGTGCAATAGTTTGTTATTACTAAGCCTATACATGCAGTCTGTAAATACTTTTGTAATATATTCAAGAACAGGAACCAGAGACAAGAAATAGATAGGTATTATTTTGTATTTATTTGGAAGATTAGTTATAAATATATTAAATAATTACAGCAGAAACAATATTTGAACTATTCACCATGTCCTTTTTTAAGTCCTTATGTCAAATCTATATCTATTAATTCATTTCTACAAAGTTAATCTTATGTAAAATTCAGAAGGAAATTGCTGGTAGATTATGGCATACTATATATCATATTTGAAGTCATCTCTAATTTTGTGAGTGTATACAATGGTCCTATTGTAAGGTGACCAGACGTCCCACTTTTGGCGGAACAGTCCCAATTTTTAACAATTTGTCCCACGTCCCGCGGCGTTTTTAAAAAGTCCCAATTTTTAAAAATTTTTAATCAAGAACCCCCCCCCCCCGGTCAATGGTGTCCCGCTTTTACCAATGTTAAAATCTGGTCACCTTAGCATAAACACACACACACACACACACACACACACACACACACACACACCATTGCCACCCTTATAGTCTTTTCTATAATCACTCTTCTTTATTCTATTTAATTTGTGAAGTCTCTTACTATCATTTTGTTATATTATTATATTCACCTGTCAGCTGCTCCAGTAACTGCTGTTTTTTTCATTACATGCTTGAATACTTTGCTTGCCATTGTTGCTTTTATGAATTTTCCTCTCCCTCTTCCAAATATTTATTTTTATTTAAGATGCAAAAGTAAGGAATTATCAAGAGAGAGGTGTTTTTATAATCAATTACAGGAAACATTTTCTTGTTTGGCTTTTGAAGGAAATAATTAGCAGCCATTTTTTTGGTTTCGTTTTCCACAAGGATTTTGTACTCTGCAGAGAAGGTAACATTCTACTGAAGTAAACACAGCCAGATTAGAAAAACAAAGTTTGAACAGAGTAAGCAAATTAAAATTTAAGTGATCTGACTTCACCTGACGTTTTGAAAAAGCAAATTGCACTGCAGCCATTTTCTCACAGAAATTGTACAAGTAGGTAAATGGCGGGAATTCTTTAACATTAGTACTCAATATACAATACTTAAAATTTATCACAATTTCCTTCTAATTGCAATTATATTTATTTATAATAGAGCAGCACACATGTGGAAAATTGGATTTTAATGAGTACTTTGTTATGTAGCTTTTAAGACAAAGAGCTTTGTTCTTTCATTTGTAAATCCAATCTCCTTTTACCTCTAAGGTCAGGCTGTATTTAATTTCAAGCAGACAGAGAAGTTCATCTCTAAGCATTATTATGAAATGTCCTATATGTGTGTGTATTTCAGTTACTAATAAAAAATTAATCCTCATTGAAACTGTTGTCTCTTTGACTGTTAATTGTTCTTCAATTTTCAATTTAACTTCCTTGGCTTCCTCCAACTGTGGACAAAGGTATTGGAAGAAATTTTCTGCACCACTTAACCACTCTGTTTTGCCAAATTTTCACATAGGGATGATAGGTTTGGAAGTTAAAGGTTTAAATCTTAACACTATCATCATGCTGTCATCTTTGTGTCAAAGTAATTTTATTAAATGTTCTTGAATTTATTTTTATTTTGTGTTTGTGACTCAAACAAAATGGAATCGTTCTTTGTCTTCTTATACTTCTAGTTTGATGTTGCTTTTGAACTTATGCTTATCTCTTGAATTACTATATATACTGTACTTTTTTTACACCTGTCTTAAATGTGTAGATTTTGTACATCCATTTCTGTATATTTATAAGCCTGAGATAATATCAGAAAAATTTTAATTGAAAATCTGCATCTGGCTTAAAACTATCAGATAAAGATATGTAAAGTTTTTCTTCGGCAAATGACATAAAATAAAAAGATAAGTACAGTATAAACACCTATTTCGTATTGCATATTTGTTATTTCAGTCCAAAACCAGCCAGAACACATTGAACATCAACACCTGGTTTAGGTTTTGTTTTTGTTTTTAAATTAAATAGCCACCAGCAGCTCTGGGATCACAAATATGTAAGTAAAACCTGCAGGATCCCTTCCTGAGATCTCTCTCCTCTCATCCCTCTACTTGTTTTCCGGTCAGAATGAGTGTTCCCTGCTCTTGAGCGGGGAGAGATGCTCCCATTTCTTACATATCTCTGGACTCTGAATAGGGTAGAAAAGAAGATTCCTCTTCTAGAACAATCCATTTTTATGCAAATTAGGTTCCTAATGTAATAGGTTTGGATATGTAATTCTAATACAAAGCTAACAAAGAATACAACAATGTTAAGTTACAGAAAATGATTGCTTGTACAATGAAATCCACTAATTTCTAAGAGGTCTAGCCCAATACATAATAATTAGCAATCAGCAAACAAGCAAAGAACCACAAATGTGATGAAGGGTAAAACTGCACACCTGAGCAAATCAGAACCATGAATAAATAAATCACTCCTGATCACTTCCTCTTCTCTTTTTGTACTCTTAAAAATATGACAATACCAAAATCCATTGAAAATGTCCAGATTCAGAATCTCTGAATCTCTTCTAGAGTTCATGAAAGTGTGATGCCGCTTGATGATAAGCCTCAATGTCATTTCTGCTACACTGCCCAAAACTCCTAAAGGCTAGTGGATTACTGAAATAAACCAATGGAAAAAACTGACCTAGTCTGGGCACAAAAAATTTCTTGCAAGTGGGTTGCCTGTAAGTTTAGTATCTCATGTGCTTGAATGAAATGGCTCCAGGCAGGAAAGTGGTTATTTATACAGTATATTTGCTTTGTGGACAAAATGGTGACCTTCTTTTCTTCTTTTACTCCACATACTAATGTGCATATAGTTGAAATAATTATATGATCATGATAAACAAAAATCTCATAACTAATCACATATTTTAAATATTAAATGGGAAAGGTTAATTTCCTACTTTGTAATCCAACAATAATGTTATCTATATATTTTTACACAAATGTAAACAAATGAAACAAACCTGCAATTGGATTTGGATGAAATTATTTTATGCACTGTATGGGAACTGATCAATGGTGGTTGCTCCCAGTTCAACCCGGTATGGCCAAACTGGTAGTAGCAGCGGCGGGAGGCCCCGTCCACCTGCCTGGATGCTTCTGTACATGTGCAGAAGCATTGTGCATGAGAGCACACAAACCAGTAATACAAATATTTGCAACCCATCACTGCAGCTGATGATACATATTTTCTTCCTAGTCACCTTTATGTTTGATATATATATATTTTAAAGCAGTTTAGGATCACTTCTTTTACTTTGGTTAATTTTTTTTCTTTTAAAAATCAATGTGATTTCCAAGTACTGAATTTTAGCTGAATCTCATTAATAGATACTACTGTTCTACCAATGTATAAATTTACTTTTTCTTAATTATTGATATCCAATAAACTTTACATTATGTTCCCAATGACTTTGTTCCATCTACTATCATTTCAGAGTTCAACTTGCCTATATGATTTTGTTTTTATCAATTCCCTTTGAATTATTTAATGTTAGAAACTATCACCTTCATTGATGGTTTCCATGGAGACCATCAGTTCCATTCTTTAATGCATTTTGAGATTATTATTTTTATTAATAACTAATAGCAATATTGTGTTCTAGGATGATTTGAATAGTTGATTATCTTATTTATATTGTACATTAATTTCAAGGCAAGCTGGTTGCAATTCTTTTTTTATACAGTCCCAACTATCCATATCCACTGAAGTCTGTGTCTGTCTTGTTTGGTTGCTGTGTCAAACCAGACAGTTACAGAGATGCAAATAACAGACTCAATAATTCCTTTGTAGTATTGTATCAACAGCTCCTTGAGCAGTTTGAGCTTGCCTCAGTTGGCACAAGAAGAACATTCCTTATTGTGCTTTTTCCATGACATTTTTTCCATGACTATTTTAAATCCTGAGATATCTTTGGCAGAGGTTGGTAAAATGAGGAACCAAAAGAGCAATGTGCAAACAAAAGCAAATAAAACAACCTCAGGAGCAAAACAGTTTAATTTCTGTACATTGTTTAATGGACTTTTAGTTGGCCACACTCACCTAGTCACATAACATAGCCATACCCATCAAGTGACATGACCACCTAGCCATGCCCATCCAGCCGGTCTGCCCCCCCAACAGTCTGAGAGACCATGAATTGGCCCTGTTTAAAAAGTTTGATGACCCCTCATCTATCCTATCATTCTGTTGTTCTATTGTTCTATCATCCATCCATCCATCCTTCTATCTAACTATCTATCTATCCACCCATCAACACTATAGCTATTTTCATGAGATCTGTTTGGTTTAATTACACACCTATCCATAAGGAAAATCTTCCTTGAGTGGAGTGTTGTTTGGCAACTATTTCTAAAAATTGCAGTACCAATTTGAATTACAATTTCAAATTACCCAAACAGTTTCCTTTCCAGAGCACTGTTCTTTTTCAAAGCTAAGCGCATGAAAATTAAACATTTGCATATTTCTATGAAAATTATTTCTTGTTATGAATGAGCTTTTTATCCCACCAGGACTCCTGCTTTTATTAGTATAAATTCTCACCAAGATTCTACTAACATTAATCAACCTAGTTAATAAAAGCTAAACAACCCTAGGTGAAATAAATTTTCTTTATTACCAAATGAAATGGTCACATTCTACTAATGTGTAAGTATGAGATAATCAAATGTGTTCATTCTGTAATAAACCTATTGAAATACATGTAACGCTAAAGTAGTTTGAAGACAGCACATTACATGTTAACTATACCTTAACATGTTATTTCTGCCTTATGATAAAAAAAAATTGATCAATGATCAGTTGATCACTTACCAAAGAATGATACCAACATTTTTCTTAAAAAATAAAGTGAGGCATTAACACTTATAGATACAGAATGGATAATAGCAATATTTATTCACACAAGTCCATAATATTATAAAGCAAATAATTTGTTTACCAACATTTTGTTCATGAATAAAATTTGCAAGCTCTATTTTCCAGCCCTTGAGATGACATGACCCTTTTATTATGCTCCAACTGTATGTTCTAAAGAACCTAAATATTCACTTATATATAGAAAAGCACATTGTGTACTGTTGTCTTTATTACAAAGCAAAGTTTGCCTACTTTATGAGTCAGACAAATGCAGAACAACACAACAAAAACAAAACATGGATCTATGGAACTGAGACTGAAATGATTGAAAAAAATATTTTATTGCTCCTTCTTCTAATAAACAGTTGTTAAAAATGGAAACCCAGCTCTCATTTATTTGTATCTGATAATCTGTTTAAGTAGTAGTGATGCACAATTAGTTATAAATTTGATGGCAATCGAATTACAGGCATACTTCATGGAGCCATTCGTTGTGTGTAGAGCATAGGAACTGAGCTTTTGTCATTGGCTGATGGTTGAGCACCTGGAAATCAAAGGATGCATTTAAGTTCACAACCATAACACAGTTTATGGACATAAACCAGCCAGACCATCACTTCTTAATCAACTCTGGAATTATTATCAACTTTATTGGTTTTGAAATATTAAGATCCTTCAGAAAGGATTTTTAAAAATCATATTCACTGGTTAAGTTTCCTTGTCCTTCACAATTTTTTTTAAAATATCACCCTTTGCCTAACCACATACTTGCAATTCAACAAACTTATCAAAAAATCAAATACAACTGTGGGGTCACTTTCCATACTCACAGCAGAGGTCATAACGCAAAGGCTTAATGGCATAATGCACTCCCACAAGTACAATCCAAAATATGGATTGGATATGTAGAGGACAGTGTCACTATAATGAAAAATGATCAATTAGAGAAGACCCACAAAATTATCAACATCTTCAAAGGGAAGAAGAAAACAACATGCACTACCCTTCCTGGATATTCTGTTCAGCAGAGACTATGACTAGAAACTAGAAACCCAAGGGTACAGAAAAACCATCAACTGCAATCAAGTGCTCCATTACCAAACTAATAACCCAAACTTTCACAAGAAAAGCTATGTAAGATTTTTGTTTAGCCAAGCACAAATACATTGCAGCAATCTTGAACAGCATAAAAAGGAAACACATTGACTATACATGTTCCAACAAAATGGATATCTATGCAACTTTATCAAAAAGTGTGTGACCACTCAACACTGCCATGCGTCAAAAATATCAACAAACTATTACAACCACATGGAATCAGCACGCCACACAAACCAACTAAAGCTCTCCAAAACATCCTAAGTAAAACCAAACAATCCAGCAGCCCAGAAGAAAAAACAAGAATTATTTACAACATATAGTGTAAAGACTGCACAGTCATTAGAAAGGATAAACAGCAGACGAATACAAGAATGCTTGCATGAATACCAACTAGCAATTAAAAGATATAATGAAAACTCTTTAATTTCCCAAAATATAGGCAGACTTAATCATACTTTTAACTGTAAAACTGTGACCATTCTTGATCAAATAAATAAATAAATACTGACAAATTGATCATCAATAGACACATAAACCACATCTACTTTCTGTACAAAAAAGACAATCAACAAACCAAATAGGGAACAAAGAGACCAAAACATCTGCTCACCAGCAATCAACATTCAGATGAGCATAAATTAATATTAAGATAAACATCACGCCAGCAATAAAAAATAATAAGTACCCCAAACAAGAAACGGCCAAACAAGCTAAGAGTTAACAGCCCAATCAAAGAATTTTCAAGACCACCAACATTAACAGGGAAAGCCACTAGAATGTAAACTGAGAGCAAACCTCACTCCCTACTAAAACTGATGATGACATTATCTAGTTTGGGTTATGAAATGTCTGCAAAAAAATAACCAAACTCAAAGAACATCAAGGACCCCTCAGAAGAACATTCATACTTGACATCCTAATATAAAATGGACCAAAACACTGCAGCAGGGATATTTTTATTGATATTTGAGAAGTTGTTACAGAAGAAAAACAAGCTATACCAGATAAGATTGAAATTGATTTGAATCTGGATTTAAACATGACAAGTAACAAGAATTATGTAGAAAAATATGATGTATTAGATATACAAGTGATATCAGTTTATATTTTGACACTTGAAAGGGATATACAAGTATTAAACCAGAAGAGCAATTTGGGTAATCTTTTGAACTGAACTTAAAAAAGAAATCTGCTAGTATTGAAGAATTTTTTGAAATAAGGAAAATTTATGATTAAAAGAAATCAAATACAAGGGCCTTATTTCAAGGGATTAAAAGCCAATTTTGTTAAAATACGGTAAAGGAATACAGAATTGGTTTACTTGAACAAGTTTCAAATAAATATATAATGATTTCTGGTAGCCTTAATGGACTTTTGATTACTAGGAGTGAATGATAAGAGTTTTAAGATTTTGTTTTACAGTTAAGAGATGAATTGGGAAGAATTGTGTACTTGTACTTTAAGAGATGGTGATTAGTTATTATAATTTTTTGTAGGATGAAGGAGGAGATTATTTATATTTTTCTTTTCTGCATATTCTACTTTCCTTTCTTTCTTTCTTTTTTGTAGTTTTACTTTTTCTGTCATAAAATTATATGAAAAAAATATTATGCAGATATTTTTCATTTTCTTCCAAAAGAAAAACAACAAACCAAAAGCTTAGGAAACTGCTAGGACAACGACTTTTATTAGGGAATGCTAGAATTATTAGAATAATTGTTTATATACTCTTCCCTGATTGACCTGACCAGTTCTGGATGAATATTGAGGGAATGGGTGGAGATACAGAAGATAATTCTGTATGTTTCATAAGCATTAATTAGATAAGCCATTTTCTAGCTATTTCTCATTGGATTCACCCTTCAGAATTGCTCCTATGCCATAGCCAATGAAATGGATATATTCCATTTCTATTCCCCCTTACAAGTATAGAAAACCTGACAAAATGAATGATGTTTGGCGAATATGCCTTCAAGATTTAATTCTCCCCTGAAGCTGGTTTCTTGAAAAAAATAATAAGGGATTTCTTTAATTGATCCATTGTATAATGGATATACACAATGCATGTACAATGCAAACTCAGTGGAAAAACTGCAAACTAAATTTATTGGGGCTGATTCATTCTTTCTTTGAATTAACTGTGTACTGCATCTACAGTTATTTAATATAGTTAAGGGTGGGCTCAATAAACACTTTGCAATACAAAGTTTTATGGAATTGCTTTTTAATTGTAGCTGTTTGTAATCTGGCATAAACAAAAACTGTTGGGAAAAATACTGTATTTGGATCTTTAATTTTGTTTATAGGCAAATCTTTTTGAAAATGGTATTGCTTCAAAATGAAACTGTCACTTTATCTTACACATATCAGCTGTCATTTAGGAATCATAAAGTGACACATCTTATGCTTGATTTACCATTAAATATGTAATTAGTGATTTATGTGTGGAGTGTGAATTAATTAACTTTGGGAATCTTTCCAAATCCCGGGAAAGACAATTAAAATTTGACACTTTAAAAGAAGAAAGATTTAAAATCTTCCACATAGCCAAGGTGGCGCAGTGGTTAGAAGCAGCACTGCAGGCTACTGCTAGATCAGCAGGTCAGCGGTTCAAATCTCACCGGCTCAGGGTTGACTCAGCCTTCCATCCTTCCGAGGTGGGTAAAATGAGGACCCAGATTGTTGGGGGCAATATGCTGACTCTCTGTAAACCGCTTAGAGAGGCCTGAAAGGCCTATGAAGCGGTATATAAGTCTACTGCTATTGCTATTGCTATAGCATTACTAGCTCTTTACACATGCACACACAAATGGGAACAATATTTGAAAACCTGATTTAGCACTGTAAATTACAGAATTGTTCTCCTCCTTACGAATTGTTGCCTACTGTATTTTTAATGTTCATTTGAGCCTATCCCTGTGATATGCCACATAGTCATTTGGCTCTGTAGGTTAGTCTGCTGTATCTTCTAGAGCCTACATTTGTTAGGACAAATTTATTTGAACAAAAATTGGGAGCATGAGCTTTTAATGTATGGTTATATGCATGTGCATAAATGTAACGAAAGGAGTCTTGATTGAGATTAAAAAATGTTTGGAGAAAGTGAACTGTGATACTTCTTGCCCATTCTCATGTCAGAATTTTGAATTCCCCATGATAAATGTTCCCAGAAACATAAACCTAAGTACTTGATAATACAAAATAAAATCTATTTTTCAATATGTGTTCTGACTTCCGGTGGCTTCAGAAAACATGCACAGGTCGCTTTTGGAAATAACTTTCATTTATTACCTGGCAATGAATATCTTACTTCTAATACAATAGAATTATCTATCATCATCTCATGCTGAATGGTTTTATATTGAGCAGAATAGAAGAATCTAACTTAGATTCTGGTCATCTATATGAATATTAGATAAGAAATACACAACAGTATTTTTTAATATGAAAACTGCTTTTGATATGCCCAGTAATTATCCTAATCATCAGCATCTTCTAAAAACCATGTTTTTCAGACTTGGCAACTTTAAGATATGTGAGTTTTAATCTCCAGAATTTTCCAATCAGCATGCTAGATAGGGATTCTGGGAATTTAATTTCACAAATTTTAAATTTGCTAAGTTTGAAAAGCTTTGCACTAAAACCTACTTAGAAGCCAACCAGGGATACAATTAGATAATTTTAAAAAACCTGAAAAAAGGACAGTCTGAACAACCCTGCCCCAAATTTCTTTTTTTTAGAATTATAAAATGTCTCATTCTCTAGTTTTAACTAAATAGATCTGTTTACAACACTAACTCCAAAATGTCTGATTCTCTTTGATTATTTCCTTTGAAAAGAATTGTCATCATGCTGTTGAATATTTACCTGATACTTCTTTGGTTTGTGGTTAATGTCTTAAAAATAAAGAATTGGGAACAAATCTTCCTTTTGTGCAATTGAAATGAACAGGCTTGTTCATCAGTTGTTTCAGGCATAGAAAGGACCTATTTACCTTATGCAAATACAAAGGCATGAGACAGATGCTTAATGGATATTATATTGATAAAACAAATCTTTCATAATGGATATCCATTGCACAAGCTCTGCAAAATACAATTAGAAATATAATGAATTAAAATGGAAATGGATTTTAATGTTTCTGAATAGACTAGCTGAGGACTTAGAGAGTCTCTTCACACAGAAATATCCATAATGGAGGAATGGATTGTGAAAATGACAAAGCTTGCAGAAATGGCTAAATAGATTTGTTTTATTAAAGAAGAAATGGCAACTACTTTTATAAAAAAAACCTGGAAAATCTTAATTGAATGAGTTTGTTTGCTAAACATGGATAAATCTGAATTTGTGATTTTGGAATTCATTGATTAACAGGTTTATGTTTATGGGGGGGAAAAGGAAAAAATAATATGTAATTTGAGATGGTGGAGATGTTATGACTGTAACTACAGCAAAGAAGACAGGCATTGATTTTTTTTTAGATATTTCTTTTCATCTTTCTATTTTGTTATATTTTTCTTTTATTAATTCATATTTTTTAAACTTTTCTTTTTATGTTTTCAGAGTTTTTAAATTTTATGTAATTTTTAAAAAATATTTTTAAAGAGAGAATGAGGAAACATTTGTATGGAAATATTGTAAAGGAATTAAAAAAGACAGGTGGATATTGTTGGTGTTATTAATTATCCATGAACATTATAAATTTGTTGGTTAAAATATATTTTACTTTTACTTTGTTTTTTGTTTTTAAAAAAATCCTGACATATGAGGCAGAGCTCATTTAAGAGGAAGTGAGATGTGGAAGGAATATATACTTAGGCTATAGATGGCCACTGCTTATAACATAGCTGTTGTGATTTTATTATGATTTGTAGATTTGTAGATTTATTTATTTATAGGCCGCCCTTTTCCCTGAGGGGACTCAGGGCGGCTTACAATCAAAAAAGGAAGGGGAGTGTAGGACAATACCAAAAAGAAATGTGCACAAAGTAAATTAGACAGTAAAACTCAACATTCACTCAGCATTCGGGAGGGGCGAAAATAAGATTATCCCCAGGCCTGACGGGTTAGCCAGTTCTTGAGGGCTGTGCGGAAGGCCTGGACGGTGGTGAGGGTACGAATCTCCACGGGGAGATTGTTCCATAGTGTCGGAGCCGCAACAGAGAAGGCTCTCCTCCAAGTAGTCGCCAGTCGGCACTGACTGGCGGATGGAATACGGAGGAGGCCAACTCTATGCGATCTGATGGGACGCAGGGAGGTAATTGGCAGAAGGCGGTCTCTCAAATATAATGATGTTTATTTACAACATGTTTGTTGCCTAATTTATTGTACACTACTTTTCTAAGCATCTTGGATTTTTACTCCTATTTTTCTTATTGTTTCTCATTCTTAGTATACTTTATCAAAGCAATGGAACCATTTCTAAGCAAGAGGAGAAAAAAATAATACATTACTTTGCAGCTATTAGTTAAATTTTAATTCTGTGATATATAAATTACTAAATTTTCTTCGCTGTAAATAAAATCTAAATCATAAAATTATATAAATAATTTGCAGTTGTTTTAATTAGTGATTTCTTCTTATGACTTTAGTTTCTTTCGTAAAATGTTTTGAAAGGAATTCAGCCCGCAAAAATATTATTTGATGGTGTTTCATGCAATTCACAAAAGTTTTCATTTGTTATCAATAGGTGAGTTGGAATTAATTTTATCAGCATTAAATGCCCCCTGTTTTGTTGGAAAGGGACATAATCTGCAATGAATGCCCCAGATTTATAATGTATCTCTGATTATAATGTTTTGCAAAGTGGCTAAGTGAGTACATCAATTATACAATTAAGGCTTGAAATGAAGTGTCTTATATCAAAGTCAGAATGAACTTGGGTCAATATGAATAAATAAGGCTTCATTAAAAAGGGGGAAAGCTTTCATATGATTTAGCCTCTTCTTGTAATTGCTGCATTTGAGACCCTCCCACCTATACTGTGTTCTTTTTCCCACTAGCTTCTCTTGCCATGGAATCCTAATTATAATTATATTTCATATATTAGCATTTTAATATATTAAAATGCCTTACAAGGTATTCTGACTGGGCCACAGGCTAACACAGTGGTTCTTAAAGTGGGGTAATTGACAAATTAGGTGGGTAATTTGGGCACATTCTGGGCTAATGGAGTAATTTACAATTGCTTGCTTGTGAGTTGAGGATTCAGTTTAGGATTGAAGGTGATAAGATGCTTGTATAAAACTGCAGTCTTCATTTGGTTTTAATTGCATGGGGCTGGAGGTAATGAGATTATTTGTGGGGTACAAAAAGGGGTAGCTTTATTGATTAGCCTATAGGCAGTGATGGGATTCAAATCATTTAACAACAAGTTCTCTGCCCTAATTACCATCTGGGTAGGAGTCAGTGGTGGGTTCCCAATTTTTTTACTAGCAGTCCACTTCTGTGTGTGCGCGATGCTTCTGTGCATACTCAGAAATGTCCAGGAAGGTGGGTGGAGCCTCCCACTGCCAATACTACTGGTTTGCTTGATCCGGGCAAAACTGGCAGCAACCCACCTCTGGTAGGGGTGTCTTGGTAGTCAGAGCCGAGGTGGCGCAGTGGTTAAATGCAGCACTGCAGGCTACTTCAGCTGACTGCAGTTCAGCAGTTCGGCTGTTCTCACGGGCTCAGGGTTGACTCAGCCTTCCATCTTTCCAAGGTGGGTAAAATGAGGACCCGGATTGTTGGGGGCAATATGCTGACTCTGTAAACCGCTTAGAGAGGGCTGAAAGCCCTATGAAGCGGTATATAAGTCTAACTGCTATTGCTATGTGACCATGTGGGCATGGCCAACTCAACAACACTTTGGGCAATGGATGTTTCACCTTAGCTGTTACAATATAGTAAGGGTTAACCAGAGAAGTTTCTGTAAGCAGGGTAATAAAGATTAGGCTAGAAACATAGCCAGAATATCTCTTTCCTGCTTTCCTTACAGGATTAGCCCTTTGAAGTGGAGAAAAACAAAATAAGATTTCTTACATCAACCGGTTCTCCGAACTGCTTAGAAAGTTAACAACCGCTTCTCTCGAATAGGTGCGAACTGACTGAATTCCACCACTGCCTATCAAAATGCAAAGTTCAAACAGATATTACCAATAATATCCTATAAAAACAATTTAAAACAAGAATAGGATAAAATACAATAATTATGGGATAAAATACAATAATTTAATAGATGTATATGTGAAATAAAATAAATATCTATTTCTGTATCATCCCTACAATCTACCGCAATCAGCCCCAATATGCCTATCTCAGTCAAACCATTTTAGTCATAAACTGTGCTGTATTAAATGTCATTTTCAAATTCTGGCCATGCCTGAGGTATGTTAATATGGGCCTCCCACTGGGCCATACATTTAATATATGAATCAAAGTACTTATCTTTTGCCCCCTTATACAGACAGCAATCAAATAATATATGATTCAGGTCTTCTACCTCTTCAGCTCCGCAAATACATGTATGATCATTATGTGGGATAGAATGGAATCTCCCACATCTAACCATTGTATCAAGCTTTTTGATCTTGCTCTACTAAATGTCTTCCTGAGATGTTTTGACATCCACTTTTGGAATCCACTTTGGCATCCACTTTGCTCATCCACTTCAGACTATCAGCCTTAATAAGTGCGGCTGGATCATTTTGAGCTTCTATGTCTGTAAATCTTTGGGCAACTCTTTTTTTTAAATTTGTTCTGTTGCACAAGAGGCAGGGAGGCCACAGCTCTTTATATAATTTGTCAATGTAGTAATCTAGGGGGTTTGTGATTGCAATTTTGTCTGTTCTAGTAGACATAACTACTAGGGAGTCTATCAGTCTCCATTTCATTTTGAGCCAGTAGTTATAAACTCTAATTTTAGACAGTGTGCAAATTATGTAAATTCCCAATTCAACAAAAAGGAGTAATTGGATCTCTTTAAGAACCACTGGACTGACATATCCCTACCACTGGATAATTCCTATTGTTCCCCCCTTCCCATTTTCTTTCAGGAAAATGATTGCCAACTGTTTTTGGAATGGGAATATACATTTGAAGGAAGGTGGGCAGAGTGACATTCAATCTGGTTGCCTTGAATTTGATCTTTTGTCTCACAGGATTTAGAATTTGATTTGCCCGGCGAATTTTACTTCTTGTAGTAATAATTAATCATTCTTTGTTAGTCGTAATCCTTATTAACAATACATGCAATTGAAAAGTCTGTGTTACTCAATTTATTTCCAGTTGGCAGCCAGAATGGGACATGATTACACATTAAATCCTAGTTAACATTTCTGATCATGATGCTGGTCAATATATCTGAGTGCAAGAAACCATTCAAGCTTTTCTGGTCTTCAACATAGAAATAATTTAGTTCCCCATTGCAAATCCTTTATAATTAGTATATATTTTTGTCCTTTAATCTCCTACACTGAAAATTATTAGTGATTTAGAGCTGAACCGTATCATATATAATAATTTAGCTTATCTTGTTTTAAAAGAACATTTATTTTCTTTCGAATCTTGGGAGCCCCATTTGAGCCTAAAATTATATGAGATAAGCAGCATTGCAGAGGGAAGAGTAATTTCAGTTTTATTGTGTGTGTTGTTTCTTAACCCATTAATAAGGAATGCAACTGCCAACTCAGTGATCCTCTGAAATTCTTGAAAGTGAGATGTACAAATCTTAGTAAAAAGGCTAGGAGGAAATAACTAGTGGATTCAAGTTACTGTCATAGTAACTTGATTAACTACATAGATTCAGTATCTGGAGAAACAAGGTATTCTTGCTTAATGTTTCAGCTTTTGACCTCTACATATTGATCTTAAATTGGGCCTGTTATATAATAACTTAGTGCTACACTAAACTTCAGAAAATTTCACATAGACAAGAATAAATGTATTCACTTTATCTTAATTCTCATTATAATTTCAAGCCTTAAACTCAATTTCTTCTGTTTATAAGGCCCCCTAATTTTGCTTAGTGTCCTCAATGAGGCCATTTTATATGGAAATCTGAGAGTTGCTTCAACATGTTTAAAGGAAATTACATTGGGAGACGATTGTAAGACAAAGAAAATGAGTTATAGCAACTGTGGGGTGCTGAAAATCAAAGTTCCATCTTTGGGACAAGGGTTTGGGACAAACCATTCCCCTGTACTTAATATCTTTTGATTTTAAACCACTGTCTTTTCATGGCCTTAGTTTCAATGGTGAACAAATCCACAGCTTTTTGCATGTGATACCCTTTCAGATATTTTAAACAACTCAAATCATCAAATAAACTGAAGTGTAAATTGTGCAAAGAAGCAGAAGAAACAGTAATTCTTGTGCTCAGTTTATACTATAAACAATGACATAAATCAGCCACCAAAATGATTCATTGGAACATCTTAAAAATTATCATATGCCAGTAATGAAAATTTGGTGGATCCATATAGTGAGAAAGTAGTTGAACGTGAGCAGGTTAAAATATTGTAGGATTTATAAATACAAAGTGATAAAGTTTTGGCACACAACAAACCATACTTAATTTGTAGTCCAGTAGAAGAAAGTGTTTTGTTAATTATAAAAGGCCACACTGCTTGGATCTGCACATATACTAGGCTGATACTTAAATAATATCTTAGGATCATGGGAAGAACTTGAAATCCAGTAACAGCTAAGGAACCGTAGCTGTGATTTCATATTATTGTGTATAATAATAATTATATAGTTAAATAATAAGTATTTACTGGTTATGTATCAGTATACAGAAATCTATGACTTGCAGAACAGCTGAGAGGTTGCAGATAAATAAACATAGTTCATGATTTTGTTTTGAAAGTCTATTCCTTTTGAATTTGTGTTGAATGCAAATTCATATAAAGCAGAGTTTGCATTTGATATTTGAATACATATTTGGTCTTTGATTCATTAACCATTTTTGCAAAACCTCTGGTTATGTTGGATGAAAGTTATTTCTGTAAACATGTCCACATCCTGTAATAATTTCTTCTAGATTTGACTTCCAGAAACACATGTCATAACATCCTAGTAACAATCTTCTGAACCTACTTCTAATATATGTCTTTTTTAATTAGCCACAGTATCCAAATGTAACCTAAACAGTTTTTTTAAAAAAAACCAATATAATAATGACATAATTGTTTCAGTAAACTTGTTGCAATGTTTCTGTTAATAAAGCACAATATTGCATTTCACTGTTTAATTCTATTTGTCTGTCTGTCTGTCTGTCTATCTATCATCTATCTATCATCTATCTACCGTATCTATCATCTATCTATCTATCATCTATCTATCTATCTATCTATCTATCTATCTATCTATCTATCTATCTATCTATCTATCTATCTATCATCATATTTCTACTGAAGGCCACCCATCTGCATCAAGGAGGGAGTCTGAGCAGCATACAGTATAATATCATCATTAACATTATATAATATTAAAGTATTAGAGTTGATTTAAGATAACATTTTTTAAACTTATAAGGTTATATAAATTTAGAACAATTTCAAAGAGACAAGAAATTCCAAGAAGGCAATTTCACTCCATTAAAATTGATTAATAAAGATTATAAATGGCTCTCAGAGCACCAATCAGCCCCATGATTGCATTGTCCTTTGTACATGGTTGCAGAACCAGGTTTTTACCCTTAATGGAAGGCCAGGAGAGTGAGAGCCCATCTCAACTCTGGGGAAAAAGCAGGGCAGTAGCAGAGAAGACTGTCTTCCTAGGCCCTGCCAGTAGAAATACCTGATAAGGTGTGCAAAATATCTTTCCTGCCTGGTCAAAGTGGGCAAAGCCAGTTCCATAAGTAGCCTTGTACCATGTAGGCTTTATAGGTGATGACCAACATTTTGAATAGGATATGGAAGCAAATGGAGTACACTTTGGGAATCCAATAGAGCTTACACATCCACCAGCTGAAGATTCCACATAATTTTCAAGGATAGTTCTATGGAAAGAGCATTGCAATAATCCTGCCCATTCTTGCTTATAATTGATTGTAGCTCCATTAGGATTTCTAGAATCCTGTTGTCATTCCTCTGAATCAATTGCATGTGCAATGGGCTCTACATGGGGTTGCCCTTGAAGTGCATCCGGCGACTGCAGTTAGTCCAGAATGCAGCCGCGCGAGTGATAGTGGGCGCACCACGGTTCGCCCACGTTACACCCATCCTCCGCGAGCTGCACTGGCTACCTGTCGATCTCCGGGTGCGCTTCAGGGTATTGATGACCACCTTTAAAGCACTCCATGGTAGTGGATCTGGGTACTTGAGAGACCGCCTTCTGCCGATCACCTCCCTCCGACCGATTAGATCGCACAGACTGAGCCTCCTCCGAACTCCATCTGCCAGTCAATGTCGACTGGCGACTACACGGAGGAGAGCCTTTTCTGTTGCAGCTCCGACCCTGTGGAACGACCTCCCCGTCGAGATCCGTACCCTCACCACCATCCAGACCTTCCGCACAGCCCTCAAGACCTGGCTCTCCCATCAGGCCTGGGGATAGGTTCCCAATTTACCCGCCCGAGTGTTGACTGTTGAATGCAAGTTGTGTTTTATTATCTTCTTTCTTTTGTTCACATATTGTTTGTTTTTGATATTGCACCCCCTTCTCTGTGATTGTAAGCCGCCCTGAGTCCCCTCAGGGAAAAGGGCGGCCTATAAATCTTAATAAAATGTTGAAAAAAAATGTTGAAATGTGCATTTGACTTTTTTTTAATCAAAAAAGGACTTGATAACCACTACCGTTAAACATTATTTTTCTTTTTACGACCCTGTAATCTCTTGGGATGGAGTTGGGGTGACTTAATAGAGCTGAGCATTTACTGGCCAGATGCCCTTCCTGATGCCTATACAGAGATTTCAGCAGATATTTTTCTCTTTGCCTCCTGTTAGAGAAACATCTGCCACTGCCTAGGATTGAACTCCCAATCTTCCAAGTGAGACATAAGCATCTTCACCTCTAGACCACAATGTCTCTCCACCACAGTTAAACAATATCCTCATGGAATTGGTACAGTGTTAAAACCTACTGATGTAGTTCTGAATTTTGCCCTCTAAAATGTTAGTCAATCTTTCTGTTTGCAGATGACTTATAAGACTGTTGAATACATTAGGCTGAGAACAGAGATCTAGGAGTGCTTCTGATAATCTTCTTCCCTTTAGGTTGATAAAAAACCACTAGTGACTTTTGTTTCCATGCAGTGGTGGATTCCTACCAGTGTTACTACTGGTTTACTGGGTGCGCCTGCACAATTGAACGAAAATTACTCAGAAAACAAGGAAAACAGCTGAGGAGTGGCAATTCAATCTGCTTCTCCTGATCAGCTGGACTTTAGTAGTTGAAATAAAGATAAGTATAACTCGGGGGCGGGCGAGCGCCCACTTTCAAAGGAGCATAGAACCAGTTTGCTCTCTCCTTGAGGGCAGCACTACTGGTTCGGGAGAACCGGTCCGAACTGGTAGAGACCCATCATTGATGTAGTGGTTCAACCTATTGAAAATCCATCAGACTGTACTCCCTGTCTGGTACTGTAGTCATCAAGTGCTTAACCTGCAGGTATAAATAAAGTCTGTCTTAGTCTGGGGTTCCTTATCCATAGTGACATATTTTACTAGCATGATATTGTGCTTTTACTAATTAAGTTTGTTACAGATTTATATTTTATTGTAATTGAAACAATGACTTTAGTTATTCTAAATTCTATGTTCTTTAAACATAACAGATATTAGTTTCATTATTAGGTCATTAGAATTCAATTTTTAGCATATCTATTTACCTGAAAGTAAGACCAAAGTGAGTCTGATGGGATTTATTTGCAAATAAAATGTATACAACCCTGAGGCCTAAGGAAATAAGCTTACTATTTGTTTTAATGTTTTAGATGATCCCAAGACTGCATGGTTAAAGAATATAAATAATTACTACTATTTTCGAATAACCTTTCATGCATAAGGTGACTATGAAAAGAAAAATAAATCATAATTTTGCTAGAACTATTTAAGCTTAGCCTTAACCCACAGTGAGAAATAAGGATGAAGGTAGCTGTCAATGATATAAACCCATTATGAATTAACAATCATATAATTCCTAGAAAAATAGAAAACACAATCCCCTTAATCCATTCCATTAAAAATGTGGTTAACAGGAAGGTCAAGGATAATGACACATACAGCAATTAACAGCTCCTCAATCTGGCAATAGGCAAGTAAACACAAGACAAGTTTAATAATGAACAAATCCTTTGATACCAAGGACATATTTATAGAACAGAAATTTGCATAACTCTATAGAGATGAGATCCTGTTTTCATTTCTGATATACCTTGCTAAGTACTGCGGTAGATAGTTATGCTTTTTCCTTTCATTCCCTTTCTTGCCTTCAGACTATTTAAAAGTTCTATTGTGTGCTTCATAGCACTGATCCACTCAATAAGAATAAAAATTCATTTGAAATGCACACGTTATCACTGCTCATATGATGTGTATGTAAAAAGTTGATGTACATAAGAGCGGATGTAAATGGGGGAAATGCTTTATTTATTTATTGCTTTTTAACTACAAATTCTTATGAAAGTAACCTCTTGTCTTTATTTTATTTTTTGACAAAAGGACTATTTTGTTATAAATAGAAACTAAAATTTGAGTCTAATAGGCTGATATATTTGTAATGTGGGTGGTTTCACATTACATTTATAATAATAAAACAGATAAGGTATGAATAACTGCATATGAAAACTATAGAGCTGTGGAATTCATTCAGTGATAATGCTTTACAACACTCTTCAGAGCAGATCTGAAGTGAAGAGGATCTCCTTTAAATTAAGGTATTGATGAATTGGGTGGTTTTAAAGGTCTTCAGAGATCCAGTAGCTTTCCTGATGTGTCTGGGATCCCATCAGATTTCATACAATGTTTCAGTTTCAATTACATAAAGGCGGAATACTGAAAAGTCTCTAATGAACAGGACTGGCTGGTCAGTAAGTTTTATTATCAAAATAACACTCTGCCTGGTCATTTGTGGTGAGGATGCTCTTATATTTCTGTTTTTGGTATTTTGGTTTTTTATATAACACCTATTTAGATTTTGCTTGTTCTGCAGGTTATATTTCACACATGGCAGTGAGAATGGAGGACACTCACATAATAAAAAGGGGGGGGAAAGAAAATTCTGTTCTTATTTTCATGGATTTTCTATTATGTGTAACCTTGATTTTCTGCTTTTTCACACTCTTATTCACTTCACTTATGCATTTTCTGTTTTGGTCTTTGTTCCTGTTTAGAATCACTTCTTTCCTCCAGATGTTCCAGTAACATCCAAGGACCAACAGGGTCTTTCAGTAACCGAATGAATAGCTTTAGAGCAGGCAATATCTGGCTCAACATTAGTAACTGTGAAAGGGATGAGATGTCCTAGTGGATCACCATTAAGTGTGAGACAGCAGCTGCAGCTACTGAAAAAGCCAATGCATCCTAGGCTGCATCAACAGAGGAACAATATCAAGACAAGAAGTGATAGTACTGCTTCACATTGTGATACCTTATTTGGAATACTGCATCCAGTTCTGGTCATCATGATACAAAAAAGATGTTGAGAGCCTAGAAAGTGTGCAGAGAAAAGCAACAAAGAAAATAGTCTAGAGGCCAAATTTTATGACAAATAGTTGAGGAAGCGAGGTATGTCTAACTCAGGGGTGTCAAACATGCGTCATCATGGTGTCATCATGTGACATATTGTGACTCCCCCCCTTCGCTAAACCAGGCAGGGGCGTGGCCAGTGCCTGATACATCCAGTCTGCAGGCTGTGAGTTTGACACCTCTGGTCTAGCTGATCAAATAGAAGGATTGGGGGGAGGGAGACATGATAGCTGTCTTCCAGTACTTGACTAGCTGTCACAAATAAGAAATTGACTTATTTTCTAGGTCACCAAAGGGAAGGCTAAGCAATAATGGGTGGAAACTTGTCAAAAAGAGATCCAACCTAGAAGTAAGGAGAAATTTTCTCACAGTGAGATCAATTAATTAAATAATGAAACAGTTTTCCTCCTGGGATTGTGGATGCTTTATCGCTGGATTTTTTTTTTGAAAAGACTGGAAAACCACTTAAATGGGAATTGGAGTAGAAAACTTCCAAGGTCTCTTCTAGCCCTATTATTCTGCAATTCAAATCTGACCAAGGCTACCAAGCCTTGCCAAACATGCTCTACATGGACATATTATTATGAGTATGACACTGATAGACTGCACACAGGTTTTTATGTGCCAGATTGCTTCTGCCTTTCCCCTCTATGTACTCATAATCCATGGCAACTTAGGGAGGCTGTTGACAATAGCAGTCAGATAAATGAACCACTGTGTCATTTTGTGTTTCACATAGACACATTATTTAAACCTTGATAGAATGACACTCTTTCAATTTGTTCTAGCCATTTTTTGCAAGCCTCTCTGTTCCCACGATACCATGTACTCATCAAGTGCCATCTGAACAAAATAAACTCTCAACGAGTATTTCTGTACCATATTGCTTATGTGGCCAAAGTTTCCAAGCTGGTTACAATATATAGCATCTCTTTGTATTTCTTTAATGCTATTATCACGCAAACATTTCCAGGAGTCTTCATCCTTGGTTCAGTTTATATCATACTGAAATGTGCAATTGTATTCTTCATAGTCATTCCTTAATGAACTATGTTTTGAAAGTGGATTTTAAAACTTCTTTAAGAGCTTGGATATTTAAGTAGGAATAAGGCATTGCATTGGTTAAGCTAACTTATTCATAGCAGTTTGCTAGACATCATACAATCCTGGCATTTCATGTGTTGTTCTGACTCTGTCCTAAAAAAAATGACAGATATATGCTTTAAGTTCTGCATATTAATCCTGCATATTAATCTATATATCAACTTAGGGCCATGACAAACCACGGATATATAAAGTGAAAGACTTTGTCCAGGAATTAGTAAAGTTTGTGATGAGAATAAATAAAATAGGGACTAAGTTTGATTACATTGTAGTAATCAATTTTTGTAAATAATTGCCACTAGACTCAATATATTGAAGTCAGTGAATATTATTTTAAGCATGCTAGTTTAAAATAAAGCTTAGAAGATAAAAAAATACACAGAAGACAAGTGGGAAGCTGATGCTAGTAATATCCCATTTGTGACAATGAGATTGAAAACAGCTAAAGAGGCAAAAAAAGGCTTCACAAAAAGTATTAGCATGTCTATGTTCCTTTTGGTGCATGAGTCATTAGAAACAGAAGAATAAATTAAGAGGCTTTCAAAAAACACAAAGAAGACAACATAGACATGAGTGCTTTTGAAAAGAATATAAATTTCAGAAAGAAAATATAGACAACATAGCAAAATCAGTTGAACCAGCTCATTCAACAAAGAACAACTGTTCAATAATTCCACAGAATTGCAAAAAAAAAAAAAAAAAGATTAGTATCTTCTTTCTTGAAATCTTTTCATTTTTCAGAGTGTACTGCAATGGATACCAAGGTTTCAGGGGAAAAAACCAATATAGCTTTCATATTTCCTTGTATATGAGGATTCCAGACTCACCAAATCTCACATTAGCCCTACAGGTTTTTATTCAGACAGAATGATTAAAAATATTGGTTGAAGGAAATGGGGTCTTCATATGTTAGGTGGGGGTATTACATGCTGATAATATTCTCTGCAATTCATAAGTCATTTTAAGTTCTAATAATTATGGAGAAAACAACAGCAGGCCATTCACACCCCAGGAAGAGGCTAGTTTATATAGCCTGCTGAAAAGACGTAGACAGTATTGATATAAATCAAAAGAATAAAAATCACATAATTGTATTACAATCAAGTATCAAAAAGACTTCTAGTGCAAATGTAGAAAATTTTCAAAACAGTAACTGACTAATTAACAATGAACACTATTTTACCTGGGTACATTCTTATGCTGTTTCTGGGATGCTCTACTACTGTGGTGTATACGCCCAGAAGGGTCATATTTGCCCTCTGTTCTTCCCAGTAACTTGTTCAATAAATTTCAACTGAGAAGCTCAATTTCTGGCACTGTGTTCATATTGCACCAAATGTGGGTAGGCAATTGCCCCCGGCAGTTATACCTGACAGATCAAACTAAATACAATTTTCTGGAAAAGAAGAGGACAAGCTATTCCAAAATTCTGCCAAGAAAACTAAATGGATACTCACAATTGTAGCAATGTCAACAAAATGGCAGAAAATTGTGCATGAATCAATAGTACAATACTGATATTTGTACTATTGTACTATAATTGTATAAAGTAAAAGAAAACCACTAAACAAAGTTTAGTGCTGGTAAAAAGCTAGCAGCTGATGTATTTGGAGGCAAAAGGAAAGTTCAATAGTGTAAAATATGTATATCAATGATATCTGGATTGCCTGAACCATGAACCCAGGCAAACTTGATATTGACAGATTAGAATTATCAAGAAGTGAGCATTCTGACAAAGATGAATCTGATGTGATTGAATAGATCACATCAGGAAAACATTAGCTTTTCTAAAAGTTAGAAATAATACTAGAAATGAAATAGCCATTATTAGTGAAAGGTATTAAAGTCATATTCAATTCAAAAATGAAATACTGTATTTTTCAGAGTATAAGACGCACTTAACCTCCCCTAAAAGAGAGTGAAAATTTGGGTGCATTTTATACACTGATTGTAGCCCTGCCCACCCGTCTGCTACCACCTGCCAGCCTCTACCTCCCAGCAATTTGCCTCCTTGCAACAGCTTCTTTCAGTTTCAGCTTCAGCACAGGCTGATTAGCACTAGCAGCTGATTGCCAGTTGGATCAGTCTTGCTGCCTATGCACATCCCATTTTTTGCCTCCCTGCACCCCATTTTCCATCCATTCCAGGCAGCGGGAATTGGAAAGGGTGGGAAATGGTGCACTTGGAGGATGAAAACGAGATGTGGAGGCCAAAAATGGGCTATGCAGAGGCAGCAATACAATAGAGCAATTCCTGCAGCCTGAAACAGCTGAATGTCAGGAAGCCGAGCCAACCAACAATCAGCTGCTTGTGCTTCAGGCTGTGCTGAAGCTGAAACTGAAATGGGCTGTTTTCTGTTTGCTGTAAGGAGGCAAATTTCTGGGAGGCAGAGAAAGTTTTTTTTCTTGTGGTAATCAGACTGTGCTGAAACTGAAACTGAAACAGGCTGTTTGCTGCAAGGAGACAAATAGTTGGGAAGCAGAGGCATATTTTTTTTCCTCTCCAAAAGCTAGGTGCATCTTATACTTTGGAGCATCCAAAAAATACAGCAATGGTCTACCCAATAAATATCCCATTCTCTGTATATTATACAGTGTATACATAGCATATAATATAATTGTCATCTGCCACCATCTATCAATCATCTATCATCTATCATCTATCATCTATCATCTATCATCTATCATCTATCATCTATCATCTATCATCTATCATCTATCATCTATCATCTATCATCTATCATCTATCATCTATCATCTATCATCTATCATCTATCATCTATCATCTATCATCTATCATCTATCATCTATCATCTATCATCTATCATCTATCATCTATCATCTATCATCTATCATCTATCAATCATCATCTATCATCTATCATCTATCCATCCATCCATCCATCCATCCATCCATCCATCCATCCATCCATCCATCCATCTATCTATCTATCTATCTATCTATCTATCTATCTATCTATCTATCTATCTATCTATTTATCTATCATCTCTCTACTCTCATAAAACAAAGTAAACTTTTATTTAGAATAACAGAAAAAATGCCAGAAAATGCCATAATGTACAAAACAAAGCAAGAGCAGACTGATATTTTTTGACAAAAAATAATTAGATATTTATAATAAATATCTTCAACAAAGATACATGTACTTCTACAAATTGATAACAGTGAAATTAAATTGACCATACACTGTGCAAGCAAAGATAGAGAATTTCTATTCAGTCAGCAAAAATAAGATTGTATGCTGACTCCAGTTCATATCACCAAGTTTTTATTGTAAAATTACAACATAAACCAAAGAAAACAATATAACTAGAGCTCCCAAAATGTCTTCAACAGTATTTTATCTCATTACATGATGAAGATAAATAAAACATGATTTTAATGCATGATATTTGATAGAAGATCTGAAGATCTCTGGACTGATTTTTTTGACATTATTAGAAATATTCTGATATGCAAAAAAAGTGAAAAGACTTCCTGGTACACTGAAAGTAACTGAAGAGAGAGAGAAAGCAAAGGGCAACAGAGACAGGAAAATTGCCCAACTAAATGTTGAGTTCCAGATATAAATAATATGATAAAATAAGCCATATAAAAATGAGGATAACTATTAAATGAGAATGACAAGGAAACACATCTATTTTTCTTCACACGCTAAGGCTTTGACTAGGACAAAGCGTAATATATTATGACTAACTATTACATATATGGTAATGCACAGGACCACCTCATCTGCCTATAGAAGAATTTGCATGATAGCCAAGGAGCAATGGTTAGAATGGAATATAGAGGAACCAAATGATTTAAAACATGGAGCGTGATACAAATGTTTACTTGTATGCAGAATATATAAGAAATACTGGCCTATAAAAATGTAATTGGAATATAAAAAAGTAATTGGAATTAAATTAATGGTAGAAATGTCAGATATTCTGTTAATGTGATTTCCATAGCTAGACTTGAAGAAAACTGTTATTCACAAATGAAGGCGAATATTCACGTCCCAGCACAATGTTGCAGGAGCCAATCTGGGTCAGTCATTGGGACCAGAGGTTTATTTTCCTGAGCTTTCAGAAACATGGCTGGAGCCTATCTTAAGGGAACTTTCCTCTAGCAGAGTGTGTGCTTTGGGCTATTCTATGTCAAGTCACTCCTGTTTCCTGTTTCCCAAGTCCCTTGTCAGTCAACAGAGTGCTGATTTACCACAAGCTTATCAAGTACTTAGAAACCAAGGGCATGGCAGCACAAGGAAACAAACACCAACATGATAATAGCCAGCCATCAACACTCCAATCAACATCTAAAAAGCCACATAACAACAGGCATCACATAAATACCATGAGTATAGCACAAAGCACACACTCTTCAGTTTTCTGCAGATGGGCTCCAGCACAAGTCTGACAGCTCAGAAAACTAAACCTCGGGTCCCAGTGACCGATTCAGATTGGATCCTACAAAAACATTATTTTTGGTTAGTCACACAGTTTAGACTAGATTTGGCATTTTTATCCACCTATTGAGTCCATCCCAAGCTCCTGGAATAGGGAAATATTTTTTTTTGCTGGCATTAAATGTACCGTCATAGGATATATGGTATTCCAAATAAAGCTTCTTTTTCTAATTGTTTTATAAATGTCAATATTCTCACTTCTATCTATTTCAAGTCATTATATCTGTAAGCCTACAGGTAGGGTCTAGGGTAGAACTGCACAACTTATAGTATACAGGCTATGTGCAAGTCCACTGAGGAGAACATCATGACTGACACCATCCCAAAGAGACCACTTGAGCACTTCCAATGCTTCCACTCCTAATCACCACAGCCATCACAACCACTCAGTTAAACACTGAACAGCATCCCAGCTACTGTAACCCTCAATTATTTTTAAAATTTTCCCTCTCTTCTATCTATCTAATGTTGCCTATATTTTCCAATCTGAATGTTTTGGAAATTTGACTTAACCAAACCTATCCCTAATCCCAATGCTGAGAAGATGATAGCAAGCCTAATTATAATTAATTTAAAAATCTTATTTCAATCTATCTGGCTCTTTAGTCCACTTACTATTTTCTAAAATCAAAGTTTTTATCATCCCTTTGCTGTTTATTACTCTTTCCCAAATGTTTTACGTCCTAAAACCTATATTTAAAACTTGAGAATTGAGTGGCAACCATCTGGTGCTATGAACTTTGTTGATCCAAAGATTTGGTAAACAAACCAGTTAACAATCCATTCTGAAAGTGATTACAAAATTATACAAACCTGATGGTCTTTCAATAGCACAGTTTGAGCAAGTTTACTATTTCCTCATCTCACAAAGTTCTAATCTCACCAGAGGCTGCTGACTTATAGTTTCCTCATGAGGATCAACTGTTGGGAGCACTTGTTAGAAATTTCAAGTCCGTTCTTTGAGAGGAATGATCTATCGGTCTATTCACCAGCTCTTCATTCTGCTGCTGACATCAGTTCCATTTTGGTGGAGTTGTTTTCAGTCTACCATTCCAAACCCAGACTGTAAAATTTTGGTAAATCTAATTTCTTATAGAGTTTCTCTCAGGCCCACTCTTTCAATCCAAGTTATTGTTGCTATTTTACAAACACCATGTCACAACAGGCAACTAGAATTATAACTTCTTCTCTCCCATAGCTGAAGGTAATGAAATATTTCATGAAAGAACAAGTATTCCTTATTTTTTTTAAGTGCAATTTATTTTAAAGCAGCTTATGTAGTTTTCCTGTGACTTTGTATCATAATTTTAATTACAAAATAACTAGATGCTGTAGTGTGTCCATGGTAATGAATAACATGCCTTGACATTTTCACTTAAATTCAATCAGTTTCAGATTTTGAATGTACAATAGGCAGAATCAAGCAACTTCTAGGAGAGGAAACTAATTAAGCATCAGCTCTGAACAGGATTCTTTTCTTATGCATGCTTAAAATTCATTTTCATCTAGTATATATGTGTTAAAATATTTCAGATATAGGTATGTCTGGATCATTCCAATACCTGATTTTGTTAAACTTACACCTTCTTTGCAGAACAAACATGGTATGTTTCACTTTTATTCCTATTTTCATTTTATAGACTTTAGCTACCCTTTGAAAGCAAATCTGGGGATCAGTGATGTCTATTGACATACTGTGTACAGTACATACATACATTTTATTCCTATAGAAGAACATTATTTTCCAAATTAGCAACATCTTTAACCTAGGCATATGTAAACATATGGGTAATAAAGACACAAAGATGTTTGCATATTCTTATTTTTGATTATACAGGCAAAAATATTAAAATTAATATGAAATCTCAAAGGCCTAAAGTCAGTTTTATTTAAAATGCAACGTTAGCATTTAAGCCATGCTACATTAAGTCAAATGTACATGAAATTCAGTCCTGGTAAATATACTGAACATAGTGGTCACAACACTTCCCTTGATAATTCATCTCGGTGTCATCACCCGTCCCATCCTGTCCCCACCAGCTTAAAGTGGCCAGGAAAAAGGTGACCTAAGAGCCAGCATAGTTGACAGAAGCACTGGTTCACCCTCTTCTTTGAATGCATTTCTTGGAGATATTTCTGGACAGGTTTGTACAGAGCAGGGACGTGCACTCACTAGAGGCAGGGGAGGCGGGGCCTCACCAGTCTCCTCAGGAAAGGAAGGAATTTAAAATATATTTTTTAAAATAATTAAGGCCAAGCTAGTTGCTACCAGACTTCAACTCACAGTGATTTGGAGTGTATATAGTGTTTATGTATAGGAGGAGGCCAGAGAACTCGGCGCCTCCTTTGCATAAGGATTTTTTTTGCCTTTTAAGGGTTAACCAAGGGTGAAAAAGCAAAAAAATTATATGCAAATGAGTCCCATAGTTCTCAGGCCTCTTCCTGCAGAGGACACATGGTGGCTCTAGGAGCCACTATCCCAGCCTGCCTGGCCCTGGAGCCTAGCTAGACCGAATCTGGAATTTTGGCGTAGCTGGAAGGTATGTGGGTAAGAGGGAGGGGGGAGGTGCTTTCTTTTTGCCTCACCAGCCAGAAGCTTCACCGCACGTCACTGGTACAGAGCATCCAGGCCTGTCAGGATTCAGACTGAAAACAAACTGGTAATACATATTGATGATATATAGTAGGGTTTGATGATAGTGTGACCATTTTCATGGCTACAGTCATCTTGACAGCCTTCTGAACTGTTGATAGTATAATTTCCTTCTAGCCTACCTCTGAAGATTGGGAGTGGAGGTACCACTTTTGAGTTATAGGAGGTGGTAGATTGGAGTTAGGATTCTGACCTCTGTATATTTCACTCTGGCTGGCCCCAACCCAGGTCCTCTCCCCAATATCCAAATGTATTTATGTGAAGTTTCTGGGAAAGGTTATCTGTGATGAAGTAACTACAATATATGGGACAAATGTAGTAGGCATGGTGTCTAGACACTATTAGAGTTTGAAGGGAGACACACAGATTTAGAGCACAAGCAAATTGGGAAGCAAACAAGGAGTCTGCTAATTCTAGGATAATAACATATTTAGTACATGCTTCACTGTAGAAGGCAGGCTTACATCTTCCTAGATTCACAGCTCCTACTGGAAGAGCACATGGAGACAATAGCCAAGACCCCTAGTATTAATTGCAGCCTTACCTAGAACAGGAAGCAATGAAGATAGCCAAACATGCTTTATCTATCATTTGGATTACTTTTACTTTTCTTTATATTGGACTGCAGTTGAAGCCCACTCAGAATCTATAACTGGTGAAAAACGAAGCATCCATATGCTTCCTGGATGCTGACAATGTTGCCTGACATACTATTTAATACTATTGTTGTAGAAACAGAGTCAGTTACTGATATATTTTTAAGTGAAGTTCAAGTTATATTGATCACCTATAAAGCTCTACATGACACAGGGCCTACCTTTCCCAGATAGATTCTACCTGCCCACCCTGGATTGGGCAGAGAGGTAAAATGGGAAGGGCTATATATAGGATTGATGAACTAATCATCATGAGCATAAAACTTTATCAGTTATTCTTACACTCATGATAAACCTCTTATATTTTCCTGTGAATATTTTCTATTCCATTTTTCTAGATAAATAAATATTGATATGAGAGTAATTTTTGAGGTACTTGCAATATATTCGGTTCAATTATGGCTGCATGCCCAATTGATGGACAAAGAAATAGAACATATGGAAACATTTGGGAACAGAATATGAATATGAACTAACAAGTACCAGAAAGAAAAGACAAAATTTCAGCATCACTCAATAACAGTAACTCTTACACAGTGTTCAAAATAAATAGGAAGAAATCATAAATTTTCTTCATCCACTATTAATTCAAAATTTTGAATCCATATGTGAATAGTGTTGGTAGCCCTCATTTAGCAACTGCCTGGTTTAGCCATAGTTAGGTGATGTAAAAATAATTTAATGATCAATCCACTTTATGACCAGTCCTCACATTTATGACTTTCACAGGTCTGTAAAGCAAAAGAAAGCCGAAGTTAGATCATAAGCACAATTGTGATTTCAAGAAGTGAATATTTCACTTACTGAGCAAGTTGCTGGTCCAGTTGTGGTCACTAAATAAGAATTACCTATAGCCCTAATAATGTTTCAACCTACCAAATACATTTCTTCATGAAAGAACAGACAGTGGAATTATCTTGTGTTTACAAAGTGTTTTATGGATAGAAATTGTCATGTTGTCTTGGAATTTGCCCATGATTTTTGGCCAACACTAGTACCTTGCAGCATTTAATGAGATTCCCTTAACTTTATGAAATTAATGAAATAGAATTCTCTCTAGTGTGAGCCCTGTTACTAACAGATTGGATCTGTATCTGTCCTGGCTAAATCAAAAGTGAGAGTATCTGAATTAAACTGGTGATAAATAATTCTTTGAATGAAAGCAAGATACCATAAGCCTTAAAGAAGTTGAAATCAGTTTTCACTTGAAGAAGCTATTTCTCTGTCCAATTACACTGAAAAAAAAATGTGCTATTTCCAATCTTCCTTTCTGGGATAAGGATTTTTTTATGATTGCATCACTTTTTTGCTTGTATGTATACAGAGAGCTTATGCACTAGAGACAAATTCCTTGATTATTCAATGACATTTGGTCAATAAAGAATATTCTATTCCATTCTGTTGTGTTCTGTTGTATTCCATTCTGTTCCATCCCTGTCCTGTCCCGTCCTGTCCCTACCTTACCCTATCAATCCTCCTCTATCCTCCCCTCCCATATCCTCCCCTCCCCTATCCTCCTCTTCCCTCCCCTATTTATTCTATGGAAGTCAAAAAATGTTGATGCTACAGATTCCTAGATGATGCAGAAACTTCTAATCCTTTGGATTCAGAAATTAGGTTCATGTATGGTGTTTCAGTTCTATACCTTCATTGATGGTTCTGGTCAATAGCAATGGGAGAATAATAATGAGTTTATGGTTACTCCAATCTAGGAAGCCATAAACTCTCGCCTTTTCCTTATGAGACTTTGGTAAGTTTCAACTGTGATCATCAATATGATGACACCTAACTATATATTACCATCTGGATGAAGCCAGAGGTACTCTGAATATTCTAACCTAATGTCAAGTACTGTTACGATGTGGATGCTTAAGGGAAAAAATCTCAGCTTAATCCAGCAATATAGAACTGTTGCTTGTCAAGAGATATTCTGGCATAGATAGGACCCCAATAATAGTACTGCATGCAGTTCTAAAATTTGGGATGTCTGTAGTTAGGCTGGTATCCCAATGTTCTATCCAGACTGTGTAGAACTGGCAACAGTAACTCATGTCAGATCATATATGGATTGGTGTAATTTATTCTATACCAATCTGCCTTTGAAATCATCCCAGAAACTAAAATTAGTTCAGCAACCAGCATGTTATCCAGCAAAAATCACTACAGCCCATTTGAAAGTTGCTGCATTGATTAACAATATATTTTCAAGGGCAATTTAAAATACTAGTTTTCAGATATATTTCAGAAATCATTTACTCCAAGTGAAATCTGTCAGCTCATGCATGCATGAGTAAAATCACTGTTTCATATCAGTGGGACATGGACGTTAGCACCTTAATGACCCCATGCAATAGTGATTTAGGAATATGATGAGCATATGTCCTGCTGGTTTTCACAAGACATTTAAATCTGTTATTGAATTTGGTGTTAAGTAAATTATTTTTGCTCTTAATTTTTATAGACTATCATTAATTTGGGAAGTATTTAAACAAATGCTATTTGTTTGAATGGATGTCTATACCTCCCAGCTGCCAAGATTCAGAGTAGTTCAGAATAAGTATTCACATCAAATGAGCATATTAATGAAAATGCACTATTTTAAAATAAAGCTTAAAATGTGTATAAGGAAACTTATTACACTGGTGCATATATACATTTTAATAATGAAGTTTTCTTTTTTATATATCTCAAACTGATCCAGAAATTAAATGTAGCAAATATAAGAGGGGAGAAAAACTGAATAAAACCAAAAGCAACATAATAAAACCCTATTCTACCTATCTTTACTATAGATGGTTTTATATATATATATAAATATTTCTGTGTGTGTGTGTGTGTGTGTGTGGTTTTTTTTATTTGTGCTGATAAATAAATAAAGGGAGACTAGTATAGATCTATTTCAAGCTATTTAGCTCTCATCAGCTAGCCGTACCCTTACTGGGATTTGAACCTGGGCTATATTACATCCTAGGCAAACTTCTTAGCCATTAGGCCACAGGCTCTTATCCGTTATCAGCGAAGCCAGGGTGAAAGGTATCTATTAGATTTTTTTACAACCCCTGGTAAGCCCCAATTATGGGAGGAAGCTAACTGCTTCCATCATCTGTCTATCGGCTCGTCACAAGAGTCCATCAAGACAGAAACCCAATATTTTTACTGTTGCCTTTGTTATATTTGTGTTTTTTTATTTGTGCTGATAAATAAATAAAGGGAGACTAGTATAGATCTATTTCAAGCTATTTAGCTCTCATCAGCTAGCCATACCCTTACTGGGATTTGAACCTGGGCTATATTACATCCTAGGCAAACTTCTTAGCCATTAGGCCACAGGCTCTTATCCGTTATCAGCGAAGCCAGGGTGAAAGGTATCTATTAGATATTTTTTTTTTGAGAATGAGAATAAATGCTTTCTGTTATCTGTTCTTTGATGCTTAAGTATACTGTATGTACTTATTTTGCTTATATATTTCAGTAGCGTTTTCTCCATGATCAATAAAGAATAAGAAATCCATTTAAAATTCAAACAACACTGATATATAAAAAAGGTAATAACCTGGAATAAATACATAAACTTTGAAAAATTGTTAACACAAATTTAATACAGAGATTCAATTGGAAAACAAGTTATTTATAGGACAGTCTTAAGGACATTATTCAGAATTAAATCCTACTGAGGGAAATGAAGCTTATTCTCAGAAAAGTGTACCTAGATTTTTCAGAGTTCATTATCAAAACTGCAATCTGAATGCAATCAAAGTCATTTTGTGGTAAACTGCAGTTCACTTCTCTGTGAACTTGCCTTATTAGAATAGTAGATTCAAGAAGTTCATTAATTTTTCCTATTATATAAAATACTTGTATCATAATAATTCATTGTAGAGACAGACAGATCAAGCATGATTTGATATTTGCTTTAGCATTACTCCACCTACTGGATCTGTTCAATACCATATTTTTACTGTAGATAATACTAATCTGTATTTTAAACAACTGTAGATTCTAAAATTATTACAGAATAATATAGGCATCTTTTGCAGTAGGTAACTAACATTATGTGTGGTGGTGGGGATACTTGTGAATTCTCTTTATATGAGTTAAATTGCAAAGAGGAATTAGGAAACAATGAATAAATAGCTTTAGCATTCCATTTATAACTCTCAAATGGCACACTACAAATTCTGCAGCAAAATAGCAAAATTCTGACAATGCAATTTTCAGTAAAAATAGTAAAAGAACTAGGGAAACAGAAATTCAAGGCTTCTGTAAGCTTTCTTGCCACCCATAAATTCCTCAACTTTCTTCTCTTTCCCAATACACCAAGAAATATCTCCATTTTCCAGATTCCTCCAAGGAGAAAGAATTGCTTAAGGCCTAATGTTGTCATAGAAAAAAATCAGTGCTTCTTCCTTCCTCCAAGTGCAGAATTCTGAGCTATATATCTAATCTGATACAAATGCCATGAATATTGAAGCTCTCGGAAAAAAGCCAGTTGCAAAAGCAAGCTTTTTGCTATATAATTCTTGTTCTTTTCTATTAGCATTTAGTATTTTTCTCATCACCTCACAACTGCAGTTAACACTGTTTTCATTGAAGAGAAAAAGTATTTACTCTTAAGTTGCAGAACTGATTTTATGGGCTATTTTTGGACAAGTCTCTTTTGAGCTTTTATGCATTAGGTTTCTTGGACAACACAACATATAATGTAGTCCATATTTTTAAATCAAATTCCAGAATGCTGAAGTTTCACAGACCCAGAAAGAAATATTATGTAATGCCTATAGGCAGTAGTATATCTAATAACCTAGCATGATGCTCATCAGGTTCCCTAGGTCTCCTGGTTTTAAATAAGTTTTAAAATGGGAATACACCCTGCAACAAAGCAGTGCAGCTTTTTTATTTATTTATTTTATTTATCAAATCTCCCAGGAATGAGGGGCATACAATGAAAGGTTGAATATGCAGTGAAGTGTACATGAATGAGAATCAGAGTTCAAATGTGAAACTCTTGTATTACTTTTGCAACAGTTAGACTGCTGAATAATAGACTCCCCCCCCCCACACATAGCTTACTATTTTTGATACATGGTCAACATTCTAAATATGCCCATCATCTCTTAAAAGTTTCAGTTTCAAGTTCAGCTAAAACAATCCTTGTCAATCTCTTATTCAAGCTCATACTTTATTTCTCTATGAAGCAGGCTCCCCCCCCTACATTATTATCAGAATGCTTGAAAAAAATAGTTTTCTCTCTCTTTGAATCTTATTTTATCCTAGAGGTTGTCAAAGTGCTACTGCTAATATTTTTTGCTGTTATACATCTTTAAATCTTTATAAAGCAGTGCTTCTCAATCTTGGCAGCTTGAAGATAAATACATTCAGAATGTATCTCAGAAGAAGAAAAGGTAAAACATTCTATAGGTCAGACTTGTTTCCTTATAACTATAATTATGCATTCTTGATGTTTTCCTGTCAGTATTGTAGAAGTAGTTACATTCTTCAAAAATTCTCTCTCCCTCTCCCCAGTTCTGAGGTTTCCTTGGGTTCTTCCACTGAAGTACTAACTATGTCTAGACCCTGCTTAGATATTTGGAGATCAGATCAAATTGGCTAGGTAATGCCATATATTTTGAATTGGAGAATTTCCCCAAATTTTCCTAAATTTCTGTTTTTATTATTTCTTATTTAATTATAAGATAAATTATTTATATGTTTATTTCTAATATCAATGTATAAAGTTGGTCCAATCAGAGTGGACTCTGGGCATACAATTATACAAAATGAGTATAATGCCTAAAAATAAATAAACACATAAGTCACCAATATAAAGCACTATGTGTAGCTTCGGATTGAACTGTGGGGTCCTTAGAGTTCACTGAATTTGGCTCTTTTATTGTAGACATTTCTTTACCAAGCTAGGTATAATCTTCAGTACTAAAATAGCATCACATAATGCTATTATGAGAGATAGTGAGGCGACATATCACAACCCCAATACATCAAATGCAGGGATCACCAATGTGTCCTGGAACTTGGGGCTAAGGCAATTAAAAAAAAAACATCTAAAGGTTTGCAGGGTTAGGAAATGCCAAATTTTGGTGGGGATGCTATTCTAGAGGAGAGGTACTACAACAGAGAAGGCATACTTTCTAGGTCCATAAGGTGACATTATATCAGGGGTAGGATTCTACGGGTTAGGACTGGTTCAGGTGAACCGGTAGCTCCGACAATCAGCTTGAAGGGAACCCATTCACTCTGATGATCAAGTGGGCCTGCCCACCTGCCCTGCACTTTACTGAACTTTATCTTCTCAGTTGAGTCACACAACAGAGTGGATTGCCACGCCTCAGCTGTTTTCCTTCCCAGCAGTAATGCATAAGTTCTCAAAACTGTGTGAAGTGTGCCCTCACCGAACCGGTTGATCCCACCACTGCATTACCTGATGATGATGATTTAAATGTATTATGGTCATTCATTTAAAAAAAGCCATCAGAACATATAAATAAAACTTTTAAAAAAGATACCAAAACATGTTTATTGAAATCTCAATATTTGTGGAAACGATCAGAGTTTCACAAAGAGATGGAATGAACTATCATTTTTTTTCCTGAAGTGAAAACTCCTGAAATATTTGAAGTTCCATCTGAAGACCTAGTTTAGTTATGGTCTGCCTCTTTTAGAGGGAGAATGAAAATTACCATAAATGCCCCATTAAAACAACTGCTTATCATTCAGAGAAATTTCCAACTTTATAGAGATTATGAAAGTGCATCAAAAGAACTCAATGCAGCAGAGACAGCTGTCAGAGTAACATTTTTTTTAATATGGGCCCCTTTTCATGTACATTCTGTACATGGTGAAAAGGTATCCCTTTTTCATTCAGACATTAATAAGAAGGTTAGCAGCATTCAGGCTCAGCAAAACACAGTGTGGAGATATTTGGGTCCCATTTTTACTAACTATATTTAAACTTTATCATGAAAAGCCTTTTGAGGACTTTTTGATGGAACGTTATTGCGTGCACACACATACATACACACATACATATAGAGATCTAACATCTATACATAATACATACATACACGTGGTCATTTCCCACATAAATATACATATACATATCAGTGCTGGGTTCCGGCAGAGACTACTGCCAGTTTGTTCAGGGACATGCTGTGTGAGCGTGCTTAATGTGCACTGTGTGTGCATGTGCAGTACAAGTAAAATTGCTTTGTGTATGCGCAGAAGCAAAAAACAAAATGATGCAACCTATGGCAATGCCAGGAGAACCGTTTCAGGGGCGTGGCAGGCCTGGGTCGCTGCTGGTTCCAGCAACCCAGCCCCCAAACTACTATCAGTGTAGCCAAACTGGTAGGAATCTACCACTGATACATACACATCCATTTATATAGAAACAAATCATATTAGACTTAATGAGATTTACTTGAGAGAAGACACTTATAGGGTAGCATTGTAAGCACGCACATACATATTTAATGTATTCCTATTGGATCTCAATTTAATAATAATAGCATAGGAATCATTAGTTCAATCTTTTTTCTTCAAATTACAGGCAAAATAGTACAATCTACAATGAGGCACAAACATTTACAAGCATTTAAGCTATTTTCAGCTGATGATAATTTGGCAATGCTTCCTTATTTTCTATAAAGATGCTATTTGATTTAACCTTCATTTCCATCTCCTTAAATCACCTCCATTCTAATTACTTTAGTTACTAATAACTAAAACAAAACCTAAGCTATATTTTTCCAATGTCAAAATTGCATACAAAATACTGTGAATCAAATGAAGAAATATTCATTTTTTATTTCTGTTGTTGATGTTTGACTTTGACATACGGTAACTTGTTTTTGTTCTGATCTGATTATGATTTAATCAGTTTATGTAATATTTAATGCCATTTTTCAAGAGCACCCAACACAAACTTAATGTTAATCAAAGTGAACTTTATAAAAAATATCATCCAAACTATCTCTACATTAGACTAATGGTGGCATGGGGTTTTTATCCCTGTACTGCAATTTTGCTATAACTATGCCTCTTTACTGCCCAAAGAACAATTCCCCTTATCTCTAATTCTATTATTATTATTTAAACCTAGGTGGTGTAATGCTATTTTAAGCAAAGTTTTTTTTCCCTTTCTATGAAAATTTATAATGGCTGTTTTGGTGCATAATCATAAATAGATAAAATGTGAAGCTTTTATGACACAGTAAACTAAAGTATTTTAATCTGTTTTCCCTTTGTCCAAATATGTAGGATAACATGCGGAAATCATGTCTTTGCAAAACAATACAATTTTTCTCTGCCACCTTTATGTGTGTAGATAAAAGTTTCCATCTACATGATGGAAAAATATATTGGAATGCTTTTATGTAAATATGACATGCTTAATAAAATTATTGCAACATTTCATATTTTTAGCTATGACCATGTTTAGAAGGTAAGCATTATGAGTAATAAGGTTAATCTGCATAAAGCCATATTTAATAACTAAGACCACAGACCAGTAAGTCCGTGATGTATCAGTTCAACTAAAGTTCCTTTGCTCATAGATATACAATATGAGTGCCAGGAGTGGCACAAGTTGGATGAATGTGCAAAGACAGTTTTCCCCCCATGTTATCACCTTACTGAACACCTAATTCCCACAGCACTCTCTTAGGACTAAAGATATTTACCCATGTAGTAGGGCTGTATTAATATTAGTATTTTTATCTTCTCATCTTTCTTGTTTTCTCATCTTTCCTACTACCTTCTCCTATGGTATCTATGATTTTCACTTGTTACTTATTATGATTAACGATTGTAACTATGATCTATGATATATCACTTGGTTGTTTGTACATACACTGAGAGCTTATGCACTGGAGACAAATTCATTGGGTCTCCAATCACACTTGGCCAATAAATTATATAATAATATATAAAGAATTCAATAATATATAGATGTTTATGATATCAGTGACAATATACAGTCATTTGTCTTATATAAGTCTCTTTTACTCTTGGTTTCAATTGTTCTAAGATCAGAGCTCCAAAACCCTTGTTTTCACATTATGCATCCAGAATACTAAAACTTTACCTTCATTGTTAGTGCATCCAGTGAACACTATACAAAAAGCATAAATTCAATGGTGTCAGTTTTTCCAAGTTCATCCTGTCTGATTATCTAACCTTTCCAGTCATATGTTAAAACTGAGAAAATCCCCTCTTGGCCATATATACTACTGTTGGCAATGTGATTTTTCTAAATTATAATATTTCGTGTAGATTTATCATGGTCTTTCTCCCAAGAAGCAAGTCTTTTTAATTATTATTTCATGGTTGCAATTACCATCCTTGTTGCTTTTGTTAGCTCAGGAAATAGGAAAATAGATTTGTTAGCACTTAATTTATTCTCTATCTATTTGTATTGGATTAGCCTTATATGTTGACATAATGGGAGTGGGAAAATATGTATTTTTAATATGGAGCAGCAGACTGACTTTGGCATTTTCTTCTTTCATCTTCAAAAAGAGATGCTTTAAATCTTCATAGATACAAGCCTTGAAAAGAATATCCTCGTGGACTATTTCTCCCAGTACTTTTAATTCTATTTTTAATTCTATTTTATTCATAATACTAAATAAATAGTGAGACAATATACATTCTGGGCACACTCATTTTCCAATTTTGAACCCTAATTGTTCCATGTGCTTTCCTTGTCAAAATACAAAATTCTTTATTTCCTAGATGGTGTGTTACTCATGTTTTTAAAGGGGGTTACAATTTGTTGTGGTCTATATCAATAAAGCAAAAATAAATGTGTTTTGTAATTATCTTCCTTTCTCCATTGAACATCTAATGTTTGTATCTTGATCCTGGATATCTTTGCTTTTTTGTAGTTCTGATTCCATGTACTGCTTTCAGTTTGGAAAACACTTGAGCATTATCTTAGCATTTTGTCACTCTTCTATAGGAAATGGAGGCAGTGGAATTATGCAACAGAAGAGGTTAGGGTTAGTCTGAAAGAGTATGGCATTTGTACCATGTTATCTCTCTTCTTCATATATTCTTTAAGACAGAAAATATTTTGGCCTATACCTGTAAACATTAGCTCAACACCAATTTATTGATGGTGTGAGCACTAAACCTTAGCCATGAAGAATTTAAATAAGCTTTGCTCTACTGCTATATGATGAGTTGTTCAACCTTGATTTTATATTCTAAGCGCTAAGTTAAATTCCCAGGGCCAGTCCAGAACTATAAAATTCCACGAATGTAGGAGAATACAAAACTAAACCTTCCAGCTGACCTTATTAAAAAGCTGAAAAATTTAATGAGAGGCAAAACAATGTTACCTTGACACAAATGCACACCGCACTATTGGTCTGATTAGAACACAGTTTAATAAAATGAAGAAAAGATGAGTTGCCTGACTATGAAAGTGAAGTTGGTATTTTATGCCTTGCATTATACTATATATTGTATTGTCATGTTGTATTCTGTAGGCTGTCCAGAGTCATGATGAATCTTTTGAGAGTTATGGGTAGTTGCAAAGCACTCTAAAGACACTTGGTCTGATTTGCTGCTTCAGAATGAATGCTAGATTATATTAGTAAATCTGCTTTAATAGGGTAATTTAATCAAAGCTTCATCAAGTCAAAGCATCTCTTCAAAACTCTCTATAACCATATTAACTACTTCATATTTATAAAGAACAAAGCCAGTTTCCTTTTTCCTTTTTCCAGGAAGTCATTGTTCTGCTTTCCTTCCTTTCAAATCAGGGCAGCAAACTTGTAATCCTCAAGATATTGTTGAATTCTAGCCGATCATTCATACAAGGCATGATTAATTGTCTGTGATATTATGTACAATAGATATTCAGAAATAACTGGAAGGCTGCCCAGTCCTATTTTATACAATGTTTTTTTAAAATATTTAAATGTTGTAAGTATTTTGAAAGCATTCTGTAATACCAATTAATATTTTTTATTCATTTTTCTTTACTTATTTCATTTTATGGGAACCTCTTAAGCACTATATTACGGATATCAATAGCATCCAGAACTGAATGTAAAGTACCTTATTTTTGTCACTTTATTCATATTTCATCTAAAAAAGATTCCTACCAATATCCAGACTACTGTTCTAACTGCTGCATAAAAAGCAGTGAGCAAAATTAGATTTTAATCTCCCTAGTAGCTGTGCATGTCTTATTTTACAGAAAGGTAGAACTCATCTGAAACTTATTTTGAAGATAATATCTTACATTCAAGAAAGAAACCCTAGGTAGTGTCATTGTTTAAAAAGAAAAATGAGCCAGCTGTTAGGGAACAATAATTTTGAGAATGAATTGTATGGTGCCCTACAACTTCCTTTTTCCTCCCCTTCCCCATTGTGTGGGAGTGATCTGCAGTATTGTAAATTTTGTAAATGCAGCAAGTAGGAGCTTTAACAGGGCTTAATTGCTTCATAATTAATTCCTGTGAGAGTGTGCTCAAGCTTTTTCCTACAAGAGATAATGAATAAGCTGTAATATTTGACCAGGCATTGAGAATTAAAGATTCTTTTTTCAAACATACTCATGTCAGCTAGAGTAACAGCTGTTTCTCCATTAAGTATTGGTAAAATGCATGTAATTTAGGAGTCTGCAAAACTTCAAAGGTTTCTTCTTCTTCAGTTTCATAAAAAGTGCTTCATAAAACAATATATAGTTAAAAGTCATATATTATTATATTCTAAAAGCTAACAGAAGATGTGTTATTGTTTGGCATTATTACTGAGGTCACCTTCATAAATTCAGATTGAACTGGAGGTGTTGGAAGAGGTTGATCTACATGTTGGCTGTGCAGAAGAAAGCTCAAAAAGTAATGCAAAGCATCTAAGTCAGGGGTGTCCAACTGGCAGCATGTGGGGCAGATGCATCACGCACAGGCCATGCCCATCCCAGCTCTGCAAAGGGGAAACATGTCATGAAACATCACATGATGACAACCTGATGCCATGAGTTTGACACCCGTGATCTAAGTGAAATGAAACATCATTAGGATGTCTCACTGAGGAAAAATGCTTACACGGACTAATATATATTTTATTCAGTTTATGTGCAAAAGTATAAAAATAAAAAGAGAACTTAAACAATCAGTTAGGTTAGGGCAAATATTCACAAGTAACATTTTTATTTTCTCCCCATGTAGTGAAATATACACAATACTTCTTCAAAAGCTGCACTGCTTGTCAGTTGGCTTCAAAATACAATTCAAAGTACTAATTGAACTTTAAAGACCTAAATAGCTAAGGATCCAGATACCTTTGGGATTACCTTTTCCCAGTTGTTTTTGCCAATCTGGTATGTTCACATAGAAGCAATTGTCTTCCAATCCCGCCCTTCAGGGATTGCCTCTACCAGCAGCCACTATTATAATTAGCCTGGGGGAGGGGAGGGCAGGGCCAAATTGGAGGTTGCAAAGAGGTAAATGAAATTGGCTCTGCCCATGTCACCCAGTGAATTTCAGGGAAGACTTTACTAGAATCTCAGGGAAGACTTTACTAGAATCTCAGGGAAGACTTTACTCTTGCCCTTAGGGCTCTTTTACCAATTCTCCCTTTAGTTTTTTCCTCTGATAAGATGTGACTTGTGAGAATCATAACAATTTCAAGACACTTTGTCCAGAAAGAAAGCAAAAGTGTTAACATGCTGATGTACATGAATGCAGAAATTGTGAACAACCCAGATGTATTTATTTGGGGTTATAAAATTATATATACAACAATTTTATGTACTCTGGTGGGAATGGTTAATTTTTCTGTGATTATTAGTGCTTCTAAAAGTTATGTCAGTAGGGCTGGATTAAAGATGTATGTATTGGTCTTGAGAAATGAAGGCCAGGGCCCAAATTATTTTTTTTGTTGAAGAATAGATACAGCAGACTATCTTGTCTTACCATAAAGTTGAGCTTCTACAAGCACACCAACCTTACTGCAAATTTAACTTTGGCATATCCCAGCAGACTTCTGTGTAGTCCTCAAAGTAATTTTTCTGTTGGCAAACTAAGCAGCTTGTGTTATAAACCCAAAAATAAAGGAGGTAGATGATATAAAGATATGATGGAATACTGACTCTTAGGAGCAGAAGGAAAAATTCAGAAACACTTGCACAGACTAGAACAGTGGACAGAATGAAAGTAGAATTAAATCTAAGAAGGGAAAATGAAAGTCATGCATCTAACTAAGAAAACAAAAAAGAAATGTGTACAGAATCTGTCTCAGGAGCAGGACATGTGAGAAGGACTTGGATGTACAAATGGTTTACAAGTTCCACAAATCCCAGTACTGTAATACATCTACAAAGAGTTATATTTGTGGGAAGATGAACATTGAGTCCAGAGCAAGAAGTAATTACCCCATTCCATTCTGCCTTGGTCAGACCTCACTTGAGTATTAGATTCAGTTCTACATTCCCAGTTTAAAAAGACAAAGATAAACTTGAACAAGTGTACAGCAGAGCAACCAAAAGGGAAAAATGACTGGCATCTTAAGTCTTACAAAGAATAATTAGAAGACCTATGTATGTTTAGCTCAAGAAGACTGAAGAGGAACATGATTGCTGCTGTCAAACATCTGAAATGCAGCCATATTGTGGTGGGTTAGACTTGTTCTAACTTACTGCACTCACTTACTGCACTCTACATGGGGCTGCCCTTGAAGAGTGTTCGGAGACTGCAAGGAAGAAGGCGGGGCTTAGCAGTGAGAAGATGGAGTTTCAGGCTATTCCTGAAATTCCCCTATTCCGAAGGAATTTTGGACAGGTCGTCGGACCCTAGCTGTCCCAAAGAGACAGTGAAAGGTGAGGGGAGATCCAGTGACCTCAGAGACGTTCGCAAAGTCTCTGGGGGGCTTGGAATTAACCCCTCCTGCCAACTCCTTTCTGGATTAGCTGTATGCTAACCGAAACTGCAGGTTGCCGCTAAGAATGGTGGAAGTGGATTCAACTGGTAAGCTGATTTTATTACTCAAAGAGAGACGGTCCGCACTAAAATTTAAGCTAATTGAAACCAAAGAACAGAAGAATCTAGCGGCGAATTGGTTTTTTTTAATGGATTTATGGCCGGTGGTTACCCTATTTATTAAACGCTTCAAGGAACTCTTCGACTCTTTCTAAGTGGGTTGTAAAACTAACAAATTGGCTTTTTACGATCTGACACTTTTATTGCTTGGCTGTGTTGGTCTAAGAGATAAGATCGCACAGCTCCCAGCGTGTTTTTACTTGCAAATATCTTAGAGCCTCTAACTGCGTCACAACATGGCATCGATTTATATTCCCAAGGGCTCATTTCAAATACTTTTTTCTGCATTTCAAAAGTTGTTTGATTCATATCAAAGATTTGAAAAAAAAAATGGATTATTTGACATTAAAATATGAAGAAAAGAATGTTGAATGTTTGAATGTTCCTGAAATACAAATGAAGAATGTGAGAAATGACGTCTGGTCTATCTCAGAGGAAGAAAGAAATGCAATGCTGGAAAGGGGGGCAGCTATACAGAAGATTCATTTTAAGAGACAGAGCGCAGGAGGAATGAGACGTATTAAAAAATCTACACTTTATTAAACATCATTGGCAGATTTCTTAATTCCACTCTTGAGAATTAAAGTCAATTTGAAAAGTTTAACAAGCCTGGGACAACATTATTATCTCATCAGAGACATCCTGAGCAAAAAGGTGCGAAGATATCCCTGTTTGGATTTGCTTATAAAAACATTTGGTAAATCTATTCAACGAATGGCAATAGGACTGAGAAGGTTTTGTTATTGGAGAGACATAGGCTGATAGATGGAAGAATACAATTTAAAATTAGCTAAATCTAATTACTCTTATTTGTAATAGATATAGCTGAATAATAATTGATATTGATAGTAATGTATATAATGTGGAGTTGATATGATAAATAATAATTGGATATGAGAAAGGAAGGTTGGAAATACTTTTGGACTATATACAAAGGTTATTAATCACAATAATTATCACTATTAAAAAATAAAATAAAATATATACAGTTAAATGTTAATTAATATGGGGAAAATGTTATGATATACGATATAACTACATAAAGAAGGGAGAATGATAATAAACTATACTGCATGGAAGATGGAATTTTTGGTATTAAATATTATGGATGTTCAGCTAAAATAGGATATGAGGATTTGATGTTAATAGAGGATTTTACAAACAAGTAAATGAAATGTCAGCATGTGGTTATGGATTAATTCTTTGGCATAGTTAAGGTTGAAGGATGTTTAAATAACTGTAGTTAACTAAAAGTGGAGGTATAATGATGTCAATATGGTAAACATTTGAGTTAAGATATTTGAATCAATATGAATTAATGGAAGAGATGCACCAAAACATGTTGTAACCAGCTGATATACTTTTTTTAAAATAATATATACCTGTGTTCTTTTTTTGTTTTGTTTTGTTTTGTTTTTTCTTCCCTGCCTTGTCTTTTGTTTTTCTTGGCTTTTTTCTTTTTTTTTTCTTTTTTTTTCTTTTTTCTTTTCCCACTGGTGTGGGCATGTATTGTTTAAGATTATTATTATTATCAATATTTTTAAATAATAATTACAGTCAAATGAAAATGGATATATGATGATGTATGAATATTTGAGTTAAAATGCTTGAGTTAACATGAGTTATGTTTGTTGACTGTGGAGGAGATGTATGAAAGTTTATTTGTGACCGACTGATACACTTTCTATAGCATGTAAAGAAAGATGCTGTACTTGTTTTAAATTAAAAATTTAAAAAAATTAATTAAAAAAAAGAGTGTTTGGAGACTGCAATTGGTCCAGAATGCAGCCGCGCGAGCGATATCAGGGGTACCTCAGTACACCTGTGTTACAACTATCCTCCGCGAACTGCACTGGCTCCCTATTAGTTTCCAGACGCACTACAAAGTGCTGGTAATTATCTTTAAAGCCCTACATGGCACTGGACCTCGATATCTGAGAGACCGTCTCCTGCTACACACCTCCCAACGTCCGATAAGAACTCACAAGTTAGGCCTTCTCTGGGTGCCGTCTGCCGGACAATGCCGGTTGGCGACCACCCAGGGGAGAGCCTTCTCTGTTGCTGCTCCGGCTCTGTGGAATGAGTTACCAACAGAGATCCGGACCCTCCCCACCCTTGCAGCCTTCCAAAAAGCCACCAAAACCTGGCTGTTCCGGGAGGCCTGGGGTTGCTGACTCAAATCAGGTCAACTCCCAATTAAACCGGATGTACGTTGTGTTTTTAAACTGCTTGTATTGTTTTATGTTTTCCCCTTGTATGTTATTTTATTTTATTTGTACTTGTAAGCCGCCCTGAGTCGTCCCCCCCCCCCCAGGATTGGGCGGCATATAAACCCATTAAATTACTAAATTGCTAAATTGCTGCAGATGGTTACTAGAACTAATGGAATGATGTAGGGCCCTTGTCTGAGCTTTCCTCAGTCCCCAGGACTGGCCTATGTTCCTCCCCAACCTCCTCACTGTCCGACTCTGCTGTCAGCTCTACTACCATCGGTGGGCCACAACAATAGACTAAATTGTCATCTAATGGAGATGATGATATATCATATCAATAATGGAAGTACTGATTAAAGGGATGTCATGCTATGTTTTATCAAAAAGCTTACTGTTGCACCTCTCTAAATATATCTTATATTGGTATATGGATGGCACTGTTTTGCTACATGCTATCTTTGAAAAGTTTTGGACATCTATTATATGCTCATACATATTTCTATCAATTTTAATGTTACAAAAGGTAATGTTTAACTCAGCATTCACGTATATGGAAAAACACATCAATATGGCAGTTTTTCTACTACAAACCTGCATCATTTACTGTGTTCATGGAAAATATTATCATTCAAAACTAGAAATCCACTATGGCTTTTTGACAGGTAAGGTAAAACTAGGGAGAAGCGGGAATCTGCATGTATTAGGTAGGCTTTATTTGCCTACATAATACATGCTTTAACAATGCATGTGTTATTATTAAACAATAAATAAGTAGGGGGTTACTTATTTAATAATAAATAAGCAGGGGATTGTGGTCCAAAATGAAGAACTTACTTCAGAAAGGCGAAATGGGGAACCAGGTATCACACATCAGTCGCACAAGAAGAGCAAGGTATGTAAAAAGAGAAGTCGCCTTCTTGTTGGTGATTCAATCATAAGGGATGTAAATTTAGGAAAGGATATGGAGGTTTTAAAAGATGTCAGGTGTCTGCCAAGTGCTACTGCCAGCAGAGACAAGAGGCGTATTCTTAAGATAGTCAAGAATGCAAGTAAGGACTGTGACATTGATACTATTATACATCTTGGCACAAATGATCTGTCCCAAAAAGATATACTTTCTGTGCAGAATGATTTCCAGAACTTGGGGTATGAACTTAGTAGTATAGGTTGTAGGCTTATCTTTTCAGAGGTTTTACCAGTATATAAAGAACAAAAAGGGAAGGGCCAGAGTGTAGCAGAGTTTAATGTGTGGCTAAAGGAGTGGTGTAAAAGGGAAGGCTTTGGTTTTATTAGTCATGATGTCTGCAGTTGGTCCAATGAAAAACTATACAAAAGAGATAGTTTGCACCCATCTAAGAAAGGGACTGAGTTACTTGGCATTAAATTCACAGATTTTCTGGATAAACATTTAAACTGAATAGTGGGGGCAAAGAATTAATTGATGCAGAACATTTCTGTCCCCAGCAATCTAAAATTTATACGGTTATCAGTGCATGTAACATAGATGTTTTTGAGGGTAAGATTATCACTCCTGCTGTCAAACAAAACCAAGCATTTAATAGTGAGTGCCATACAATGTGCATGAATCATACAAGTGGCAAGAAAATAGGGGCAGTCAGGCATAACACAGATATGTAGACAGTAAACACAGGGTTAATCAAAATGGACTCAAATGCCTATATACCAATGCACAAAGTATGAGGAATAAACAGGGTGAATTTAAAGATCAGCCAGCAGTGTGCAGCAGCTGCCAAAAAGCCAACACAGTTCTAGGCTACATAAACAGAGGGATAGAATCAAGATCACGTGAAGTTTTAATACCACTTTATAATGCCTTGGTAAGACCACACTTGGAATACTGCATTCAGTTTTGGTTACCAAGATATAGAAAAGATGTGGAGACTCTAGAAAGAGTGCAGAGAAGAGCAACAAAGATGATTAGGGACTGAAGACTAAAACATATAAAGAACGGTTGCAGGAACTGGGTATGTCTAGTTTAATGAAAAGAAGGACTAGGGGAGACATAATAGCAGTGTTCCAATATCTCAGGGGTTGCCACAAAGAAGAGGGAGTCAAGCTATTCTCCAAGGCACCTGAGGGTAGAACAAGAAGCAATGGGTGGAGGCTTCTGGGGGCGGAGCCTGTCGCCGAAGAGGGCTCAACGGAGCTCCTCTCAGAGATCTGGTCTGTATATCTAAATAAGATCATAGATATCACCCCTTTTTGGCTAGAAAGGGGCAGGGAGTAGCTCAGTGGCTAGGGTCTATTCGTACTTCACAGCCTTTTTCTTTTTTTGGCTGTGGACGGAGATTAGACCCAGCGTAAGCTGAGCTCTTATCTCCAGCCAGTTCTTCTCAGCTGTTTTATTTGCAGCCCTAGACAGGTGACTCCCCCCTCAGGACAAAGCAAAGTTGTTTGAAGCTATGATTAATACGAGCGGGTCCCACCCCTGAGAGATTTTTGCTTTTATTACTATCTTAAACACCAGCCTCATTTGTCCTAGAGGCTTCTTTGTTTAAACGCACTTCAAAATGGCGATTTTTCTCCGTTGGTGATTGATAGGGGATGTACTTAGCCGGCTTTACCTTCCTGCAGACTACTCCTTATTAACTATCTAAAATCTATAAACAAAATAATTTTTTTTTTTGGAAACAGAGGGGAGCGAGAGCGCTGTTTATTTGTTTATTTATAATGGCTCCCAGGTCAAAACCGAAGCGTTTCTCTACAAATGTCCTTAAAGAATCTACTATGAAATCGCTGCCCTTGTCTCCTACGCCCTCTACTGGAGAATTCTTAACACAGGAATTTTTCTTTCAAATGCTTAATGACTTTAAACAGAAAATTAAAGAATTTGTATTGGAGCTATATGATAATTTAAAGTCTAAGATTGCCCAAATGAAGGCGAATACGTTTGTAGCCGTGTCTGCTCTGACAGATTATACCACTGAAATGGAGAATAAATTGGAAAGCTTGGAGGAGGCTAATTCTAATTTGACTACTAATATCCAAACATTACAACAAAAAATTAGAGATACTCAAGAACAGCTCGTTATGATAAATTTTAACAAGAAGGCATTTGCAATAAGAGTCAGAGGATTGCGCGAAAAGGAGCGAGAGAATTTGAAACAGACCTTTGTTGAAGCCTTCAGCCATGCGGTGGGAAGCCCGGGACTTAATTTTGATTGGCAGATTCGGAAAATCTATCGCCAGAATTCGTTGGTAGCGGAACAGCGACAGCTCCCGAGGGACATAATTATATATTTCTCCACAAAAGAATCCAGAAATGCGATCATGCAAAAGTTTTACAATAACAGGTTGCGAGTTGATGGGCAGGATTTGATTGTCTTCAAAGAAATACCATCCCAGATGTTAAAAGCAAGAAGAGACTATACTTTCTTAACTAAAGAGCTTAGAAACCACCAGATACAATACAAATGGGAGGCCCCAGCCGGCATTACGGTCACATTTGAGAATCAAAGATTTCGTCTCAATTCTGTTTCGGAGGCTCGAGATTTCCACTACAAGACTTTGAAGGCGGGACTTCCTGATTCACTTGGAAAAGAGGAAAGACAAGCCGAAGGAGAAGGCAAGCAGCAGACCACATGGCTGCAAGATGGAGGGGGTAGCTCTCCCTCTCTCGGAGAAGCAGAAGAGCGGAGATCGAGGATTTAGACATTCCAAAATATTCATCAAAGTTGTGGATTGAATGGGGGTTTGCGATCTCTCTCCGGTAGAAAAAGCGGAATTGGATATTGGTGGTGTGATATTGGGACTGAATTATGTGGATGCTGAATGTATATTTCACGGGACTTGTATGTCTGAACTTTAATTTAAACTGTCCAGGACTCTAAAGTGAAGAGACTGGAGATGGTAACCTTACTGAACTTTAGCTTGGGAGGAGGGAGCCGGGTAACGCGGGATAGGTGGAGGGGGAGCGAAAGCCTGATCAGAGTATTTCGAGTTAAAAGGTAAACTGACTCTTGTGTGAATTATTGTTTGAAAATAAGGTTAAGAAAGATTATTTGGAGGGACTATGGGATCAGAGAAGCAAGGGACGAGGGTAAAATGTATGCGGAATGATTTACGTTGTTTAAATCCTATTAGAAGGGAAAGCTTGATGAGATTATTTTAAAATAGAAGGCAAACTGATTCTTGTGTAAAGTATATGTGGAATGATCCATGCTGCTTAATTCTTATTAGAAGGGAAAGTTTGGTGAGATTATTTTGAGCTAGATTGTATACTGATGTCTGCATAAATTTGTATAAATTTTTATTTGAATATAAGGTTAGCTTGATGAGATTATTTTAAGATAGAATGCAAACTGATTCTTGTGTAAAGTATTATTTGAATATGTGGAATGATTCACGCTGCTTAAATCTTACTAGAAGGGAAAGTTTGGTGAGATTATTTTGAGCTAGATTGTAAACTGATGTCTGCACAAATTTGTATAAATTTTTATTTGAAAATAAGGTTAAGGAAGATGAACTGGAGAGTCTACAGGAGGTTGGGGTAAATAACAAAGAAGCAAGAGACGAGAATAAAATACATATAGAATGATTTATACTGTTTAAACATAAATAAAGATGGGGGGCTGAGCTTAATACAAAGAGTTCTTTTTTTCTTTTTTTCCCTTTTTTCTTTTCTTTTCTTTTCCTTTTTATAATTTGTAATTTCTTTTTATCTATTTTTTTTTATATATTACTTTTATTTTGAATTCATACGATCATAAGATACTTTAGAAGGGGTTTAACAGAGGGCAGTGCCAGGTGTGGGCCCTGGGAAGTCGGGGGGACTAGGGATGGGGATTTACGGGGGGTGGGTGGGTGGGTGCTCATATAGTTTCAATAATAAGAAGAATGCACTTGTATACGGTTGTTCTTTCTTTTTTTTCTTTTCTTTCTTTATATTTTTTTTCCTTGGTTTATTTCATTTTTTATTTCTTTATTTTTTATCATATTATAGTTCAATAAGAGTTGAATAAAGGAACACACCAAGGGGATAGAGGGAAAGAAGAGGGAGGAGTAAGGAAGGAGTAAGGGGAATGTAAGGAGGGCGTAAGGGGAATGCTAGGAGGAAGGGGAGAAAGGAAGGTTTGAGGGGAAAGGGAAGTAGGGAAGGGGAGTGTTAGAGGGAGGAAAGGAAAGTTGGAGGGGAAAGATGGGGTGTATGGAGGATGGAAGTGTCAGGTGGGGTTGTGAATGATGATGAGTTGTGTTTTCTTTTTTATTTTATTTTATTTCTTTTTTTATAGCAAATATCCAGTATATAAGTGACTGTAAAATGGAATGTGAAAATGAATAAAATATATATATTTTTTTAAAAAAAGAAGCAATGGGTGGAAACTAATCAAGGAGAGAAGCAACTTAGAACTGAGGAAAAATTTCCTGGCAGTTAGAACAATTAATCAGTGGAACAGCTTGCCTCCAGAAGTTTTGAATGCCCCAACACTGGAAGTCTTTAAAAAGATGTTGGATAGCCATTTGTCTGAAACAGTATAGGGTTTCCTGCCTACACAGGGGGTTGGACTAGAAAACCTTCAAGGTCCCTTCCAACTCTGCTATTGTAATTGTAAGTAGAAATTCAAATAAATGAGGCAGATACTATATTGTTGTCATTACAGAAACTTGGTGGGATGAAACCCACAAATGGAACATACAGCTAGAACGATTTAAATTATTTAAAAGAAATAGACCAAATAAAAGAGGAGGTAGAGTTGCATTATATATAAGAAATAATTACATCTCTACAGAAATAGAGCACAACAATGATGAGAACAATCTCGAATTCATATGGGTCAATATTAAAGGATGGGGGGGGATTACATTGCCATACATTTATACTACAGTCCGCCCAACCAAGAAGAGGAAGTAGGTGAACTTTTTGCTAGTCAGCTAACTGACTAGCAGCTATCTAAGATATGTAGGAAGCACACCACAATAGTAATGGGGGATTTTAACTACCCTGACATCAACTGGGAAACAAACTCTGCACCAAGTGGAAGATCCAACAGGTTCCTAATGAACCTAGCAGACAACTTTGTTTCCCAAAAAGTAGAGAAAGGAACAAGGGGATCAGCCATATTGGACTTAATTCTCACTAACAGAGAGGAAATAATAAAAGGTGTTGAAGCCATAGGAATCCTAGGGGCAAGTAACCATGCAATATTGGAATTCAACATTATGCAAACACAAGTAGTAGAACAAAGTTAAACTAGAGTCTTGGACTTTAAGACAGCTAATTTTCATAAACTTAAAGAGAGCTTGGGAAGAATTCCATGAATGAGAATCCTCAAGGGGAAAACAATTCAAGAAGCTTGGGAAATTTTAAAAAATGAGATTACAAAAGCCCAGTCTAGCACAATACCAATGAAGAAGAAAAATAACAGCTCCCAAAAGAAACCAGCATGACGAATTGAAAGACAAAAAAGATAAGTATAAAAAGTGTAAAGAGCAGGACATAACTAAGGCAGAATATCAACAAATAGCCCGAACCTGTAAAAATGAAATGAGGAAAGCTAAGGCTCACAATGAAGAAAGACTTGCCACAAAAGTAAAAAATAATAAAAAAGCTTCTTCCAACATGTTAAAAACAAGAAAAAAGTTAAGGAAACAATTGGTCCATTGCTGGGAGAAAGTGGCAAGAAGGTGACAAGCAACAGGGAGAAAGCAGAACTATTTAACTCATTTTTTGCATCTGTCTTTACACAAAGGGAAAAAACAGTCAAACCTATCAAAAACAGCATCACAAAAATCAGATTAGGAACACAAGTTGAAATAGGGAAGAAAATGATAAGTGAGCACCTGTATACCCTCGACGAGTTCAAATCACCAGGACTGGATGGATTACACCCCAGGGTTCTGAAGGAACTGACGAGATCTCAGAACCACTGAACTATATCTTTCAGAGATCCTGGAGCACCGGGGAACTGCCAGAGGACTGGAAAAGAGCTGATGTGGTTTCCATCTTCAAAAAAGGAAAAAAATAGATCCAGGAAACTATAGACCTATCAGCCTGACCTCAATACCAGGGAAGATTCTGGAAAAAATAATCAAGCAACGAATTAGCGAACACCTAGAAGTAAATGAAGTAATAGCCAAAAGCCAACATGGGTTGGTCAAAAACAGATCATGCCAGACTAATCTTATTGCATTCTTTGACAAAGTGACAAAATTAGTGGACCAGATATAATTTACTTGGACTTCAGTAAGGCATTTGATAAAGTAGACCATAACTACTACTAGATAAAGTAGAAAAATGTGGGTTAGATAGCATCACCACTAGATGGATTCATAACTAGCTGACCAACTGCACTCAACGTGTAGTCCTCAATGGAACTGCATCTACATGGAGGGAAGAATGCAGTGTAGTACCCCAAGGCTGTGTTTTAGGCTCAGTACTCTTCAACATCTTCATCAATGATTCAGATGAGGGAATAAATGGGGAACTCATCAAATTTGCAAATGAGACCAAGCTGGCAGGAATTGCCAACACTTCAGAAGACAGGCTTAAGAAGGATCTTGACAAACTTGAACATGAAATTCAATGGTGAAAAGAGTAAAGTTCTACACTTAGGCAAGAAAAGCGAAATGCACAGGTACAGAATAGGTGGTACCTTGCTCAATATTAGTAAATGTGAGAGGGATCTTGGAATCCTAGTGGACAACCATTTAAATATGAGTCAGCAGCGTGCAGCAGCTGCCAGAAAAGCCAACACAGTTCTAGGCTACATAAAGAAAGGGATAGAATCAAGATCACATGAAGTGTTAATACCACTTTATAATGCCTTGGTAAGGCCACACTTGGAATATTGCATTCAGTTTTAGTCGCCTCAATGTAAAAAAGAGGTGGAGACTCTAGAAAGAGTGCAGAGAAGAGCAATGGAGATGATTAGGGTACTTGAGGATAAAACATATAAGGAACGGTTGCAGGAACTGGGTATCCCTAGTTTAATGAAAAGAAGGACTAGGCGAGATATGATAGCAGTGTTTCAATATCTCAGGGATTGCCACAAAGAACAGGGAGTCAAACTATTCCTGAGGGTAGAACAAGAAGCAATGGGTGGAAACTAATCAAGGAAAGAAGCAACGTACATGACAGTTAGAACAATTAATCAGTGGAACAACTTGCCTCCATATTATGAATGCCCCAACACTGTAAGTCTCTAAGAAGATGTTGAATAGCCATTTGTCTGAAATGGTATAGGTTTCCTACCTAGGCAGGGAACTAGACTAGAAGACCTCCAAGGTCCCTTCCAACTCTGCTATTGTATGTATGTATGCTTCAGGAGTGTAATGGTTTGTTAATGCTATGATGTATCCATTTTTATAAATGCTAAGGCACACAGTTTTTGCAGTTTTTTGCAACTATTTTGCAATCATATTACCTTTTTCTCCCAAACAATAGAGACATACTTCTTGTCAGTATATAAATAAGCTTCAGATAAATGCTTCCCATTGTTTTTGTAAAATAGAAGAAAATCAAGATGTAATTAAACTGTGGAGCTGCTCATCTACAGATATGTAAAATGTGTATTTAATGACTATTCTATAGTTTCAAAGGCAGTGCACTGCAGATCGATGTGTGAGGAATCTTAAATGTATCAGTTAGCCTACAGAATAAAATCATTCAGAGTTTTAATATAGTGCCTGAGCAGGAATTAATTATGCCATTTTGATGGTTTAAAGATCAAGGTCCAACATAATCTGACACTTAGACCCGTTCTCTATTGCTTTTACTGAGAAGGTGGTTTATTTGAAGAGCCATTAATTGTATTATGTGTTTAATAACAAGCTAAAACTAATTATTAAAATATTTTGTGACAAAGCCAGCTGCTATACTGAATCCTTCCCGCATTTAGTAAGCAACTTACATGGCCCAGCTTAAAGCACTTTTTGAGATATTTGTGAGTGGAGAAAAGAGAGTTAATGATGCTGTTGTTATTTGCACATTATTATCAAGAGTCTGTGTATTATGACAAATAGATCTAATACTGAAACTTTGGCATCTGCTGCCTAAGTGGACTCTTTAGTTTAATTGTCTCTTTTGAGATTTCTTCAGCACTAATGATGAACATTGCATTGCTACCTGGTGTGAGTGTGGCACTGCTCAGAAAATGTTCACATAAAAGTATGTCAAATATTTCATTTGCCAAGTGGGAGCTCACTTTGCATTTATATTCAGAACAGTGGTGTTCTTGCCTCTACGCAGACAATTAAGTCACATAGTGAGAATGATGTCTGGGATGGAATTTTCTGCTGTGACATATTGGAAGGATACTAGCATGAAAAAAATTCATCTGTCCTAATGATCTGAGCAACAAACTGATTTCATCTTATGGGTGTTCTGGGATATGAACAATAAAAAAAATCTGTTTCTTCAGCAGAGCTGAGAACTTTAGACAGCTTCCTAAATTATCTGCTTTTATTCTTGGTTCTTTATGTTTGCTTCACTCCAATTTTAAGTCTTCATTGGTCGTTCCTGTCTACAAACACTGTGTCAAACCGATAATACCACCAGGAAATCTTTAATAAGATTCATTTAAATCAGGCTTCCACGAAGTTGTAAATATTATCTTCTAATAATCAAGGGGACTATCCAAGGTCATTGTTATTATGATTTGTTGCATAGTCAGCCAGGTGTTCAGACTGCATTTAGCACCTATGGCACCTTTTGGACCTTTTTTCCACCTATGGAGTCTTTCCCAAAAACCTGAGATAGGCAGATGTAGGTGTTTGATAGTGTTAAAGGTATTGTTGCAGGATATAGGTGTTTCAAATAAAGCTGCCTTCTGCAATTCACTGATGGTGAATTTGCCAATGCCAATGGTTTTCAAGTGTTGCTCTAGTTGTTTTGTGGTTGCACCCAAGGAAGCTATTACTATTGGTACCACCTTTGCTTTCTTTTGCCACAGTTGTTCTATTTCTTTTTGTCAGGCTTAGCATTTTGCCATATCTAATTTCTTTTAGCTTTTTTACACATCCATCAAACTTGTTTTAAATTGTTATAAGATTAATTAATGTCTTGTTAATAAGATTAATTACCTAATTATTATATTTTAATAACTTTAAAAGTTAACAGTAGCCTGGATGTTGGTGCTAATATCTAGGAAGCAAGACAGAAGTGATCAGACTTTAAAACATTGATGACTATAATATTGTTTCTCAGCAGAATAGTTAACCCTGGGCATTTTGACAGCTATGGCTGCATTGACTGGTTGTCTTTAATGACCGCTATATAACTAAAGAATACTGGCATTAGGATCAACTAAGGACCAGTACCAACACTTGAATCCAACATTTAAGAACTTTATTATAGAAAGGTTACTTGGACAAATTATTAGAAATTACAACAATTGCTTCAATTTAGGTTTAAAGATCTTGCTAGGAATACAGTAGCTTCTTTAAAGCAAGATTGCAATGCCCTCAAAAACAAAAATTGGGACTTGTTTATTGGTTTGTTTAAGATCCTATCTTGAATATTCTGCCAAGTTCTAAACATAAATCTTAAGAAAGATTTAAAGAATCCTGAATAGGATTGCAGAACTACAAAAATAATGGAAGTATAAAAAAAATTCAAAAATAATGAATTATCCTTTAATGAAAGATTGAGGGAGTTGGATTATATTAGAAATTGGATTGCCCATTATGTGATTGTAAGCCGCCCTGAGTCCCCTCAGGGAGAAGGGCGGCCTATAAATCTTAATAAAATGTCTAAATGTCTAAATGTCTAAAGAAAATAACAGACTTAATTTTCAAGTAAAAAGCCCAGGATTATATCAGAGATTCTCCAAATATATTGCACATCTCTCTGACATCCCTTCAAGTAGAAAATGAGTATTTCCATCACTTGATCAAATTGTTCACCTTCATGAAGAAGCATAATGGCTCCAGCAAACAAAGTGAAAAATGCTTCAGTATTCCACAATCCACATTCTGTGTCAGGGAAGAAACACTGCTGGGGATTCTGTTTTTTTTTTTTGCTGTGTTCATTCCTGCACAAGCTGTGTGAGTTGGCACACTCTGTTTCTTATTTCTCTTGCTTGAATGAATATATCTTTGAATAAATTAATGAAGAATGCCAACTCCAAGATATATTTCATTCAATATACGCCAGCACATTTTCTACAACCACAGTTACTAAAGACCATTTTGATTAGAGTTGTGCAATGCTTTGAAATTGATTTCAAATTGTGCTTCAAATAAAATACAGCAAGTCACATATTTTTCAAGATTGTGTGACTCTCACACAATCAGATACATATTTCTTAACTGAAATCTATGACTTGCGCAGCTACAATCTTTATAATATGAACAAGGTAGCTAATGTGCTGATAATATTTTAAATTTCTGGTTCCAGCTTTGTAATGCTTCTGCAATTTAGTTGGTTAAAATAAAATGGTATACGATAATGCAAAAGTTAACATATTAAGATAAATCACAGAATGTAGGAAATAAAAACTAAAGAGAGATAAATAGTCAAATGGTAGAAGAAATAAGAGCTGAATTGCTCTCCCCAGCCTGCTGGTTTCAGGCTACAGTTTAACAAGAGAAGAATAATAGAATAGAAAGGTTATAAGCTCCTTTATTAAGAATAATATATTTATTTAGTTTCAAAGTCAGACATTAAAATACAAACTAACATAAAAGAGAAAGTAAAAAGACAACTGACTAAATTAAAATGGATCAAAAATGTATGATAAATTTATAACAAAGATGACTTCTAACTTTCTTTTAGTCAGAGATAATAAAAGTACAACCATGTCTAATTTTAAATAAATACCAATATATTAAAATATTTATAAACATTCTAAAATACCATTTTTAAAAATATTCTTTTCTTAATTTTAATCTAGCATATTAAAAAAGTGTTAGATGTGAATAACCTTATATTTTAAAAGCTATGGTTTTTCTTGAATCCATATCAATCCAATCACCAAAACCCAAGGTCAAAAGTTCTATCACACAAATTGATCACTAGGAATGATTGGATAGAGCTGAAATCAGTAAGTCTGGTTTGCATTCACCAAAATATCATTCTTTTGACATTTTTTCCTCTTTTCTGAAATATTAACAGAGATTTTTTTTGTGGAAAACTAAAGCTCACAACAAGTTAAGATGATAAAAACACTTCTTTTAAATCTGTTGAAATGTGTACAATAGAATAGAATTAATGCATCAGATACCAAATAAATGCTAACATAGAAAATAAAAAAATAGTCAACTCACAATTTTGGTTCTGTTGTTTTCAAATGATATCTTTTATAACAGGAAACTATGACAAACTGATAGAAAAAGTGATTTGAAATTTGAGCGTTTGAAACTAATATATGAAGATACCATTGAAAACTGGCATAATGCCAGATGAATGGAAAAAGTTGAATCCCATGGGGGGGTTTCAAAACTTTTTGGAACCTCTTCTGTAGGTGTGGCCTGCTTTGTGGGAGTGGCTTGCCAGCCATGTGACTGGGTGGGAGTGGCTTGCCGGCCATGTGACCGAGTGGAAGTGGTTTGAAAATCATGTGACCGGGTAGGAGTGGTTTGGCAGTCATGTGACCGGGTGGGAGTGGCTTGGCAGTCATATGACCGGGTGGGAGTGGCCAAGACGATGTCACTGAATTCTTTGCCCCAATGGATGATCTACAAAAAGATATAAAAAAGGAAATTTATTATTTTGTGTACTTACTACTTAAATAAGATTAAAATAAGTACACAAAACAATGAAAGAGCTACTTACAGAAGGAAGATGACTGTCCTTGCCAGTTTTCCATATCATTGACTCAAATGAATGGCCTGCACAAAGAAGAGACACAGAAATGAACTCTTTCATTGCATGCACTGCATTAGGATGAAACCAGCACACAAAATAATAGAAAAGGAAGATTACTGTCCTCTTGTATGTTGAAGTCACCCACTGACCACCTTGCTCAATGAATGGCCTGCACAAAGAGATACAGAAGGGAAGACTTTAATTGCTTGCATACTATATTAAGGATGAAACAAGCACACAAAGCAATAAAAAAGCTACTTACATAGGAAAGATGACTGTCCTAGCGGTCATACTCTGTTGTCTCTTCATCCTGTTAAATAATACTAACTGCAGAAGAAATAAAACAATATTGGACTCGATTGTGGTTGTAAGCTGAGGACTACATTTCAGGTAACAGAAGGGACCTCTGTTTTCACCTAACAATGTATAGTTTTTTCAGGAAGGATGTCCCCCAACAATGAGGAAAGATATAGTTTTTCATCTAAGAAGTTAGATAAAGAATGAATGTCATAGGTAGATTCACAGAGCAATACAGATTTCTTTTTCTGAAATTTATTCCTCAGTTCAAAAAACAGGAATATATGAATTAGGTTCAGTACTTAGGACAGACCAAGTAGCTATTCCAGATTTAGTGGTGTCATGATTAGAAGCAATGGTAAAGGAAGATATAGATTTAAAACCAGTAATATTTGATTGGCCATTTCAAAGGGAATATAATACATATTTAATTTTACACATGTTAACAGTTGCTAGAATTATGTTTGCACAACAACGAAAAAATAAAGATATGAAAATGAATAAATATTAGAATGTGCAGGAATGGATAAATTGACATTAAATTAAATGAATTAAATTCAAGAATGGTCGCTAAAATGTATAAGGAAATATTATTAGTACTTGATCATTATTAATGTGTAGATAACTGCGAGACATTACACACCCATACACACAAACTATGACAGTGCCAGGAAAACACCAAAAAATAACAATTTCTCCCCCAAAGACTGCAGATGAAACTAGTTTTTTCCCTAACCCTAAGGACAGGAAAGACAAAGCCACTGGAATAAAAACCATCAAGGCATTGCTGGAAATTATAAAGGACAGTGCCAGGAAGCTCACAGAACCAGGAACCACAATGACCTAAACCACCAGGTATCACACAGAAACACACAATATCTGGCAAAGCTGCCTTGCACCAACCTGGCCTGAAAAGCAAAAAAAAAAAAAAATGTTATAAATTGTATGTGTCTCAAAGTGGCTGCTTTTCTATGGGCAGGCCAGTTTGGTACAAGGCAGCTTTGCCAGATTTTGTGTTTATTTCTGTAGCGAATTCACTACAGAAACACATAAATCTCCCAAAGTACATGCAAATAAAACCATTAAAAATATTCTAGACACAATAAATAAAATAAAATAAAATAAAAACATTAAAAGCATAAAGGAAAAAAAACGGGTCACTTACCAGCAGGCAGAATCAACAGCTTTCCTATGCGATGGATGCAAGGAATAGGCAGGTGACCAGGCAGCAGGTAAGGTGCTGTCTGTCAGGCTTAGAAGCGGCGGGGGCCTCTCTGTGTCTCATTTTTGGTCTCCAGTGCCACTCTGCCATCCAAAAACGGGCCCATGCATCCTGTTTTTGGCCTCTTCGACCTCCAGAGGGTGAGTGGGGGCTGGCAGGGGGTAGGTGGGGCAATGAGGGCAGGGCAGCCTCATGGTCCTATGCAGGCCAGATTAATGGCTTTGGCAGGCCATATCTGATCCACAGGCCATAGTTTGAGGACCCTGGTTTAACCCCATTTTACAACCTTTCTAGCCAAATTTGCTAAATGAATCTAGCTTCCCCATTGACTTTGCTTTCAAAATGTGATGACATGACCCCAGGACAACATGACCATCATAAATACATGCCACTTGCCAAGTGTCTGAATTTTATCAGGTAACCACAAGGATTCTGCAATGGTCATAAGTGTGAAAAATGATACACCCTCTTTTTTCAGTGAAAGCAAACAGTCATTAAACAAATGGCTGTAAGTCAAGGACTCTATCTATATTCCAATCAGGAATATAGTTTTATTCTCAGTCCAAAATTAAAAACAAGGCAACTTCTTCCCTTTCACAACAAGAGGAGGAGGTTGAAAAAAAACAGCTGCCCATCAAAATGCGATGGAAAAACAAAAACAAAAGGCAGCTGCTAGAAATCCTGTTCCATTTATTATTGTCCCACTACATTGTGAGGAAAAGCTCTTTCTCAAGAGTAATGATTACCCTCTCCTGTGTGATCTTCAAGCAGCTTCTCATGAGGCTGGGAAAGAGATTTTCTTCAAATTGTGCTCAGATAATACAAGGAAGTGTCTTTGAAAGCACTGCTGTGCTCTGACCTCCTTTTTTTCACTTTAAACCAGGGGTGTCCAAACCTTGGCATTTTAAAACTGGTAGACTTCATCTCCTAGAATTTCACAGCCAGCATTCCCGGGAGTTGAAGTCCATACATCTTAAAATTTCCAAAGTTAGACACCCTTGCTTTAAATCAGACCTGGCTGGAGCCTAGAGTTACATTTGTGAATAAGGCAGACATTTTTAACATGAAACTCCAAAAGAGTCCAATCAGAGAAAGGAATATAAACCTAATGTTTGTTTATTATTTTTCAATTTCTATGGCCACCCATCTCAAACAAGTTTATATAATGCTAATAATTCTAACATAATATTAAGCATAGAAGCTTCACGTTCTTCTCCGGGAGCACCGAGAACCTTTCTGCCTCTGCTGGACTTCATTTTGATGACATCACCACAGCTGCCAGGCGCAGAAGGATGGAGGTAGCCAGAGCTGCACCGAGACAGCCCGGTGAGCGAGAGAGCGAACATCAGGCAGCCTGATACTCCATCGCTCGCTTGCTTGCTTGCTCACTGGGCTGCCTCAGGGCCGCTCTGACTACCTCCATCTGTCTGCACCCAGCAGCTGTGGCGACATCGCAAGACAAAGTCCAGCGGAGGCAGAAAGGTTCTTGGTGCTCCTAGACTTCATCTTGATGACGTTGCCACAGCTGCCAGGCGTAGAAGGATGGAGGTAGTGAGGTGAGTAGGCGAGCAAGGATCAGGCAGCCTGATCCTCTCTTCCTCCCTCGCTCGCCGAAAAACGCAGAGAAGAGCGCGAAGTCCAGCAGTGGCAGGGGAGTGCCAAGAACCTTCCTGCCTCCACTGGACTTCACGCTCTTCTCGGTGCACTCGTCGTGACTGTAATAGATGTCCAGAAGAGGCTTTTGTGGCTAATGGGGTTTGGGCTTCCAGCCCAACAACCTCCGCCGCTTCTGGACATCTATTGCAGTTGCAAGAAGTGCGCGAAGTCCAGCAGAGGCAGGAAGGTTCTCGGCACTCCCCAGTCGCTTTTGTGACTTCCCAGAGCACGGAGGAGCATGTGGAGAAGAGCATAGTGCTCTGGGAAGCCATGAAAGCAAATGGGGAGCACCGAGAACCTTCCTGCCTCTGCTGGACTTTGCGCACTCCTCGTGACTGCAATAGATGTCCAGAAGCAGTGGGGGCTGTTGGGCTGCAAGCCGAAACCCCATTAACCACAAAAGCCACTTCTGTACATCTATTGCAGTCGCGAGGAGTGCATAGAGAACAGCGCAAAATCCAGCGGAGGCAGGAAGTTTCTCGGCGCTTCTGAGAACCCTCCTGTCTCTGCCGGTTGCCGGTTGCCAGTTGCCCAGCTGGCATGGCCCCATGTGCGTGCCTCCTCCTCCTCTCTCCTTCTCTTCAATTCCCAAAGACTCTTCTTTTTCTTACCGGAGCTCAGCGGGAGCTGAGCACAATGGATGAGAGGAAAAGCACATCTTGGAAAACTTAGCCAGGAATGGAGGTGGACAACCAGTGGGGGGCAGGCACACCCTGGAATGCCCTGGAATGCTTTGCTGGTGGCCACACCTCCTAGGAAAGTTCAGGGAAGTCCTAGGAGGCCAGCTGTGCTGCACAAACTACTGCCCATGAGTGGTGATGGAACGGGCGAGGCAAGCGAGCAAGGGGGCGGGGCAGGTGCTCCATGATGAATCTCTTCTAACCGGTATGGTAGATTTGTGGAAGCTCTTCTACCGAACCAGTTAAAAACCGGCAGGAACCCACCCCTGGTTGAATCCCTGTATCTTCACAAGAGGAAGGTAAAAAGGCACCATAGGCCTAGAGACCATTTTTACATGAACACTTAAGAATATTCTACAAGTGGTCATAAAGAAATAAGAATATAAGAACCTCAAAAACAACACAGACAATATTTCATTTTTAAATCAATAATTTACTTCATAAATTGTGGTTATGTTGTACAAATAATATGTCTCGACTGTAAAACTGTAAACATTACAATTGATAATGATAGGTTGCAATAGGTAACAATAAAATTTAACAGGATTCTTAACTTAATAAACAGAAATAATAGGTACAGATATAGTATGGAGGAATCTTGTACTACAATAATATTTATGAAAAGATCTGCAATAGTATCTGATTATAAATTGATTATTATTTATTATATTATATTATTTCTATTAGATGATTCATTGATAGCATTTGAAGAAATACTTTTAATGTTATACAATTGTTCTATGTAGACATTATTTTATAATCAAAAGGCACATTTCAGAAAAGAGTCTCAACATTTACAGAAATGCGATTTTAAAAAATAATTTGGTATTGGACCCAATATTTGTGATATTATATTAAAACTCCTTTATGTAACATTTCTACAACATACAATATTACTTAGATGAATGATTCAATGGATTTATTTGTTGCTGCTATCAAGTCAGTGTTAATGCTTAGCAACCTCCCAGACTCCCCTCTACAGATTTCAGAAGTGGTTGTCCATTATCTGCATTCTAAGGCTCAACAGAGTTTCAGTCACAAGGTTACCCAACTGGCTTTCTAATTAAGGAGGGGATTAGAACTCAATAACTTCAGATTTCAAGCCAAGTTCCATTACACTAACTACAAAAAACTATTTGTAGAAAATCTTTGTAGGGTTCTGTAGACAAATAAAAATTGCATTGCAATATAATGTGTCTCTCTTGAATAATCAAGGCCATATATGAATTCTGCTGGCAGCAACTTTAATTACATCATTATTCTTGGAACTTGGAGTTGAATAAATATTACTGGCTATGAGTTGTACTCTATCTTTACTTGATATTTTCTTTATGTTCCAATCAGAGACAACACACAACAACAACAACAACAACAACATTGGACAATCATATACAATCAGAGACAACACACAACAACAACAACAACAACAACAACATTGGACCATCATATACAATACTATGCTTGCAGTTAAAGATATAAATTTTCTTCAAAGATATATATCAGATTTTGATCTGGAACCTGCTTCTTTAAAGTCACACTTATGAAAGTATAGATGTCAAAAGAAGAGAGCTGAGAATCACAAAATAGTTTGTGTCATATTTCAGGACAATTTGTTCTTAAATTATAGTAAACCTGTCTTAGCGATTATAGAATTACTGTGTTATACATTCCCAATTTCAAACTGGTAGGAAACTGTTCTATCTGGTTTCTGAGAGGTCACCATAAAAAGATATAAGAATTAGATACAATCCTTGACTGCATGTTATACACTTGTCCTACTGAAACGATGTATTAGATGAAGAGGCAAGTGACATTTAATTTTTGATTGCCATTTTCTTTTTTGATAACCAGCTGTCATTGACTCAGTCTCTAAGAGCTGAAGAAAGATTCTTGGGTGAAAAGCAAAATGTCTTCAAAGAGAAACAAGAAAGTCCAGTTGCCTCTTGAAAAAGCCCCTTTGGGACAGCTATGACCTGGATGACTGAGAATCTCCATAGGCATTTGACCAAGTTAAGCAGCTAGAGTTCCACATTTTATAAGGATAGGTTTTAGGAGGAATTTGGTGCTGTTTCTGTAGATTTGGATACATTTACCAAAATAGTGAATGTTCAGCCTAGCACATTAAATCACATTAAATGTGATACCCATTAAAATATTACTTACAAAGAAGCATCAATAAACACCAGCAAACCAGCTAATTTAGTAATAATAATAATACACTCAACAGACCTTAATGAAATATTCCACTTAACCCAAAATAAGTTTATACAATCAATGACTAACAAAGTGATAGGGAAATAAAGAGAGATGAATAAAATTTTACAAAAAAAATGTTATGTATGTATTTGTTTTAAAAAATTAATATAAAAGAAATATATTATATAGTGTGCATGTATATCCAGTATGAAAGCAATTCTTGATAAACTTTCAAGATGAGCTATAAAAAAACAAGATTAGGAAGCTTTTAAATGTGCAGAGTAAGATCAAAAAGAAAATCTGAGTGTTAAGTACACAAAAGTACTCATATCTCTTCAGAATGCATTACTCAGTTATTGTAAGCTATCCATTTTAGATTCATACCAAAAAAATGCTTTTCAGTGTTAACTCTATAGATATGGCTTCTAAAATATGCTGTCTTTCACGTATTGTCAGAAGCAAGCTAGGAAATGCATAAGAGCTGTAAAATAGGTTCGAAAATCAGTTGGGGGGCCAAAGGATCATGTCTCAAGATCAAAGAAGCCATGGTGATAAAAAAATGTATTGATATTTTTAAAGTAAATGTATAAATAAATAACACCTCTCTAATATTTAGTTTATTTAAGAATTCTGGTATAATACTTTTAATTTGGTCAATATTATAAATTAAATTTCCACAATTTACATGCTTTTTAAAAAATGGCACAAAGCAGAACAGTATATAATACAAGAATACAAAGAAAAGCTTAAGGAGGAAATAAATAGAACAAAAATATGATCAGGATCTATCAAGAGCGGTGACAATCTTCATTGTTATATGGAATGCAGCACATTCTGCATATTTGAATTTCCAAGTTTGGATAATTTACTACTTGCTTCAATTTTGCTTGGCATGCTATTGTGAACTCAGAAGTTCACTAAAATAAGATTAATCTATTTTTATTTCTCCTATGGGAATTTTTCAATTTTGCTCTGGGAGATTTCCAAAAATAATGATCAGAATGTCCCTTGGTAGAAAATAATTATTCCAAATAATTACGAGTATCTGTAAATATTGTTCTTTTCCTGACCACCAACTAGCTAATTAAGTATGACAAATCAAATCATATCCACAGCCATAAGGCCAGATACAATAAAATATCCAATAGTAGAACTGGTATTGGTCATGAACAAGAGGTATATATATATATATATATATATATATATATATATATATATATATATATATATATATATATATATATATATATATATATATATATATATATATATATATATATATATATATATATATATATATATATATATATATATATATATATATATATCATTACACATTTCAGCTTGTAGAGATTTCAGCTTGTAGTCTGTGATTCAGATGTGGTATGTTGTCAGTTTGCACTGGTTCGGCAGAACCGGTAGTGATGTCAGTGTGAGGCTCCGCCCACCCACCCAGATGTTACACTTCTGTGTGCACTCCCGCTACTGAACTGGTAGAGAGGAAAATAGGATACCATTACTGCTGTGATTGCCTGTATAGGGCCAAGAGGCTATCACACTGGAGGAAGGCTAATATAATTAAGCTGTATATCTAGTAATTGGAACAAATTGAACAATTGAACAATGGATACTACTAAAATCTGAAGCAATGAGACTCCTTAATTAATAAATAGTTGTATCGTTCTTATAGAAGTTGGAAAGTTTGCAAAGTTGAAGAGCAAAGTTTCAGGAGTGAAATAGTTCTTTCTAAAGCATGACATTGACCTCAAGGTAACAGAAGAACCCCTAGACTTTCCTTATGACTTATAATGTGATGAGTTTTATTCCCAATTTCAATCTATTTGTGGTTCCCAAAGCGCTTCCTGTTCTCCCAGGGCTTTTTGCTTAATGTTAATGTATTCTGCCTCTCCACCATTCTTTCTCCCATTTCTCTCTCCTTATTTCTGCTACTTTCTTCATCTTTAACCATAGAAGATCATATTTGGGTTATGTGACCTTTCAAAATGTATTTATTCAGAGCAGATCATATTTTTCAGTTCTTTACTAGAAGCAGTCATTTGCACAAGGCAAATTTCCTTCCTTTATTTTGTCTTCTTTTTCTCTTCATAAAATTGCAATCTGTTATGCTTTCAAATGTGTATGTTCTTCCAATTTTCAGATTCCTCAGAAACTAGAGATGTAAGCATTTCCCATCTACCAAGTAACTCAATAGCAAATATGTAAAAGTGACCAGGTTAGCATATTTAAAGAGCTTTTACCTTTCCTCCCCCCCCCCCCCGGTCTCTTAAGCATACTATTCTACAGTAAACTGAAAAACTGCTTTTGAAACAGTGAGAATTATGAAATATATTGATCTGATAAAATAAATAAGATGTGGCAAAGGTGGCTTTTGGGAGTAAGGCATAAAATAGAGCTCTTTGATCAAAATGTTCCATGGCTAATCTTCAGAATAAAAAAAAACCATATAAATGAAAATTAACTATTTAGATTATGTTTGAAATCGTAGGGGGCAGGTATGTAACTGAGCCTTCCTCTACTAAGTGCAGGAATCTGTATGACAGCACACATGGCTGCCTAGCCTTTGCTTAAGCACATCCAATGAAAAAGAGCCCACCACCTCTATAGTGGTAAACCACCCTTACTGTTTGGGATTTTTGCCTCTAACATTGATTTGGAATTAAATAGAAAAATAGGCAAAATTGCTGTGGCAAGATTTTTTCTTAACAAATTAATGTCTTCATGATTTGAAGGTTATCAGTGTTAGAATAACTAGTCTATAATTTGAGTGATGTTCCTTTAGCCTCTTATTAAATATATGATCAATGGTCTCTAACCTCTGTAATGATGTGCATGCTTTATGTTATATCTCAAGTTCAATTGTTATGCCCAATTCTTTATGCATGTTAGGAAACAGTTTACATTTCTAGTCATGTGATCGGGGGCAGCAAGTTGTTGTAAGATGCTGCTGAGTAAAGACAAACCTCTGGTTCAAGCTCCTTGCTGTCTGCCTTTATATTGTGTTAAATCATCACAACCTCCAGTTATGTAGCAATTATTCAGTTCTGCAGTATCTCTTAAAGATAATATATAAATTTTCATTCATTTAATAACCTATGATATAATTCATCTACCTGTAGTTGTGTAGATCTACATTTATTTAAAGTAAACAGAGATTCCCTCATCATATTTCTTTCAAGCTCAGGGTATTTATATCAAACTCAATTTTATTTTTAAATCCAGTTCTTCAAAATCTCATAGTGAATACACTATTTTATTAGAAAAAGATTGAAGTGATATAATATAATACAGTGTATTTTTATATTCTCTGTTCTAATCTCAACCCCTTGCTTATTATTTAGATTTATCTAAAAAGCAATAAATACCTGGTAATTATTTACTTCACTACATATCCATGCACTAAAACTTATGTTCAAGGTATGTTATAATAAAATATAGATAAACTGTAATTAAAACATTCTTTGAGATAATATAAATAATTGCATTTACTAGAACATCTGTTAGGAATAAGAGAAAAATTTAAAAGTCTTTGTGAAAAAAATGTATGAAAGGACGATAAAAAAATTAAGCTCAACTGATATTCTATGGCAGACACTTCTATGGAAGAGTATGCTCTTCTCAATAGTTTGGTCCCAAATCATATACAGCTTTTAGGTCACAAAGAGAAGTGAAAATTAATTGCAAGATGGTAAAGTTGTTGTAACAAGGTTCTTACACAAAGGCTAGGTTTACCTGATAGACTAATTCATTCTTGGAAAAGATACATGTGTTATACAACTACCCTGGCCAGTCAGCTAGTTCTGGAAACCAATTTCCAACAACCTACATTTAATTTAAAGCATCTCCATTGTTTCAAATCCTATTCAATGTCAGTTATGTTATCCATCAGGAATATTTCTGGGGTTATTTTGGGCTTCTGTTGTGACATTTTCATGTGTTTATTTTTTACCTATCCAGTAATCACATGTAAGATAAAATTGGACAGAAAAATAATAGGGAGGTATAGGTGATTTGACTATTCCATTGTCAAGTTGTCCAATTATTTTTGTCCAAATAGAAAGAAAAAAATTACAAAGATGAGTTGTGATTTCTGCCCAGTTTTATTTGAAGTATATATAAAAATGATTGTTCTTTCATTCGAGTTTTAGCTAATACATGAGAGAGATTTAGATAAGTTTATAAATCAAGTGAATAGGCTATGATAATTCCTAGTTAGAAGTTTGGTTCTAACATTTGGACAATTGAACTTTTTAAAGTCACCCAATATATATAGGAAGTTATGGTAATCAACATGGGATAGAACATGGGATACTTTTCTTATTAAAAAACTGGCTAACTGATCAGACTCCAGTAGGGGAAATGTACTGAGTGTGGGGCTTCTTTTTCCTCCAGATCAAAGGAAGAAACCATAAATAGACCTACTTGGCCTCTGGACAGTTGATCTTTTCATGTAAATCACAGAAATTGAGCTCTTTTCCAGACTTAATGTGCCAAAATCTTTTTTCCCATCAAAAACCCAATCCCTTTCATTAGGACTTTGTAAAACCAAAACCTAATCATTAGCAAAATCTTTCAATTTAAAGTTTTTCAAATTTTTGGCCCAGTTGACTGAAAACATCCTTTACTTTTATATTTAATCATATCAGTGAGATTTTTATATACACACAGGTGAAAGGGCTTATAATACAAATATAATAGAAGAATGGCTGTTGGAAAAGGCAAAATTGATAATTTTGATTAAAGAAAAGACTTGCATGTTGTTTTTTTTGTATGAAAAACACTTTTGGATAATTTATGAGAAATTGAAAGAAATAAAATGTTGGTTTTGGGATTTGATTAGGATCATATGTGATTATACAAATAATATAGACAAAAGTTAACCTTAAAATAAGAGTTTGTTATTTTTTTTAATTCATATCTGTACCAAAAAATGTGGTCATTCTCTTTTTCCATTTTTCTTCTTTAATTTTTGCATTTCTCTCATATTTATTTCTTATTTTTCTTTTTAAATATTTGTTGATATTTTTAATATACTGTTTTTGAAAACCAATAGTTATTAATAAACTGGCTATCATATTTCACAGAAACATGGACTAAATTAATGTGTTGATTTTCAAGGTTTTACAAGATAATTTTATTTTTGCTGATGCAGTCTAACATTATTACACATCAATAAACACTATGTTAAGAGCTTCAGAAACTGGGTAATATTAAATATACAGTAAGTAATTCAGAGGCTGTAGTTATTATTTCTATCACACTACCTGCTTTTTTAATGTAAGTGTTGTGCAGCTGCTAGATAAAAACTAGGAAGAACAGAAATAGATGAACTGAAACCACCTGTCATAAACTCCTAATTCAATGATACTAAGTAAAGTACAGCAGCTATGAGACTTATTGCAAGGAGAAAATGGAAAGAAAGTAGTTAAGTGATATGCCTTGCTAGTAGCAAGTGTTGTTGGTATACAAGGCAAAGCATTAATTGACATATGATAAGAGACAATTTTCTCAATAAATAGTCCATCTTTAACAACAATCCTTTCAATAATTAAAGATTAAGGGATTAAAAGGATTACAGAATGAAGTCTATTCTTTAGTGTAATTGGGATCTGTCTGGGCTGTCATGAGTATGGATGAGGTTAGGTTATTTATCAAGGATTTACAAAACTGTAGGTTAGGGGAGAAATGAGTATTTCAGTGATTGAAAGTTACTGAATGTTCAGTGTTTCATATGATAAACAGTTATTCTAGAAGCGTATGTATACTACCACATCTGTAAAGTAGTGGTAGTAGCTAGCTCGGGCTACTTATAGCTACTTATATAGAAATTTGTATGATATCACTTGTATTGGATGGGTTTTACATCTTGTACTTTTCGGAACCTTTCGTTCCGACCAACAATTATAGTGATATGATTACACACAATCATACTCATACTATAAAGTTAATACTTATTCCCTTTCTTCTCTTCCTCATTTCATCTTTCAGCCATATATGCTTTCTGCAATATTTTTAATATACCGTATTTTTTGGAGTGTAAGACACATCTTTTTCCCTTAAAAAAGAGGCTGAAAATCTGGGTGCATCTTATACACTGAATACAGCATTTTTTGTGTCCTGAAACCCAGCCCCTTCACCAAAATGGCCATGCACAGCTTTTAGGAGGCTTTCGGAGAGTTCCTGTGGGCTGGGGAGGGCAGAAATGAGCAAAAAACAGGCCATTTTTTGCCCAATTTTGCCCCAACCCCACCCCAGGAGCACTCTATAAGCCTCCTAAAAGCTATCCATGCCCCCCTTTTTTTTACAAAAAATGGGCCCATTTTTGCAAAAAAACATGACTTTTTTGCTCATTTTTGACCCTCCGACCCCCGAGGAGCACTCTACAAGCCTTCTAAAGACTATCCATGCAGGGTTTTTTTTGACAAAATGGGCCCCGTTTTTGCAAAAACGGAAAAGTTTTGGGAGGTTTACAGAGTGCAAAAACTTTTTTTAAAATTTGCCTCTTCAAAACCTTAGTATGTCTTATACTCCGAAAAATACGGTAAATACAGGTATGTTTACTATGAAAACAAGTAAAACATACCTATATTTTTATAATTAATGCAGCATAATTACACTGATAAATAATATGTAGGTATGAATATCTCAATTCCAAAGACAACATAATACACAAAGTTTCTGTTTTTTACTCAACTATATTTGATTTAATGTATTATTGTTGAAGATAATGGTTCCTGCCCTCTCTCAATTGAGACAATTTTGAGACCCATCAGGATCGAACTCCAGGCTGTGGACAAGTTAGCCTGCAATACTGCATTCTAACCACAGCGCCAGCAGGTTTCCTGGTAAAATGCATAAATGTTTTTTCCTGTAGATTTTAAGAGCAATAGCAATAGCAGTAGACTTATATACCGCTTCATAGGCCTTTCAGGCCTCTCTAAGCGGTTTACAGAGAGTCAGCATATTGCCCCCAACAATCTGGGTCCTCATTTTACCCACCTCGGAAGGATGGAAGGCTGAGTCAACCCTGAGCCGGTGAGATTTGAACCGCTGACCTGCTGATCTAGCAGTAGCCTGCAGTGCTGCATTTAACCACTGCGCCACCTTGGCTCTAAGAGAATGGTCTGTTTCTCAACTATTTAAAAGTTCCATGATTATATCTTTTAAAGGGGCATTTAATTGTTGATGACTTTGATCTTGATAACAATTTTTAATCTCTCTTGTTAACTTTGTTGTGATATGCCATATAAACTGCTGAGAGAGTGGGAGCCAGAACTCCTGCAGGAATAACAAGAGGAGTTGTGATTGACCTAGAAGATTAGATGTAGGAATATGGTTGTACAAATAAATTACACCCATGTTTCATTTTTAAACAAATATTATTTTGCATCTTGTTTCTTTGTAATAATCACTGTTAATAATAATAGTCACCTAATATGAATTTGCCACTGTCCTGCCTAAATCAATATCATCCCGGAATTTATATCAGCATATTTATCGTTTGGAGACATTAGACATGTGAATATACTAGCATTATTTCTGTATCATTGCCACTTGGATTTCACTCAAAATCTAGTGCTCAGTTCTATAAATTATTTACAAATCCTTTTCCTTTATTGTACATATGTGTCTGTGTGCGTGTGTGTTTGTGTGTGCATGCATCAATAGTCATTCAGAATATAGTAGATAGTAGAAATCTGTTAAATCATATTCCAATGAACTGTTATAAGTACTAATTTCTATAATTAAACATTTATTTATTCAGACAAGCAGTATTGTTGCACATATATTTCACGTATGCCAGCCTTGTGTCTGTGATCCCTTATAATCAGGCTTAGTAACAGCAATTAATGAGAAGTCTGATTTCCATTTTGACATTAAAGCAAAACCTCCATTTTAAAAGGTGCGCAAAAACAGACTGACAACAGTGCTAAATAATGTGTATTTCCAGTGACTGTGAGGCTGTTTTATTGATATAGATTATTATTGTGATTATTTTCTCTTCTCTATTGGAGAGAGAAAGATTTTATCAAGCATAAATTCTAGTTTCTGTAAATTTCAAAAGGAGTTAAAAAAAATAACTATCAGGCCTACAGGCTTCACAGCACTGTATGTTTGTAACTTCAGAGCTGACATTTGCCAATTGATATTAACATTAGTCAGATGACATTTTATAATCTGATCCACTTTGTTGGAAAAAATATAATTATAACACTGGTCACATTATCAGAAAGATTTGACATGTTTCTCAATGTGACTTTTTAAATTCATTTTCAAGGTGTATTAGTAAATCAGAGAACAAAAGAATACCTTGCCAAATGTAAGCACTCATTCTCTAATCTGTTGCTGGAAGACAAAACCTAGATTCCTTTACCCCCCCACCCCCAAAATATTTAATTGATGTTCTAAGTCCAATGTAGCAAGATCCTGACAAAGGTTTTTTTTTCTTGTTTTTTGTTAAGAAAAAGATAATTTACCATATTAAAATTAATTATTTACACATAACAAAACAACAGCATACGGAGCTCATGTTCAGCTAAAAACATATTTAATGTTTTAGTGTTAATGTTACTAATCTTTGTTTCATGTGCTGTTTAAATAGTTACCTTTTAAATCCACAATTGTTCTCATAGCCCTTACTTCTGAATAAAACATTTAGAAATCAACCTCCAAGGAGTTTATTGGAACATTCTAGAACAAATTTGCCTGAAGCAACTTTTAGTATGGAATATTCAATCACAAACCAGCAAATCTCTGTAGGTTAAACAAAACTTTTCTAAAAAGTTTGAGGCAACACCAATCTTTAGGTTTCAAAATATAAAACAGGAAAGAATTGTTAGTTTCATCAAATAAATGCCACGTTTATACAAGTTCTTGTGCTATATACAAATATTTAATGATATAATTATTGTTAGTTTTAGAGTCAGCATGGAGAGGATGCATTGCTGCATAGTTAAATGTCAGGAAAAATATTTGGATTAGCAAAATAAAGAAATCCTGAAAAGAAAAAGAGAAAGATACTAGCTTGAGCATATATTCTTTAGGTAAAGGTAAAGGTTACCCTCACACATATGTGCTAGTTGTTCCCGACTCTAGGGAGTGCTGCTCATCTCTGTTTCAAAGCCAAAAAGCCAGTGTTGTCCTAAGATGTCTCTGTGATCATGTGGCCGGCATGACTAAATGCTGAAGGCTCACGGAACACTGTTTTCTTTAGGTACAATTTATTCACATTTCACATAGATTTATGAGATTTGTACAGATTGTTAAACTGTACCTTATGTTCCTCACAACACTCATTTTAAATATGGAGGAGGGAAAATGCAGGTACCGCATCTTGGTCAAATAGCTTGAAATTATATATTTGCCATCTGGAATGATGGTGATCATTGACACTACTAAAGAATAGATGAGTCCCTAATAGAACCATTACAGACCATTATAGTATTCTTTCACTATTAATTATATTATAAAAAAGCCCACCAGATTTGTTTCCAATCCAAGAATAAAGAAAGCAGGTGGTTGTCTGAATCAGGGGTAAAGTTTATTCCGAGAGCATGGTACATAAAAATAAGCTTTTATAGGTGGCAACAGATTAGGTTTCTCCCAAAAGCCTTTATTCTTACCTTTGTTCCTCAAAAGCCTACAAAAATATGGTGTCTAGGAATTCTGAGAAGATTCACCTAACTGATGTTTCAAGAAATTGGCCTTTTGTAGTCAAACACCTTGCTGAGCTGTGATTTCTTATTGTTTAGCATATGTTGATTGAAAATGGTGATCTCTTTGGGGTAAAAGGACTTTTTTCTTTATTTGATCAAAGAGATTTCATGTTAGAATCAAAAAGATATTAGGCTAGGATTAGACAAAGGGAAATGTTCATCTGATTATATTTGGTGTTTCCAGTTGCACTTTGATCTTTGTCTAGAGCCTATTCTAATTTGTAATTTTGAATTCGAAAAGGAGAATGTATTAAGGGAGAACTTGATTTCCTTTCCATAGTGACAGGCAAAGATTTTATGTACAAAAGCCCTTTCATGATCAGGACTGGAAACAAATTGTATTCATCTATATGCTATTAAAATTTTCATCATCATGACCTTTAACTGAGCAAGAATTGCATCATAGGGCAACATTATTTTGAACCAAGATACTTCAGAATGGATCCAGAATCCAGGACTCATGAATCCAAGGGAACAAGATTTGGAAAAGTTGTGTTGTTGCTGGGCTGTTGCTGCTGCAGTCACATGATTCATAATCAACATTCTGTGACAGTTTCCCAACCAGTCTGGCAATCTTTCACAATCTTCCACACCCACAGCATCCACTTACCTGCCTACTGCAAAGGGAAGAGAAGGGAGAAAAGGAAGCAGGAATCATTGCACACATTTCCCAGCCCATGCCATTTTCCTTGCCGCTTACCCAACACATTTTCCCCCTGTGTACCTTTCCTAATCCACAAAGCATCTCTTGTATACTGATACATCTTGCCTCACCATACCACCACTCCATGCCCTTTCTCTCATATGCATAGCACTTCTCATGTATCCCCATGCACACCTCCTAAACTGTGCAACTGCCTATACACCTTTTCTGACCCACACAACACCTCTTGTGCACTCCTCCTCCCTTTTCGTCAACCTCTGCTCTTCTCATACTCCTTTCCCAAGCCATGCAACATATCTTTGGCTCCCTTCACAGACTTTCTCACTCACATCTCCATCAAAATACCATCAATGACCTGCAGACTACATCTTGTACACCCCCAAGCACTCTGATAATTTTCCCAGCACCTCCTACATACCCACATTATATACACATATCATTCTTGACAAGTGCCTCTCCCACAGGCCCTACCTAATTCATACAGCATCTCTTGTACTTCTAGGCATCCTTTCCATTCTATACTACATGACCATGCACCCTCCGTGACCCAGACCAACAAGGCATCTCTGGTGCACACCACACAACCTTCCCAACTCATATAGCAACTCTCATACACATCTATGTATTTTTGCTGACTGACACACCATACACTCTCTCACTCCCTTCCCCAACTGGCAGCAACTGCTTGTTGTACTTGGATTTTTGCCACTTCCTACTGGGTACCTCAGTGATTTTCTCCTTTCAAGTTTCCACAAGCAGAGTAAATGGGGGAGTTGGCTAGAATTAAGAGAAAGAGGGGAAAAATTAAGAAGGATAAATAGTTAGGAATAAAAGGAGGGGGGGAAGAAAACAATGAAAGGTGGAAGGGAAGGAGAGAAGAAGAAAGATTTCTGATGCTCCCTGCCAGGTTTCTCCAAGGAAACCCAATGGGTTTACCAGCAGAATGTCAGAGGTCACTCCTATTGCTATTGCCCTTTTTGCATGGTCACCTCTGGTCATTTTGCTTTTCTGTTTAGTAAGGAAATTTCTCTGAAATTATAATAGACAACCCAATCTAAAACTCAGTTAGAAAAAAAGGGGCAAATTAACTTCCTGACTGCATGCCAGGAAATGTTGCTCTTATTTAATTAAGACTAAATAAATATTAATAGAATCTTCTTTGGAGTTAAATACTATTTAAAAGGTCAACGGAAGAATTTCCTACTTAGCTTTCATGAATCACATATGTGGATCTACCTCTTATAATTATATTGCAAGCAAACCAATGGCTGGACAAAAGAAAGGGCCTTCTACAGAGTGGAACCTTTTATTCTGTGAGAGTGAGTTTCAAGAAAGAAGGTATTCAAATCATATGGTAAAGCATCTAATAACATAGTTTTCTAGTGTAACTGAAGTGTAAACTGTAACCAATTTCTTCAGCTGGTTATGGTCTCTATAGAGTTGTTGTTCATTCATTTTCATTTTCTAACCAGCCCAATTTTGGTTAATTTAGCAACCAAGTCCATATTAATTTATTATGTATAAAAAAACCTGCAAAGGATTCCCTAGGTAATATTAATATAAAATAGGGAAATTCCATTGAAATTTTATTTTCATGATAGTCCAAATATTCAAACTTCCATCATCCTGAAAAATAAAAAAGAAAGTATACATTTTGAACATAATGTTTATGCCGATTTATAAAGCAATAATATGGATATGTAGAAATAATAATTTAAATAGACAGGCAATGTAGGTTAAGTAGGAGAGAAAGTATACCTGCTTGCCTAATCATTCAGGTAAAAAATGGTTAATGCTCAGTATCATCCATTGTTAATCAAGTTTTGAATATGTTTGCAAACTTCCAGAAGCCCTTTTCATGATTCTTTTATTAGGAGCCTTTCTGAGTTCTCTGTTCCACTAGGCACTGTTCTACAAATTAAAAAAAGAAGCTGAATGCTTACCAACTAGTACATAGACACCAAATACCTAAAAAAACATGGTGTGTTTCAACAACATTTCAAACTGTGATGAACATTTCATTGAATGTAGCAACCCAGCAAAGAAGGAAAGGCATTTTCATCTGGATTCTATTCAATAAATGAGTAACAACTTCCCTTATTGTACTATCGTTTACCATCTGAAAGGACTCTCTTTTCTCTTCCTTTACCTGCCTGCCTTTCCACATGCATTAACAGCAGTGCTACTTGTTTTCTTCCTCTGTGGGATTTGAGTATGCTCAGGCATTTTGCACTTAGTCCTGATGTTTGTTTCCCAGTGTGTCTCTTTCTCAATTTGCTTTAGAGTTCTTCTTATGTATTATCTTTTTATATATTACTTCAAAAAAGCAATACAATAATTTTCATATCTAATTAAAGGTAAAGGTTCCCCTCGTACATAGGTGCTAGTCATTCCCGATTCTAGGGAGTGGTGCTCATCTCCGTTTCAATGCCAAAAAGCCAGCACTGTCCAAAGATGTCTCTGTGGTCATGTGACTGACATGACTAAACACCAAAGGCACATGGAACACTGTTACCTTCCCACCAAAGGTGGTTCTTATTTTTCTATTTGCATTTTTAAATGCTTTCAAACTGCTAGGTTGGCAGTAGCTGGGACAAGTAATGGGAGCTCACTCTGTTAGGTGGCACTAGGGATTTGAACTGCTGAACTGCCTACCTTTCTAATTGATAAGCTCAACATCTTAGCCTTTGAGCCACTGCGTCTCTTCATATCTAATTACTTAAAACTAAACAATTGTTCCTAATGGATGTTAAAAATGTATGGCTTCCCTCAAGGCTGGGGGGGGGGAGGAGGTTTGAAAAACGGCCCTATGGGCAAGCTGAGGTTCAGAAACGGTGACTTCTGGTTTGCCTTATTCAGCATCCAGAGCCTTCAGGAGGCTGTTTTCACTCTCTCTCTATAGCCCTAGAAAGCCTCTGGAGCCTGGGGAGGGCAAAAAACAGATTCATCACTTGCCAGAAGTGGAGGAAGGGCAGAGTTTTGCATGCATGCATGGGGGGAGGGTTGTACACATATCATTATTTGTGTGAGCATGCGCATGCACGACTCCCCTGCGCTCCCTCTGCTTTTGGCACACGATCCAAAAAAGGTTAGCCATCATATGCTGATCTGGTGGAGAGATGCTTGGGTCTTTTTGTTCTTTTTTGGGTTGGGTGATAGTCCCTTTTGCATAGTCTAAATATGTTGTTGATGTCTATGTGCCTATTTATGGCTGATTTGTCAATTCCCTAGCATTTTTGGACTTGGCTTGGTCTAGGATGGTCAGGTTTCCCTTATTGAGACTATGGTGAAATCTGTTTATATGTTGTGAAATTAGCAGAATAATGAATAGTTTGGGTTATTCAAGCTTTAACCCTTTTATATGCATGACAGTAGCAGAATAGTGAAGCAGAGTAGGATATTGGATGACTATTCTGCATTCTGAAGGAAATAATATGGTGGGTTGAGTAATATATTCTAAATATTTGATAACCTAGTTAGTGTTATCAGTAATCAATACAAAAGTAAACTATTGTTAACCAAACATAAGGTTTTACTATTGGAAAATACAATCTTATGTACAACTAGTAATGAATTATAAAATGCATCTGGTTGTCCAGCAATGGCCTTAACATGTTCCTACAAGTGTTTCTATATGAATTACAATACAGTAAAATCTGGTCAATAATTCAATAATCCCAGACTGATGGGACAAATCATTGTTTTCATAAGAGGTTTTCTAGAACACAACTCCATATGCCTGATGACAAAATAACAAGTGGCAACAATTTGAAAACACTATGGGATTTGTGGAGCATATGTCTGTGCATAACGATGAGATAAGGAAAGGGGACTAGTGGTTATCATTCCTGAATTAGAGTTGGCAGCCATCCATAATATTGTTGTATGTAGCAGAATATAACCACTATGCCATATGATCAGAACTATTGTTTTGCCTTTATTAACCCTGGTTTATTGTTGTGAAAATCCAGCCTCATTAATAATTAAAGGAAGAAAGTGTCCATTTGTTCAGTGCAGGACTGTTGATCTGGATGCTACTATTGGAATATAAATAATTATTTTGGCTATTCTGCATAGTGCCACTCTTGATATTTACATACATGCTCATATGAGAATGACTTCTATAGTTTTATCTAGTTAATATTGTAATTATTTCCCCATTATATTATTCTATATTGTGTTGTACGTTATATTTATCCTATGTAGTTTGTAGTCTTAATTTTAATTTTTAATTTTTTAAAAAAGTTTATATAGAGATCTCACTACATTTTAAAATTGCTTTGTGTTAGTAACACTAGCTTTTATGTATCTTTTACAGGCTTTGCAGAAATAGTGGTAATTCTTATTGATATGACTGTATGTTCTTTTATGACCAAAATAAAAGATTTTAAAAAATTCTGTGGAATTTGTTGTTATTGTTGTTTAAAGCCAGTTTAAAACAGATTTTACAATATCCCGATTTTATTCTGTATGGCATTTTACTTTAGCCAATTTGCAAAGATCCTTTGTTTAAGAACTGACAATCTGTTCTTGCCCCAAAGTCAATAGCATCTCTCATGCAAATCCTATTTCTGAAGTTTATCTCCAATTAGCTGTTTCCAGGAAGAATGGTATTTGTTTAGTGGGATAAGAGTCTCAGAGTCAGAGATTAATCTTTAGACAGTATTTGAAAAGCATTTAGCATTCCTTTGCTTTAACTTTTAGTTTTCAACCATAGGCCCTTGCTTTCAACTGTAGTGGTGCATTAGGAATGTACCTGGCTACTTGAAACAGCTTTCATGAAAAAGTAGTTTGAAATCTTTTTAGCTTAACATAATTCATATCTACATTTAATTGAACTCCACCCAGGTTAGTTAGGTAGTTGCTGGAATAATTTGCACATCCCAGAGAGAAAAAAGGAAACTTCTCTAGATATGCCGTGAAATTTGGGCGTTACGTTTCTTTATGTAATATAGGAGAAAATCCCAAAATAAAAACCAAACTGCTAAAAAAAGTTAAATAATCTTTTATAAATGGGATATCACCCTCATACCTTTTTAAATGCAATAATTTCTTCCATTCCAATGGTAGCATCCAGAATCAACACTCCTGCACTAAATCTGTGCAAATATTATTGAATCATCTGCACAATGCAGTACATATAGTCCTTGATTAATGTTAATTGGGACTAATTGTCACTAAGCAATGTAGTCTTAAAGCATGATATCACATGATCACACTGTTTAGCAGCAGCAATTCTCGTAATCTTGGTTGCAGTTGTTAAGCAAATCTACATGAATCATTTAATGTAATGCAGGGCTGTCAAACTGGGCTTGGACGTGGCCAGCACGTGACACACCCGGCCTATAGACCATGTCCAAACCCGGTTTAGCGAAGGAGGAAAAAGTCACAATACATCACATGATGCCGCCGTGACGATGCTAGTTTGATACCCCTAATGTAATGTGATTGTTATTTGCAGGCTTCCCAATGACTTTGCTGGTTGGAAGCCAGCAAAGAAGGTTGCAAATGGTAACAACATGACCACAGAATGCTGTGACAGCTAGTACTCCAAAGGGAAGTTTTATGTACTATTTATTCAGTGCTATCAGAAGTTTGAATGGTCACTGAAAAAGTGAATATTAATTGAGAACCACCTCCATAGATGATTGCTGATTTGGAAAATATGATGTTCTCTTTCATTTAAATACTACACTATTGCATTGATATAATAATGGAGTAAGATACAGTCTTGCTTAAATCCATTGTTAGTTGGAATTACATCCTATAAATGTTTATTGTACCTGTGTGTTGTTCATATGAATCACATAACAAGCCATTAGTCAATTACAGAAGATTTAAATATGTGCTCAAGAGTTTCAAAAGCAATTTAATCAGAAACTTGTTTAACATCTATCAAGAAAATAAAGGTGACTTGGAAACTCAGTTTATTTTCAGACAGGTGGGGAGTAGATCACATCCTGCTCTGAATCTTGCTTACTTATTTGCTATAACTGGCTTCCAATCAATCATTCCAGTAAGTATCTCTGATTTATATCTCAAGCCACTCAGTGAGTGCACAATGAAATATAAACTGCAATTCTTGGTATTAAATAGGCAAACTTAAAGTTTAATGTATGGTTATTTTAATTTATAATTCTCTAATAATTATTATAGTGTAAAGTTAGGATTGTATATATCCATTTCATGTGCACAGGATTAAATATTATACTTATAAAAATTGGAATATTTGAATAATAGTTTTGTATTGTTATGCAAAACTACATATCCATTTGGAGGATTTATTTGTAGAATTGTGAAATTTAGTTGGAAAATAAGTATAATTCTTCCATTTAATAAATTTATATATATCCTGTTTTTATAATTCCATGTACATTGTGCATACGTAATAGGACCCTAACAAATTATGGAGCTAGTTATATTATATTTTATAATTAACTATTCTTAAATAACAATTTGTCTTTTATCTTAGAATTTAATGTAACAATCAGCTAAATTACTTAATTTTAATATTTTTATTTTATTATATAGTACCTGTAAATATTTTATTAGAACAGTTCTGTAACAACATTGTGTGTGCCTGCGTATCATTAAAGTAAGAATATTGTTGTTTTTCATGTTGTGTTATAAGGTCATATTCTACCTGCTAATGAGACAATTTAATAATAGCTTCATAACAATGGCAAAACTCTAACTGTGGTTATTTTTAAAGCTGGGTGTCAAATTCCATTATTTTATTTTTACAAGTTGCAGTTAAATAGCAAAAAAATACCTCCTGTCTTCACTGAAATTACACCTTATATTCTTCAGACTTGAGCACAGACAGGCAGGAATACCAAAATCAGTGGAAGCAACATGATTTCACCAAAGATGTAAGAATTTGGAGCTGAGAAAAGTCACTGTTGAGGACATTATAAATTTACCTTTAATATTCATAGGTCTCTTATATAAGGTTTTACTGTGTCTCTAGTAGATTACCAAAAACTCTTCTATTTTTCCTATTTTTAAAGGGTAGTCTACATAAAACATTTGAAACAGTGTTTTGTGAAGCAGTTAAAGTGTTCTTGCAATCAATTGGGTGAAACAGAAATAAGGACATTTTTGTAATATACATAAAACACTCATTCTAGGGTTGTTACCAAATAAAATAAAAAATACACAACCAGCAGGTTTTTGGATGGTTCAGTCTTAGCAAAAAATCCTTCCTAATGTTTGTTCCTATTAAATTCCTTTTGATTGCCTAATATATTGCTTAAAAATGTACACTTCCTCAAGTTAATATAAATTAACTTGCACATGGACAAGTATAATTTATATTCGGGCATTTTATAGTTCCAGGAATGCAGGCAAGAAGTCATCATGTTAATCAAGTAAATTTATTTTCCCATCATTTAAAAATATTTGTATCGAAACTTTTATTTCTATAAACTAAAGAATTCAAAAACCAAATGTTCTCCTGCTTGCATCAATAACATTATTGCATTTTTTTAAAAAAAACCCAACATCTGGATAGGATTTGAGTAATTAAAGATTCTATCTTCATAGATCTGAGATCACATTTTGAAAACAAAAACATATTTGAACTGAATTAAGTAGCGGTAAATACTTAAGAAGATACCTGTAGTACATACATAGGTTAATAGCTATGTAAACGTTTGTAATTTCTATTCAGGTCCAACAAAATAGGAATTAACAGCCTTCCTATGTAATACCATAAAAAAGATAATGGTAAAAATAAATAGGCTTTTGTTGAGTCTTTGATGATGGAGATAATAAACATGCTTGAATAGAAAAAATATGGACGACAAGTTCTAACAAACAATTATTAGATATGATTAATTCCAAAAATGTCATAATGGTATACTTATAGGATTTTACAGTAGAGGGGGGTACAAATATTTCAGTACCTATGTTACCAAATCCCATTCTTTAGAGCGCAAAAGTATGGAAAACCTCATATACATGATGTTGTTCCAACTATTTTGTGTCATCACCCCAATCACTGCAGTTCACAATCACTTTTCTTTCCATATAAAAAACTAATTCCATCTATCAAAAGGTTGCCCACCATGTTTTATGGCATGGAATTTCTGCTGGGGGTTAAAAATAAATGTGTTTAGTTTAATCAATTATTAACAATTTCCCAGGAAATCACAACCGAGTCTTAATTTCCTAAATTAACCATCTCACTTTGTGCTCAAAGATTTTAATCTTAAATAATATTTCTTTTTGTCTCTACATTTCTTTAAGTATGCCATTTGGGTTAATATCTTGTAAGATTTTAAAAGAAATATGAATACAGACTAAAATAGCTTGAAATCTTATTAATGCTGAAGAAGCACCTTTTCTCAATTTCCTCTGTATCCACATACTTTGGTATTATATATTATCAAACCCTTGGATAAATTACTCAAGGAATTATAGCATGGCTAGTTCCCTGATCTTCTTTTGGCCTTTTAATACTTTTCTTATTTTAAAGATCTACACTCTGCTTAATAATATGTAACATTGCTTTTAAAGATAAGAACTAGTTGTTTATAGAAAACAAGTACTTTTGATGGATTACAGTCCATATTTCTTCAAATTTCTCCTCCTCTAATGTACATCTTATGTCTAGCTTGCCATTCCCTTCAGAGTTAGTTTTAGCTACCAAAAGAAGGGAAAATGGATGTTAGGAAAATAGTGCTATACAAATGTCCTTCTGATGACATGCTGGGAAAGCACTTGAAAATTTCATTTGTGCCACTAGAGTCAAACCATCTAATGAAGATTTATGAAAGCATCCTACATGCACAGTAATAAGTTGTGAGAATAACCTTGAGGAACAGGAAAAATAGCTGCAACCTACACAACACAAATCTGAGACCATAGCAGGAATATAATTTGAGAAAGAATATCAAACTTGACCCTCCCTAATCATCTTGTAAAGATAGGGATAAGAGAAGCATATTAAGACTTGCAATGTATTGTAGCTTATAATAAAAGTAGTATTAGCATTCATTGTTTCAGTTTCCTGAAATACCACCCACACTCCAAAATACTGTTGTTTAATATCCACAGTTACTCTGTTACCTTTATAAGGCAACAGCAGGCAGGAAATTTGTACTAAAAGAAGAATTCCGAAAAGAATTTTTTTGTCCCTAATATAATATCTCCCCACAATGTCTATGGTATCTTTTTGTTTAAATAGCAGAAGCAGAATTTGATGATTGTATCAAACCTATATTTTGTGACATTAGCTGGATTTGAGTGTCTCACTTAGGATATTGCAAAACATTTCTTCATATGTTTTTTTAGTCTTTCTTCATCTGTGTTATTATTTATTTGCCATATCTAAACAATCCTATCTAGCATTGCACATTTTTAAAATGCTACAATACATTAATCTTTTTCTTTGCTTTCTGGCAGTGTAAACAGCAGTATGTATTCTGCATTCAAACACATTCATTTCAGAAAAATCACTTGTGGAATTTTCAAAGTGCTTCTTTAAATAGATTAAAGTAAAAAAAATATATAAATTTCTAACTTAATTACAGCATCAGTCTGGTGAGAATAATAATGGATTTGAAGGGAAAAAGGGCAAGCTGTTCTGAACTTCCCACTTTTATTGAACCAGAAGTGACACAATAAGGTCCTTAAATTTGCAAAAATTGGAATATATTAATAAAACATAAAATTACAAAGTCATGGCATGACCTTTCCACATTAGAGTTTGGAAAAAGTTAAGTTGAAAATGAGCGAAATATATCCACAATTGCACAAGAAAAGTAGCACTGATTTTCAGGAGTAAGGCTAAGATTTCAAAATAATCTTGAGGGGTAATTCCTACTCTGTTGGTTTTAAAGTGTAGAAGACATTATTTACCAGTCATGTAGTAATAACTTTAATTGTATACTGTTAGATCGGCGGCAGAAATGATGAGGAGGCGTCTGAGGTAACCCTTCAAGCGGTTTATTACAAGCAACAGAGAACGAACATCAACTGTGAGTAGACCGGCACCTCTCCTCCGTCTGACAGCCTTTTATACTCGGCTGTCAGACGGTCGAGCCAATAGACTCGCGTATGACAGCCCGGCAACCGGCAGGCACGTCTGATTGGCTAAGACGCGCCTGGCTGCTGCCGAGCTGTCATTCGTAAGTCCGAGGACTTACGAGACTACAACATATACAGTTTTATTATTTTCTCAAATAATTTGATAACATATCTCATCAGATTGAATCACTTATAAATAAAAGATTTCCTATGGGCAACAAGATTCAGTTAAAAAAATTGGTAGATTTCTTATAAAAAAGAAAATGATCATGGAATTTCCTTTATTTATTAAAGCTGAAGCACATGAACCTTTTATCCAATATAATAACATTGGAATTGACACTATGTGGTCTATAATCTATTATATTAAAGAATTCTTAGTACTAATTTCCCTGGCCAATAGCTCAGAGGTGTCTTACAGTTAAATTGTAGAAAATTATTCTATAAATTAAAAATTAGCATCTTTCATTAGCACATCATAAACATTTCCTAAATTTAAACATACTTTACTCAAACATTTTCCTATGGCCCAACATATAAGGGTTATGGCTATATTCTCTGCATTTTTAGATGTAAATCTGTTGAAAACAGGACTGATTTTCCATATGCCATATAACAAAGAAGACAACATAACCTATACATCCAACTGAATAGAATAGAATTCTTTTTTGGCCACGTGTGATTGGACACACAAGGAGTTTGTCTTTGGTGCTTAAGTTCTCAGTGTACATAATATATATTATTATATATATTTAAGGTCACAACCCCTGGTATGCCCAAACATGGGAGGAAGGTCACACTTCCATTCTCTATCCTTCGGCTCGTCACAAGAGACCATCCAGACAGAAACCCAATTTTTTTTTACTGTTGCCTTTTTGTTACATTTGTTATGTTTGTGCTGATAAATAAATATATTTATAAATAAATAAAAGGGAGACTTTATTTATTTATCAGCACAAACATTATATATATATATATATACATACACACACACAAGAATCATAAGATACAACACTTAGTGATAGTCACAGGATACTAATAAGCAATCAAATCATACTAGGAACCAATAAACCAATATAAATTGTAAAGATACAAGCAACATGGTTGCTTGTATCTGGGAAGAGATAGATACTAGGAAGAATGAGAAAGGATGAGAAAAACAATAGTAATACAGTCTTAGTAAATAATTTGACGGTGAAGGAAAACATAACCTACAATAATGATTTATTTGAATCTCAGATCTTATATTTATTGTTTTCCTTTAAAAAATTAATCATTGACAAAAATATATTATATCCAGTACAGTTTTTATAGCTGTCTCATCTAAACTCTCATTAGAAAGTAATGATTTTTGAGACTATAAGCCAGTGGTGGATTTCAAAAACTTTTGGAACCTACTCTGTGGGTATGGCCTCCTTTGTGGGAGTAGCTTGCCGGCTATGTGACCTGGTGGGAGTGGCTTGCTGGCCATGTGTTCTCTCTCTCTCTTTCTCTCTTTCTCTCTCTTTCCTTCTTTTTGTCTCTCTGTCCCTTTTTTCTTTTTTTCTTTCATCTCTCTCTCATCTTTTTCTTTCTTTTTTCTTATTTATTTATTTCTTCCTTTCTTTCTCTTTCTTTCTCTCTGTGTATCAGTCTGTCTGTCTCTCTGTGTGTGTGTGTGTGTATGTGGGGGGGGGGGTCAGTGGTGAGTTTCAAAAATTTTTGGAACCTCTTCTGTAGGTGTGGCCTGCTTTCCAGATCCACTGGTGGAACCTCTTCTAACCGGTTCGGTAGATTTGACGAAGCGGTTCTACCGAATAGGTGCGAACTGATAGGAACCCACCTCTGCTATAAGCCATTAAATATATAAAATTAAATCATATACATATACATATACATATACATATACATATACATATACATATACATATACATATACATATACATATACATATACATATACATATACATATACATATACATATACATATACATATACATATACATATACATATACATATACATATACATATACATATACATATACATATACATATACATATACATATACATATACATATACATATACATACACACACACACACACACACACACACATACACACACACATTTTTCTTTTAAAACAGAAAAGGTTTAACTGGATTTTTCAATTACTGTCAGTAAACTACCATTGAGGAATTAATGAAGACACTATTACATAATAGCATTTCAACAACTAAAAACTTCCTGTTCCCAGAAGATGGAATATTATGGCAGAATCCATTCCCTCATGATGACAACCTTGATTTTATTTAGAAAATCAGAGACACTTTTAAAGTTTATAATCTAAGGCTGCAATGCAACCACAGTTTCACAATGGTGTTCAGGGGATAAGCTATTCTGCAAACATGTTTTGGGTTATAAAACACATTGTTATATGCTATGTATAACGGTTTCTTTGTGTGCTGCATTTTTTTGTAATTTTGTTTGGAGGTTGTGCAAAGATTGGACTTATTTTCTTTGGTAACAATTATAACATCTGAAAAGTTATAGGTATCTTGTGGAATTTGGTTCATGACTTTTCCTTTCTAAAAAGTGTGACCTTTGTCTATTTTGATGAAATGTAGCCTCAGTGAGCTTAGCAAAAATGCCATCAATTCTAGGCAAGAATATTATTCAGCTTGAAATCATGGATTAATAGTAACTTTGAAATCTCCACAGATCCTGACAGGGAATGCCTTTTCTTTTTAGCTAAGGGAATGAAAGTGTTCTCTTTAAAAAAAATATTGTTTCTATCCAATCTCAGCCATTTGTTAGACCAGCCTCTATCTGAAAATCTCCAATAAAAAGTTGACTACTTATATGGAAGCATGTCTATGGAGATTCTCAGTTATCCAGATCATGGTTATCCCAAATGATCTATTTCAAGAGGAAATTGGATTTTCTTGTTTTTGTTTGAAGATGTAGGTTCTCATCAAGAAGCTTTTTCAGCTCTGACTGGATGTTGGGCAATGGAAGAATTTCTATTCCTTGCACACAGCTGGTCAATTGCATTCTTTTAGTGAATCATTGAGGCCATTTGGAGTTTTGTCTGTGTCCTTGGGGTCACCTGAATAGTGGAAATGGGTGTGGAACTGCTTCTTGGAACTGCTGAAAGGACTGTGTTGTAGACTAGAGATAGATGATGTCATATCCCTCCCTATATATTGAGAAAGAGCTGTTTAGTTTTGACATAGATAGCTTCTTTGACCTCTCTTTCAAACCAGCTGTCCAAAATGTGGACTTTGCTGTCTTCAAAAGAGTGGCCTGAATTGAGCAACAAGGTGTACTTGCAGTGATACATATGGAGATCTGTACATTGGGCAATCAAAACAACCACTTCATAAAATCATGACAACATGGGAGAACAAACCTATCAGGACAAGATTCAGCAGTCCATCTGCATTTAAAAGACAAAGGCCACTCGTTTAAAGATAGCAAAGTCCACATTTTGGACAGAGAGGACTACTGTTTGAAAGAGGGGTCAAAGAGGCCATCTATGTCAAAATTGAACAGCCCTCTCTCAACAGAGTGGGAGGGATATGACATCCTCTATCTCCAGTCTATAACACAATCCTCTAAATTACTCAGATGACCCACAGGACACAGTTAAACATCCAAGTGGCATCAACAACTTTATAAAAGAATGCAAATGGCCAACTGCCCGAAAGGAATATAAATCCTTCCATTCCCCACCATCCAGGCAAAACTGAAGTAACTATTTGGATGAGAAGCAAAACGTCTTCAAATAAAAAAAAAAGAAAATCCAGTTGCCTTTTGAAAAAGCACCATTGAGACTTATATGGCAGCAATTATATAGGTACATTTATACACTGTCTGATAACTTGTACAGTCAGGAAATTCTGGGTTCTACTTTCCTTTAGTCATTTTAGTCTATTTAGTCTATTTATTCTGCTATCTGGGGAAGCAGAGAATAAGTACACTCCATCTTCTGGGTAATAGTCCTTCAGATATTTGAAAACTGCTAGCGTATCTAGTTTCTGAAGCATTTCCTGAAGGATAAATGTACCCAGATCCTTTAATTGTTTCTCATAGTGTTTGGTTTCTATCACCAACTTGTTAATTCTCCAGTGAATTCATTCCAAATTGTTGCTTTCCTCTTTGACTCTGGTAAATTGGCTATAATCCTCCAACTCTGAATATAAGAGCAAGCATAAAATGGAAGAATCATTTCCAATGACTTAGTCTCTACGTTCCTATTAATGTACTCCAAAATAATATTTACTTTTTTAGAAACTGCACCTCGCTGCTGTCGCTTGTTGCTCAAGGACTCCCAGCTTTCTTGTACATTTACTACTACCAAACTAGGTTTCTATCCTATGTGCCTTTCATTTTTATTTTCCAGATATAGAATTTTACATTTATGGCTGCAAAATTCCATCCTATTTCAAACTTGCTGCTCAAATCTAGATTGTTTGAATATCTCCCTCATCTAAAGTATTAGACACGCTCCCAGGTTTGAGTCATCTGTGATTAGATGTGTTTCTTCAACGTCCTCATCTAAGTCATTGATAGAAATATTGATCAGCCAAAAGCCTACAGCAGGGCCCTGTGGAACTATAATCAATACTTCCCTGTAAGCTGGTTGTTATTCTGACAAGCCCACTGAGTCTTCAGACCTAACTATACTCTCACAGCTGAAGCTCAAGGTAAAAAAAAGATGTGTTCTTATTCCCAAAATTCAATAGTCTTGGAGAGTTTGTCTTACTGATATTATGGATGATATACTATGTATTTACTGTTCATGCTTAATTATAATTCCTTTTAGAAGTTTGCCTGTTGTTGTTTTTTTGCAAGTTACTCATGTACTTAGCAAATGGTATGTACCAACTAAATTCTGATATATTTTTTGTGGGAAGTCAAAGTAATGTCCCTGCACCCCAATATGTATTCATATGCTGTGTTAAAACACTTCTTATCAGATCAGTTACTGCACTCCCTACCTCAGATGCTATATATTTTCTGTACTTTACATTATCATTTGTTAAGTGCACTGCACTCCAACATGCAATGTATCTTAGTCAGCAGATTTAAGACCTTTATGCCACCATGTGTATCAAGGGATTTCAGAAATAAATCACTGATGCTAGGTTTGTGCCTTATGCAACAAATGTTTTTTAAAGGGCAACCCAAAAGGAATGATGGTCAATAATAACTGGAGATCGTGACAATAAAATGCATATTCCCCCTGTTTTTTAGGATGTGAAGACACAGAACAGATTCCATTTAATTTTACATTTTCTATTTTTGCTATTTTTTATTTTTAACAGACACAGTTATTTTATTGAATTTAGAGTCTGAAAGTTGTATTAAATTTGGTTTCATATTATATAGGAATGCACTTCAAGAAAATGATCATGGTCTCATGACCATCAAAGATTTTATTTCTGATCAATTTAAAATGAACAGATACAATAAAAGGTGCATTATTATCAAGCAGAGAAAAAATGCCTCTGTATGCAGCATTAATTTGGTTGACACATAGTCCACTGAGTTGAAAAACACAATATATAAGAAAGAACAAGACATTGCCTATGTTTTTATTACTTATGCAGTGTGTTTGTACACAAATACTTTCCCACCCATAAATGATTTTGTTGAAGTCTGTGAGCCCCCCCCCCAAAAGCCACCCCATACTACTTGTTATATCAAGAGGTTCTTCAAAGATGTGTATCTGTGAAAGTCAGTTGTGTTTTCTGTGGAAATACCCAGTCTATGGTATATATTTATGCCTTGATTATGATTTCTTGTTTTATAACAGCCCACTGTTTAACAAATACAGCACATGGATTACAAATTGAAAATTTCTCTTTCAGCACCAAAATCAACCAGATGACATCTTTCCCCTCCTAGAATCTGACTGAATACCATAGGATTCAACTTCTTAGGAGCTGAACAATATGTCCTTCCTTAGTCTTAACAATGCTGACCATTAACTGTAAATCATTACCTCACAACACATTAATATTGTATTGTAACAAGTTTTCAGCATGGTTTAAGAACTCAGCAGCATTTAAATCACTCTTATATCTTCTAACAGAAAAGGGTGATTGATTTACAACTGAAATTAAATGCAGTTTAACTAACTTCAGCACCTGTCAGGAACCATAATTATTGATCTAGACATCTAGCCAAAGGGATATTGTTTCTTTCTGCTGAGTTGAGGGATATGTGTGTGAGTATTTGTGTTAGTAGTTAAACTTTGTCATACTAAAATATATTGTTGCCTTAATCTTCATGTCCTGCTGGAGAAGAAATAAAACTTTATTAAGGATGTGCATCAAAATGCTTAATGTATGTATTTGTGTTATCAGTTTCACTTTGCCAAGTGGAAGTAAGTTACCATCTTAATCTTGTTGAAGGGTAAAACAAAGATTGTTGTTTTTTTCTTACAAAATGGCACAGTTTGCTCCTACTGTGCATTTGTCTATCAATTAAACATTGCAACCATGTTTGTGTGCATATTATTTATTTTCTAATTCACAACATGGGATTGCTTCCAAACTAAAGCCTAGAATTAATTATTCATTTAGTTTTTTTTTTTAATTGAATCCATACAGGATTGGGGCTAAGGTAAAGGTAATCACTCATTCCAGTAGAGGTCATGACCTGATAACATTAGCATCAAGTGGCTTTTGTTTTCGTACTATGATGATGTCAGAGATTAAACCAACTGACAAGATCCCATTAAAATCGTGGCACGACAAAACCGCAAAACCCTTATCCGCAGAGACATAAGCGCGTCGCTAAAGCCGCGACATCATCATCGTGCATCATCACCACCGCGACAACAGCGCGGCAACAGAAGGGCGCTTTAAAAACGGTGCCGCGGCAGAAAGCCGATTTCCATTAAGGTAAGGGTTAGGATTAGGTTTAGGGGTTTGTTTTAGGGTTAGGTTTAGGGTTAGGTTTAGGGTACTGAGTGCTTGGGAATGCGCGGATTTGCCCTCCGCGATTATGTCATCGCGGTAGGGTCGCTTAGCACTTTGAACGGCGCGAATTAGTCTTCACGCTTATGTCTCCGCGGATAAGGGCTTCACGGATTTGTGGTGGAACCCATTAAAATTAGTATAGTCTATTATTACTTTGAGAAAAATTCCTCAAATGGAAGAAAAGGAAGCAGGACATCTATATATAAATAATAATAACAAAACAATATTCTTCTACAGTTCAAATTAGTATAATTATTAAATATAATAATTGTAATATTTGTCATTCCTTTCAATCACTAAAGATATTATAGTTCTGGACTTAACAACTATTCAATGATGGACATTCCCAGGGCTACATACAACCTCAAAGTTGTGATGGCTGCAATCATGGGATTTCATTTTTGGCATTTTTCAACCAGTCCACATTTTATAGCCATTTGAAGTAGTCAGTGGTCATATGAATGAAATTTACAACTTTCTTTTGCCAGAAACCAGAATTTACTTCTACATCCCAGAAAAAAAAAGTCCATTGCATTATATTCATTTTATGACTACATTGTTCATTTAGAATAGTTGTAAAAGTGGAAATGTAGTGACCCATTTATGCACCAGCATGACTTAGTATGAGAATTTTGGACACAATAATAGTTGTAAGTTGAGAAGTACCAGTATTACTACTATCATACTATCTTCTGGCCATAAAAAGGTAAGACATTTAAAAACCACTCAAAAGAATTACAATGCATCCTGCTATAGAAAATTTAAAAAGAACATATTTCCTTTTCAAGAAATAAATATTCTTTGAATTTAGAAATCTAATTCCAGAATGTTTTCAATCTGTATCAGAGGTGGACAAGTTTTAAAGTGTGCTCACCAGTCATGTTAACACTTTTGAGAGCCATAAAAGTAAGATCTGAGGTAGTATTCAGCTGGTTCTGACCAGTTCTGGAGAATGGGAAATAGTGGAAATTTTGAGTAGCTTGGAGAATGAGTAAATACCACCTCTGACTGGCCCCACCCCCATCTATTCTCTGCCTCCTGAGTCCCAGTTGATTGGGAGAAAATGGGGATTTTGCAATATCCTTCCCCTGGAGTGGGGTGGGAATGGAGATTTTACAGTATCCTTCCATTGCCATGTCCACCAAGCTATGCCCACCAAGCCATGCCCACAGAATTGGTAGTAAAAAAAATTGAATCCCACCACTGGGTAAGATGATTGTGGGCAGGATTGTATAGTTCTTTCTTAGTTACGTATTGTAGAAGAGGACTAAGCTGAGCCTGAGGGAGGGGTTCAAAGTAAACACATCATCAATCACAAGTCTTTTTGTGCCCATAATAGGAGATCCAAGTCCCACCTTGAATTCCACTATCCAATTTGCTTAGACTTAATATTTCAGATTCTTGTAGAGAGCATAAGCTTGTAAAAAATCTTTATACCCATTTGAACTGCCTCGACTGATTTCTGATTTCCCCCCATGCTTGACATACATGGGGCTTTCTGGCTTTGAAGAGTAGTTTAAGATCAATACCACAATTTTCAAATATGTTCCACCTTAAAGGGATAAGACTAGCTGTTCAGTGAGGAATTTAAAATGTTTTGCAGTAGTTTATCTATTTCCATTTTTAGCCTTTAAATCTTCTTCTTTTTAATAGGTCTTCCTGAAAGGAAATATGATTATGGCCTGTATGTTTCTCTGCATGATGAAAATACAGATGGACTATACATAAGAAAGATAAGTTAATTTTATAAACAGAATACTTTATTTTACAGAGAATTAATTTTAACCATTCACTTTTTTTAAAAAAAATCCTGCTTTTCCATCTTTTAATGTATGATTTCTGAAAGGTACATATCCACACATAAGGGCAACCCATGCAACTATTTATTGATGAAAGAGAAAGAGAGTCATTTCATCAGGAACAGCAATCTTAAACAGGTAAGATGGGGAAACTGAAATTGCACAGAAAATTATTTTATATATAAAATGGTATTTTCTATTCTTTCTTTTGTGTGAGGTTGTTATTTTAAATTCATGGATAAACACAGTATGGCACCATATTCAGCAAGTATACCTAAAGACAGCAGTATAAGTGAGTAAGGAATATTTATGAATGCCAGGTCCACCAATTGCCTATGCCATTATATATTTTTATTTCACTATTTTACTCATTTGGTTTGAATATACATGGGCTATTATGTATCAATTTGTTTATGAAATGAACATCATTCAGCAGCATGATCTCTGAACCAATGATTTTCAGGTAAATATCTCTACTTATTTTAATTAAAGGAATTGGAAACAATGATATAGCCATGAAATAAAGTGCTTTATAGTTATTGTATCTAGTTATTATCTAGTAATATTTTATCTTTTGGTATTTGATTAAACAGTTATAGGAAAACTTGGAATATAGTAAATAAAATAGAAAAGGTAAAGCATTTACTGTACCATAGTTGTGTTATCAGTCTTTGGTATTTTCTAGCTTTATGATTTCAAACTTCTGTTGGAAATAAAAGATTTGAAATGCCTACTTAACTGAATTGATGCTATTTATCAGTTTCTACAGAGCATAAAGAAGTCTTAGGCTTTGTTGATAGGTTACACTTGTGTCACTCAAACACCAGCAAGTGCTTTCCACAACAATGGTATGTTCAATTTCCAAGGAGTCATAAAGTCAATGTGTAGATATGTTACTTACGTCTACAAGTACAAAAGGGGAGCAAATATAGAATTTATCCTCTATAAGGCTCTAGTTTTATTAGGTGCAAACAGGACCAAAAAAAATATTGCTGTCAAGAACTGTGAGCAAGTGGTGAGGGGCATCTGTCTTGTATGAAATGAAACTATTATAAGTACTTAAGAATTTACAGGTCAGTAAATCATAAAATTGTTGCTTCAGTTGTGTGGCTGACATGTTTCTTGAGCTATTGATATTATGTATATTTGAAATATTATAGCTTTATGATTATATTTGTGTGTGAGAGTGAGTAATTATAATTTTATGATTGTGTGTTCATGTGTGTGTGTAGAGAATGTGCAGATGCAGACTCATAATTAGCAGCAGGAATCAGAAATATTCTCACACAGCTAACCTTTTTATATTAGTATTATTTGAAAGCAATTAAGAGTGGGATGAGGAGGGATCATTACAATAGAACAACTCATGTCACATTTACTAGGGCAGAACAGGATTGCTATGATTTCTGAACCAAATCTAATTCTACAGAGTATTTAGCTTCAAATATTGGAATAATTCTTTGTTTCTTATACTTTTATCACAGCAATAGAAGGTGAATAAAGTCAATTGGCTTTATAAAAATAATGATATCCATCTGGTTTGTTTGTTTGTTTGTTTGTTTGTCTGTCTATCTATTAACACTTATAAATGGCTACCAACTTCATTCTTAGTAACTCTAGGCAAATTACAAAAATAAAAATATCATATATAAAACAATAAAAAGCTACAACCCTCCACCCCTCTGGCAACAATAACAAGTCAGTCAAATTAGCCACTTGATGGGCTTTATCCCATCTGGGCTCCCCAGGCCCATTGTCAAAACCAGGTCTTTAAGGCCATGAGAAAGAGTGAGAGGCAATTTAATTTCTGCAGGGATGTTCACAGTCAGGGATCCACCAAGGAAAAGACGCTTCTTCTTGGTCCCACTAGATATACACCATCTTAAGAGAGGAGACTTGCAATATTCCTTGTCTGTCTACTCAGGTTGGGTAGATGTGACTGGGAGAAGACAATCCTTTAAATAACCTAGTTCCAAATCATATAGGGCTTTAAAGGTGATAACCAGTACCTTTTATTGGACCTTGAAACAAATTGGCAGACAATGAAATTCCTGTAGCAGAGATGACACATGTTCACACCTAGGCCTACACAAAACTATGTGGGCCAGTGCATTTTCAACCAATTACAACTTCTGGAGATTTTTATTCCAGTTTTATTAGTTTTTATTTTTAAATGTACATCAATATCAATACATGAACAGTGTGGTCTTTGTGTATAATTCATTTTGATACAAACATCAATAATGATAATCGTAATAATTGTTATATTAATCAAACATATATAATTCTAGTATTAATATACATGTTTTTAATTAGTTACTCAATATTTTAATATTACATTTTAATGCCAATAATGTTGTAAGCATACACAGTAATACCATCTTGCCCTCTCAAATATTTTCCATCTAATTATTACTTTTATTCTATTATATAAAAAAGATATAAACATTACATTACATTATAATTATATTAAGGTAAAAGCAATAGGAAGGCAATGCAGAATGGAGAATTATAAAGGCAATCAGGAAAGCCAATATAGAAGGCTGTAAACTTTATATTGTTATGCATGTTTTGTATTTTGTTTTTTCTTGTGGTGTTTTTAAAATTAAAATATTCAATAAAATTATTTTTAAAAAATTATATCTGCTAATATTTCCTCCTATTTCTTATTTCTACCTCTATTCTAACTTCTAATCAGCTCACTATTGCTAATCCTAATATTAATACACATGTTTATATAAGGCATAGCCCTTCCTTATTTAGTTATTCAAAGTCACAATATACTAATCAAATATCATCTTCCCATTATTTAAATATATCTTATAGTACCCTTATTCAACCTCCAATCTTTCTATCTAACTATTGCTTCATATAAAGGTGTGATTCTTATTTTACCTCTATTCAAATTTCTAATCTCTTATTTGTTTAAATAAATTATCCTCGACTTGCATGAAACCAATTTTTGATCTGTTTTCCACCTGGCCTGTATCTGTCCATACTGGAACCATGTTTGAATTACCTTTTCCTCTTTTAATATATCTAAGGATTTTAGTTGTAATACACCCCTTTCTAGAAGCTGTAAGAAGCTGTCTGTAAGTAATTATATCCTGTTTTTGTGCTATGTTCATATTTTCTATTGCGTGTCTAGGAATTGCCCACATGGGTATCTTGTCATTTAATTTGTATTGATATTTTTTCCAAACCCGCAGTAAAGCATTCCTTAAAATATGACTTTTAAAGTTTTTGTCCACTTTTTTGTTGTATAACAGGTAAGCATGCCAGCCATATACCAAACCATGTCCCTCGATATTAAGTATCCTATCATTAGTTAAGTCAATCCAATCACTAATTACAGATAATACTACTGCATCATAATATAATTTTAGGTTGGGTAATTTCAAACCTCCCCTCTCACGCACATCTTGCATTATTTTTAGCTTTACTCTCGGCTTCTTTCCTGCCCATACAAATTTATTAATACCCTTCTGCCATTCTAGCAGGTTCACATCTTTTTTAAGTATAGGTAGCATTTGGAAAAGAAATAAAAATTTCGGTAAGATATTCATTTTCACTGCTGCTATTCTTCCCAGCAAAGACAACTGCAACTTGTCCCATTTTTTCATCTCTGTCTGTATATTATGCCAAGGTGGTTCATAATTATACTTATATAATCTCCCATTTGAGGTTGAAATATTAACTCCCAAGTATTTGACCTTCTTAACTGTTTCACATCCTATCACCCCACTGACTAAAGTACTTTCTTTCACCCGCCTGTGCTCGGGACAGCCTGCCTAAGCGGGCACAGGAGGGCGAAAGAAAGTGCTTTAGTCAGTGGGGTGTTGCAGGACAGGACACTCCCCCGACACTCCACTGACTAAAGTGCTTTCTTTCGCTCACCTGAGCTCTGCCGCAAGCTCAGGTGGGTGAAAGAAAGTGCTTTAGGCTCAGGTGAGTGAAAGAAAGTGTTTCACTTACTAAAGTGCTTTCTTTTGCCTGCCAGAGCTGCACGGCATCTGGGGCGCGCTTTTCGGGCAAGAGCAGTGCAGGTGGGACACAGATGGAGTGGAGGAAGCCTCTCCCCCCTTCCCCCACCCGAAAGAACAAAGGGAACCTCTACCGCCACCCGGCAACCTGGCCAGCCTCTCTCGTGATGGCTCTCCGCAGTGCCAAGCCTGGGAGTCCCTGGAGGAGCTGGCGTGGGCTGCAAGCACCGCAGGCTGGACTGAAGCTGGAGGCGACACCCCTCCAGCCGGGTAAGGTGGGCTGCCCTCCCTGCTTCTCCTACCCCCTTCCCTCTCTTCACTCAAACAAACTCTCTCTCAAACAAACAAACAAACACACACACACACAGAGACAAAGTTGCACCAGGAGGATGAAGTTTGATTTCCTCCCCCTCCCTCCGACTCACACATACCTTTTCCAGCTGTTTCCGAGAGGATTTCAACTCTGCTCTTGCCTACCATCATAAAAAGAAAAAAAATGTAAAAGGACAAAGGCAAGAACTGAGGTCAGGCTGAGCTAGTTGCTGCCAGAGTCGCCATGGATGACTCTGCTTAACTGTTTAAAAAAGCCTCTAAAAAACTGCCCTCTACAGGAGGAGGCAGGAGAATGACATGCCTCATCTATGTCAGGTTTTTTTCGGCTTTTAACCCTTGCTTAACTCTGCTCGAGTGATCATAAAGTCAGACTAGATGAGGCACGTCATTGTCCTGCCTCCTCCTGTATAGGGTGCTTTTTTAGAGGCTTTTTTAAACAGTTAAGCACTAGGCAGAGTCATTCACTGTGACTCTGGCAGCAACTAGCTCAGCCTTTTTCCTTTTACATTTTTTTTCTTTTCATGATGACAGTGGTGAGGCTTTGCCTCCCCTGCCTTCCCTGACTGTACGTCTCTGCCCCTAACACTTTGAAAATCAACACCATTTCTCTTTAAATCTCACTCCTTTCCCCATGATGGAGCATCTTGTCTTAATTTAACAAGTCCTGCTCTTACTCAAGTCCAAAAGCAATATATTCCAGTCCAATGTTGCTCCTCAGAAAGTTCAGTAATCATAGTCCTTTACATCTCAGAGTTATTAACCAGTTCCATTTAAGTAGTCCAGAAAGCTTTTGCAAGTCAAAAGTCACTTTGCTTTACTTAAAAGTCTTCCTTATTCTCATAATAGAGTCTACAGTAATCATAAAGTAATCAGTTGAGAGACCGCCTTCTGCCAATTACCTCCCTACGACCTATAAGATCTCATAGGTTAGGCCTCCTCCGCATTCCATCGGCCAGCCAGTGTCGGCTGGCAACTACAAGGAGGAGGGCCTTCTCAGCAGCGGCCCCGACCCTTTGGAACGAGCTCCCCGTAGAGATTCGTACCCTCTCCACCGTCCAGGCCTTCCGCACAGCCTTGAAGAACTGGCTCGCCCGTCAGGCCTGGGGATAAGGACCACTACCCCGCCCGAATGTTGTATGCATGTTGCGTATTATTTTATTATATGTTATTGTCTTAGTGTTGTATTCCCCCCTCCCTGGTTTTCTGTGAGCCGCCCTGAGTCCCCTCAGGGAAAAGGGCGGCCTACAAATAAAATCAATTCAATTCAATTCAATTCAGTTATAGAACAGTAAGTGTCACCACAGTCCTCAAGGTGAATGTTATTTATTTCTCTCATCATTTTTTTTAAACTTGTAGGGGTCTGGTGCATTTCATTTACCAGTAGATGGCATCATCAGCTTAGGTTTCAAAGTTATTTCAAGTCTTATAGCTTTGATTAATCCATATTTAGTCAGTTTATGGAAGCAAAGTCAACTATTCAAGTAAATTCAAGTAGATAGTCCAGCATTTTTAATGTCTTTCCAAAACAGACCCTGCCCAATTTAAAAGTCCAATTTTCTATGTTTTAAAAGATTTGTAGCTTTTCTCCCCTTAGTTCCTTTCTTTCAGGTCTAGGATTTTTCTCTCTATGATAGTTTGCGGCTTTAAAAAATAGTTATAAGTATCTCTTTTTGATCTTTCCTCTTTCTTTTTTCTTTAAAGTTGGGGTTTAAATAAAAAGGAATCTTTCCACCCAGCTCCAATCACTCTTCATCTGCATTGCTCCTGCATATTTATTTGTTGCCTCGGTTATCCCAGCTTCATGGCAACCATGATGGCTGCCTCTTCTCCTCATCGAAGGAGGGGGACGAAACCCTGAGTCCAGCAGGACAGTTGCTGCTCTTTCTGAACTACAGGGAACCCTTCTATTTTTCATCACCCCTACAGGGTGGCTTTAGTTCCTTTCAGAACCCTCCTACTGGGAGAACTCTGCATGGGAGACTTGCTCCTCACATCTGATACCACCGCAACAGTTAGAAGTCCAGAGCAAATTTATTCTTTTAGGTCTCCAATATGCATCTTAAAAAACAGGACTGCACTTGTTCCGTGACCCGTCAAAAGGGCGAACGACAAAACTGACTAAACCGTGTCGCTGACATCATCAACGCGGCGACAACAGCCAGCGCGGAGAAAGAAGGGCACTTTAAATAGCGCTTTGAAAGAAAGCCGATTCAACTTAAGGTAAGGGTTAGGTTTAGGGTTAGGTTAAGGATTAGGGTTAGGTTAAGGATTAGGGTTAGGTTTAGGGTTAGGTTAAGGGTTAGGGTTAGGGTTAGGGTTAGGGTTAGGGTTAGGGTTAGGTTAAGGGTTAGGGTTAGGGTTAGGGTTAGGGTTAGGGTTAGGTTAAGGGTTAGGTTTAGGGTTAGTTTTAGGGTTAGGTTAAGGGTTAGGTTTAGGGTTAGGGTTAGGTTTACGATTAGGTTTAGGGTTAGGGTTAGGTTTAGGATTAGGTTTAGGGTTAGGGGTTAAATTTAGGTTTAGGGTTGAGAGCGTGCTTCTGTCTCCACGCTGTTGTCGCCCTGTTGATGACGTCAGCGATGTGGTTTAGTCGGGCACGGTTTTGTCGTTCGCCCTTTTGTCGGTGCACCCACTTGTTCAAGTAGAGTAGCCTTTATTAAGGCTTCATAATTCTGCATTATAAGTCAGAATTGGGATTATTTTCGTCCTGAATGCTTTCAGCATAAAAGTCAAGTTGTTAATAATTTGAATAATCTCTTAGTACTTACTTTGCTCATGCCAATTTTTAAAAAAATATTTAATCACAAATCAGTGTTGGCAAAACCCACCAACACTAAATAAGTCAAAGTATTTGCTTGTTCAATAGGCTCCTCATTTATCTGCCACTTATATTTCACATTATTTCTGTGAAATTCCATCACTTTAGACTTAGTTTTATTGAAGTTTATATAATTAAGACCACAATAGGCTTTAAACTTTTGTAGCAGTCTTTCTTATTCAGAAATGTGTTATTAGAACAATGTCATCAGCATATAGAAGTATATTAACAAATTTGTCAGACACAAATTTGTGTCTGCACAGACATCATAGCAATAGCAATAGCAATAACAGTAGACTTATATACTGCTTCATAGGCCTTTCAGGCCTCTCTAAGCGGTTTACAGAGTCAGCATATTGCCCCCAACAACAATCCGGGTCCTCATTTTACCCACCTCGGAAGGATGGAAGGCTGAGTCAACCCTGAGCTGGTGAGATTTGAACCGCTGAACTGCTGATCTAGCAGTCAGCCTGCAGTGCTGCATTTAACCACTGCGCCACCTTGGCTCTACAGACACTCATCATGAGTGTCTGTAACACACAGGAATGTTTGTAAATCATTGAGATAGGAATTAAAAAGCACTGGAGGTAGAATACAACTCGGTCTGACACTGTTATGGATGGATATACTTTTTAGAGAACCACTTAGACATGTACAGGCTTTAAATGGATGTTTGAGTAGATGTCCTTTACTCCTATGAATTATATCAGGAATCAGTGTAGACAACATCTATTGAAATGGAAAAGTATTCTTGCTAAAGAATCTTGTTTTTGTTTGTATAGCTAACATATGTCAGACTTAGTCTGAGTTATAGGCATAATACTTGAATGTAGAGAGTTCTATTTTATACTGATTAACTCAATGTTCAATAATGCTAAATCAACAGCAGATGTAGAAATGTTTTGCACATATATGTTAATTTCAGCATAGTTGCCAGGAACAAGATTTTAGGGGGGAGAAAGTCTCATTGCAAGACATCATGTTGGCATCATACCTGAAAAGTCCTTGTGACATCCATTGAATAAATAGTCTCAGATACATTTTCTTGAATGTCTTAAACCACTTTGCATTTGACAAAGCCCCAAAGACAAAACTGGTCAAGGATAACTTTAACCTCATACAACTATGAGCAATCTTCTTTAATATTATTAGCTAATAATTTACAATGCTACTTTTCCCCTAGTATTGATTTTTCTTGTTTTGTTGTACCCAGGACAAAGTTGGTATAATATGGGAGATCTACAATTATTTTAAAGCAAACAATCAAGTAGTGTTAAAATCCAGAGCAATAGTCCATAGTTTTCAAATGCCCCATGCAAATAAAAATTGTAAGTCTGAAAAGTACATATGTATTTCAGTCCTGAGACATGTATTGAAGAACCTTACATTGTCTATGAGAATCTGAAAATTGACTTTATCAACAAGTAGTTAGAGGACTTCATCTAAAGCAGAATAGTTACACAATTTCTTCCTGGTCCATATAGGACAGTGGGATGGATAGAGAAAAGGAAGCATCTTTATTTCTTGTCATTTCTGTGCTTACAATTCAAAATGTTTGCACTGAGTTAATCCATTCAGAATGTTGACATTATATTAATCCTAAAATCTAAGAAAAGAAGACCTCTCTTTCTGGCTTTTTGAAGAGTAAAGTAATATAAAAAGCAAAATAAACTGAAATTTTAAAACAATTTGAAAGCTTATCTTCTTGCTTGTCACAGATGAAAATGGAGAGTTTATATCTAATATATCTGATTTCACTTCATAAATTTCTACAGGATGTAAAGTTCCTTCTCTTCTTTTATCATAGATTATAGAAGTGTCTTTTCAGTCTGATTGCCTTAAGTTGTATTCATTTCTTCTAAAATGGCCTATCTGGCAATTGGTTTGTAAAGCAAAATCTTGGATATAGACTCGGCTGGGAAGTAGGAGGGTGGGATGGCATAACTGCAGAAATCTTGGATTGAGTAAGCTATTTGATAAGGTAGACCATAACCTACTACTAGATAAAGTAGAAAAATGTGGGTTAGACAGCATCACCACCAGATGGATTTGTAACTGGCTGACCAACCTCATTCAACGTGTAGGCCTCAATGGAACTGAACATGGAAGGAAGTATGCAGTGGAGAATCCCAAGGCTCTGTTTTAGGCCCAGTGCTCTTCAGCATCTTTATCAATGATTTAGATGAGGGGATAAATAGGGAACTCATCAAATTTGCAGATGACACCAAGCTGGCAGGAAGAGCCAACATTCCAGAAGATAGGCTTTAGATACAAAAAGATCTTAACAAACTTGAGCATTGGGCACTATCTAACAAAATGAAATTCAATGGTGAAAAAAGTAAAGGCCTACAATTAGCCAAGAAAAACAAAATGTACAGGTACAATATACTGAATGTGGTACCTTGCTCAATATTAATAACTGTGAGAGGGATCTTGGAATCCTAGTGGACAACCATTTAAATATGAGCCAGCAGTGTGCAGCAGCTGCCAAAAAAGCCAACACAGTTCTAGGCTGCATAAACAGAGGGATAGAATCAAGATCATGTGAAATGTTAATACCACTTTATAATGTCTTGGTAAGGTCACACTTGGAATATTGCATTCAGTTTTGGTTGCCACAATGTGAAAAAGATGTGGAGACTCTATGAAGAGTGCAGAGAAGAGCAACAAAGATGATTAAGGTACTTGAGGATAAAACATTTAAGAAACGGTTGCAGGAACTGGGTATGACTAGCTTAATGAAACTAGGGGAGATATGATAGCAGTGTTCCAATATCTGAGAAGTTGCCACAAAGAAGAGGGAGACAAACTATTCTCCAAAGCACCTGAGGGCAGAACAAGAAGCAATGGGTGGAAATTAATCAAGGAGAGAAGCAACTTAGAACTAAGGAGAAATTTCCTGACAGTTAGAACAATTAATCAGTGGAACAACTTGCTTCCAGAAGTTGTGAATGCTCCAACACTGGAAGTTTTTAAAAAGATGTTAGATAACCATTTGTCTGAAGTGGTGTAAGGTTTCCTGCCTAAGGAGGGAGTTGGATCTCCAAGGGCTCATGCTCATTAAATTATTCAGTCATTTTAATTAAATAATAAGGCATATATTGGTTCAGAGACAAGCCAGCACCAAAATGTATAATGAAATATAGACTAATACAGGATTATCAAAAATGTATATCTGATCAAAATGAGCAGATCATGGCTTTCTGATTTTCATTCAGTTGCACTTCAAAGTGGATGTTCTTTTTACTGATTATTTCTTGTGGAATTAAGGTATAGTAAAGATAGGATCGGCCATTCTACAGAATGTTGTTGCTATACATTGAAAATATTGATCAACCCACTTTTTGATCTACTGGTGACCCTACATAATTACATTGCATGTATTCTATACACAGTTATTTTTTTATTGTTTCAATAATTTTAACCCAACATTTTATAGCATTTCTTTTAATTCATATTGTGTATAGTTCTTATTGAACAATGTTGATTTAAAAAATAAAAAATAAAAAGTGCTTAAATAAATGAAGTATAACACCTTTATCCACTGACCATAGTACCACAGTGTGATTTAATTCATTTTATGGGTCACATAGTAATTGTTACTGAAATATGTTTGGTAATAACTAAGATCTGGAAAGTGAATTAGGAAGGGAAAAGAAATAACATGCTGAAATATCTGTATCTTGATGTATCTTGGTGTACTTTTTAATATGTAACACCACTTCTGCACAAGCTTCATTGGCTATCAATCTGTTTTTGGATCCAATGCAATCCAATCCAATTGGCTATGACCTTTAAAGCGCTAAACAGCATGGGATCAGCTTATCTACAGAACTGCCTTCATCCTTTTATATCAGCCTGTCCACCTAGTCATGAATTCTAACTAGTGGGGTCCAGGAAGAAGGACTTCTCATCATTGCCTGACTATTATTTGCCTCTTTTACATTTGTATACAATTTGTATGTTTTTAATATTTTAATAAAATAATAATATTTTAAAATAAAATATTTGGGACTGCTGAAAGTCCCCAATGAGGGAAATGTGTGATTTCTAAATATAATATTAAATAAAGGTGACACAGTGGTTAAATGCAGCACTGCAGGCTACTTCAGCTGCAGATGGCGCAGTGGTTAAATGCAGCACTGCAGTACTACTTCAGCTGCAGATGGCGCAGTGGTTAAATGCAGCACTGCAGTACTACTTCAGCTGATTGCAGTTCTGCAGTTCGGCTGTTCAAATCTCACCGGCTCAGGGTTGACTCAGCCTTCCATCCTTCCGAGGTGGGTAAAATGAGGACCCGGATTGTTGTTGGGGGCAATATACTGACTCTATAAACCGCTTAGAGGGGGCTGAAAGCCCTATGAAGCAGTATATAAGTCTAACTGCTATTGCTATTGCTATAACATGATAAAATAAACAAGTAAATAAATATAATTTAGGAAAAGAGAGATGGCCTGAAAGGGAGAGGCAATTTATACTGTATATTATGTCTGCAGAAAAATGAAATGAAAAATGAAAATTATACTGTACTTGAGTGCAAATAGAAAATATTGCTACATTCAATGTATCTGAAAAAATCCAGATGTGGAAAAGTGATTTTTCCAAGAAAGATCACAAATGGGATATTGATGGAGCATATGTGAAAGGAGTATGAATTTTCCTGAAATAATATGTTTACTAAAACCAAATAAACTGCAGAGGCTAAAGAAGAAAATACCAGCATTTTCTTTTTCTTGTGACTCAGAAGAAAAAAAATCAGTTGTACAATGATGTTAAAAAGGAATCACCACAATCTAACAAGAATTTGGATTAGAATAAAGTTGCCAGCAATTACAATAATTAACAATAGTTAATAAAGCTGTGCACCTGTATAATGGATTAAAAAAGAGCTTTTTTTCTGAGAAGTTGTTATACTCAGCAAGTCACATTTTAAAAAAGAATATTTGAAAGCAAGGAACTCTTTACAATGCTATTCTAGCATTCAGATGGAAAGATCAATAGAGGTTTGCCGCTGAGTATTCAAAAATAGTCTGTAAGTATAAAAAGACACCTGAAAAGGTAAAAATTTAGCAGAAGGAAAGTTAACGCCTCTTTCTTTCTGTTCTCCCCATGATTTTATTTCATAACTCAAAAGAAAACTGCTGGAAGGCTTCAGTTTTCTTTTTCATCTCTACAATGAACTCTGTCAATAATAGCTAATGGATCACTGTGTACTTTGTATTATCAGAATAGGAATATATGAATAGGAAGCAGTGTTTCTCATGCAGGGAATCATTCTGTGAAGTGAAGAGTACTTCCTGAAAGTGACTGAGATCCACCAGCATCCCTGCAACAGTACAAATAAGGAACCTAACAGCATGATACTGTAGATAGTATACAAGACTTTCTATCCACCATAAGGCATTTGTAAATGGTAAATATACATTATTTTAATGTTAGGCTTTTAAATAGTGCTATATTGTGATTATATATATAATGGAAGCTGTAATAAGATTCAATTAATAACTTGCTAGATTAAGCACATAATAGGATCTTTTTTCCCTCTTCTATTTAATCGTCTCTGATTCTCAGAGACTGCCTGGACAAGTTCCTGCAGTTCTCTTGGCAATGTTTTTCAGAAGTAGTTTGTCACTGCTTCCTTTCCTACGGCAGTCAGAAAATGACTGGTCCAAGAATTCATAATCTCCGGGTTTCTTGCCTGATGCCTTAACCACTATACCAAACTGGCTCTCACATAGTAAGATGCTGCATTTTAAAAGTCAGTAAATTAAACATTCTACTTAGCATTCCAGCCTTGGGACTCATAGTTTTGAGTTGCTTGCTGGCTAGCTGATGTTCCTTTCCATGAAGTGACCCAAAGGTGCTTTTTCAAGAGGCAACTGGACTTTCTTTTTTCTTTGAAGATGTTTTGCTTCTCATCCAAGAAGCTCTGAAGCTTCAGAGCTGAAGAAACGTCTTGGATGATAAACAAAACATCTTCAAAGAAAAACCAGAAAGTTCAGTTGCCTCTTGGAAAAGCATCTTTGGGACAACCATGATCTGGATGATTGAGAATCTTCATAGACTTTCCATGTATCCTTTTTCATACTGTTTCCAATCAAGGCATTTGAACTTTTGGTTTTGGAAAACAGCATCTTTGAAATGGCTGTAGGCATGAATAATTAAATATGATCAGTTTCTGGCAAATTCTGGATCACATAAAGGATCTCAGTATTGAATTTGCTAAATGGACATTTCTTGAAAAAAATGTATATGCAGTTCATGATGAGATTGATAATCTCTTCCTAGTAGATATGCACAGATAATATAAGCAGATGGCATACAGCTATCTGTATTCATATTTTTAAAAATTCTATAATACTCCAGTATTTCCATTTGAGAGCTCAAATGAGAACTATTTTAAGGAAGGCATTAGGAATAATTCTGCAGGGTGGAAAATAATTCGTGTTCATTTTAAAAAGTTAAATAAAGGTACGTACTTACAATAGTAACCATATTTTTATGAACAAAATTAAGGTATATTAGAATCTTTGCTTTAGAGCAAGCATGCTTATAAAAAGACATTCAGAATTAATTGGCATTTCTGACACAATTGCTATATTTCTTAATTCATATTAGTTACTATATAAACAAAATTTCTTTGCAAAATATCTCAGCGTTGTATATTTATGTTGATATCAAGTTTCTTAGTGTATCTTGTATATTAAATGTTTTTAAATGCTAAATACACAGCTGTTTCTTAAGCAACTTCCAGGCATTCATCCAATATCTGGAAACGCAGCACCATACTCTAACCCTGTTATTTCAGTGTATGATACATTCTGGATTAAGAATGCTTTATTTTACAATAGTAATTATAAAAGCAGTTAGAGAAATGTTTGAAAATGAAGTAATATGTGCTTTATTCTGTGAAACTATATGAAGACCATCACTTTTAATATGTGATTAATTTGTTACTTTAATAAGAATAAATCTCAGAAGAGATGTATCATTATAAAACTTGGCTGCATGTTTTATGTTAGATTGCATCTCCTTGCTACTATTTTTTACCTAGTATTTTAAGTAAGAGTGGCAAATTGTAGGCTGAAACCCAAGGAAAGACACGCTCCTAGGTGCTATCAGCTAAGATTTTCAACGTTGTTTCTCCTGAAATTGGATTAACACCAAACCTATTGACCCTGTTAACAGGATCATAAAAAGTTGGCTTTATTACTGACCTGGGAGTTTGCTAGAACATAGGATATCAGAGTTGGAAGAGACCTTGGAGGTGTTCTAGTCCAACCCCTTACTCAAGTAGGAAACCCTATACCATTTCAGACAGATGGTTGTCCAGCCTCCTCTTAAAAGCCGTCAGTAATGGAGCACCCATAACTTCTGAAAGAAAGCTGTTCCACTGGTTGATTATTCTCACTGTCGGGAAATTTATTCTTAGTTCTATCTCTCTTTGATTAGCTTCCAGCCGTTGTTTATTTTCTTACCTTCAGATGTTTTAGACCCCTCTTATTTGTGTCAGACCTTCAAATATTGGAACATTGCTACCATGTCATCCCTGGTCCTTCTTTTCACTAGACAAGCCATACCCAATTCCTGCAACCATTCATCAGGTTTTAGTCTCCAGGTCTGTAATAATCTTTGTTCCTCTTCTCTGCGCTTTTTTATAATAATGTTTTTATTCTAATAACCGGATAAAGATCATCTCTTTATTGACACTTATTTTTTGAAATTCAGCTGTTACATTTTTTTTATTTTAAATTGTGTATTTTATTGTTTGTATCAATTTTATTGTAAGGTACCCAGAATCATTTATGTGAGGAGAATAGCTATATAAAGATGAGTGGATGGATGGATGGATGAGAGGGAGGGAGGAAGGGAGAGGAGAGGAGAAAGGAAGGATGGATAGATGGATGGAAGGAAGAAGGAAGGAAGGAGGGAAGAAAGGAGTAATCCTAATTGATTCTAGTTACTTTAAACTTTCAAGAATAAAACTGGTTCTGCACTTATATTGGGATTTAATTATGTTATCAAAGGAATCCTGTGTATGACCAGAAGTGAGCCTCATTATTCTCAATAATATTTAATTCCAAGTAAATATATAAATGTATTGATTCCAAAAGGATCATTTATTCCAATGCTTGCTAACAAATATATTTTGGGAATATAATATTGCTGATGCAACATATTAGGTATATCTGTAGTTTATCAATCATACACTGTAGTTTGACATTGATTGTGGAATTAATGTTAAAAAATGAAGCTTTGATAGTTTTTTTTACATGGTCATATTTTGAAAAGGGAAGGTGCAAATGTAAAATAATTTTAGGGAATAAGCTTTTCAACTATTGTTTTTTATTTCAGATTTGGAATGTTATTATTATTGTTATTTCTTATTTTAAAGAATCATACCAATATTAACTTTCTGGAAGAAACATATTTCAGGAGTATTTTTTCATTATATAAATTACAGCCTTCTGATTGTATTTGGATATGTCAGTCTACTGGAAAAGTATTATTAGGATTTCATAGCAGCCATGAACTTATCCTGTGGATTATGACTATAATTTCTCTCACATTACCTTAACTGTTAAGGGAGTTACATTTGTATTGCATAAATTAGTCTCGGAAACTTAAGATGCAACACTCCTTCATTTTAAAAGTCCTTGGCAAGATGTTATCTAAAATTGTACAAAACACATACTTAGCTATAAAAAAACTAGAACCACATTTAATGCTTCAAAAATCTTATTCTACAGAACTAGTTTAAAAGTTTGTTATATCTACATTACATTATCCAGATTGTTTGTCAATGTTCTATATAGATACAGAATAGCATTTATTCACATGTATAACACTGTGTGTTCTGTTGCCTCAAAGGCTCTGGTCATTTGAGCCTTTAATTTGCCTCAGAGCTCAACCATCTATTTCTAAAGCAAGAAACTAAAATTAGAAAACAGAGAATGGCAGACAGAGAGACCTTGGTAGGATGCAAAATCTGCATTTGATTCCCGACTACTTAGTAGAGTTTGACTAAAGACTCCCTTAGGTTTGAATAGGATTGGTAGGCAAATCAACTAGGCTATTTGTTATAAAATACAAATGAAATTTGATGGTATTCCAGGGCTTCTGTTTCCTTCCAATAGTCTCACTTTCCTTATGATCTGATATTTGAGACTAACTGGATTAGAAACTTTGGGAAATGGAAAGGGAAAGGGAAAGCAAGACAAATTCTTCAGACTTCAGAAAGTTCATTGATTTTTCGGACTGAGTCTCTTTTTAATCTTTAAAATCAGGCTGTTTTACAATCGTAAATGCTCCTGATTGCATTTTCATGTCCTCTTTCAAAATATTGGTTTAATTCAAAAGAACATGCACATCTAAAAAACATAATGAGTTTTCCAGAACAAAGTTTATATATATTGTGTTATATATATTGTGTCACAACCCCTGGTATGCCCAAATATGGGAGGAAGCTTACTGCTTCCTTTCTCTGTCTATCAGCTCATCACAAGAGACCATCACGACAGAAAGCCATTATTTTTACTGTTGCCTTTGTTACATTTATGTTGCATTTATTTATTTATCTATCAGCACAAATGCAAAACACACACACACACACACACACACACACACACACACACACACACACACACACACACACACACACACACACACACACACACACACACATACATATATATATATATATATATATATATATATATATATATATATATATATATATATCAGGGGTGGGTTTCAAAAATTGTTCGAACCTACTCTGTGGGCGTGGCCTCCTTTGTGGGAGTGGCTTGCTGCCCATGTGATCGGATGGGAGTGGCTTGCCACCCATGTGACTGGATGGGAGTGGCCTGCCACCCATGTGACCTGGTGGGAGTGGCCAAGACGATGTTATTACTAGATATTACTAATTACTAGATATTATTAATATTACTAGATCATTATTAATGCATAGATAACTGTGGGACATTACACACCCACCCACACCCACAAACTATGACAGTGCTAGGAAAACACCAAAAAAATAAAAATCCCCCCCCCCCCAAAAGAAAGACTGCCAATGAAACCAGTTTTTTTTTCCTAAGCCTAAGAACAGGAAAGACAAAGTCACTGGAATAAAAACCATCAAGGCAATGTGGAAAATTATAAAGGACAGGCACTCACAGAACCATCAACCACCTCAGAATTACCTAAACAAGTAAGGTGACCAGATTTTCAGATTGGTAAAGAGGGACACCATTGACCGGGGGGGGGAGCTAGGCCGCAGCAGTTACTGCCAGCCCGCGACCTCGCTAGGGACGTCTGGTCACCTTAATTATATACATCCTCTCTCTCTCTATCCATCCATCCATCTGTCTGTCTATCTGCCTGCCTATCTAGTTATGGTATCCCTCTCCCTCTTTACCCCTCTCTTTCTCCATCCATCTATCTGCTTGCCTACCTATCTCTCTCTCTTTCTCTCTATCCATCCGTCTATCGGCCTGCCTATCTGTCTATCTAGTTATGGTCTCTCTCTCTCTCTCCCTCTCCCTCCCTCATTATCATCTATCTCAGTGTTTCTCCACCTTTTTATAAAAATAATTTATTTATTTATTTTTTGTTACATAGATGACACATAACCACAACAATAAAAACAAAACAAAACAAAAAGAAAAAAACCCATCATCACATATAGCATGTTGTTTGGTTACAAGTGTTTAAACATTTATCATTCTTATACATTTATTATTTCATTTAATAGGTTATAATATACAGTTTGGGTTGCTTTGTTTACCATCCCTTCCTCCTGTTATAACACCACCTTATTTTCCCTTTCTTTTCTCCCTTCCTCCCTTCTCTACTTACTTTCTTCCTTCCTGCTCTCCTTCCCCTTCCTTCTTCCCTTACCTTTCTCCTACTCCTGCTCTTCCTCTTCCCCTTTCTACCCTCTCTCTCCCTCTTTCTCTCCTTTCTATCCTCCTCTCCTTACCTCTTTCTTCTTTCCCCCATCTTCCTTTCATTCTCTCCTCCTTTCTCCCTTTCTCCCAACTCCCTTTCTGGGAGTTGAAGTCCACACACTTTCAAGTCTCCAAGGTAGAGAAAGACTGATCTATCTAATTAATATAATTATTTCTCCCTCTCTTTTTCACTCTCTTTCCAGCGCACACACGCAAATGCATAGGGCAGCCCACCTCACACACAGGTAACTCCGGGCGGCTTACGGGAAGAGGACAGCCGACCACTCACCCACGCGGGGGGGGGGGGCAGGATTTCGGCAAGAAAAGTTAACTTTCCTGCGAAAGGGGCCGGCAGCCTCTCAGCTCTTCCCGGCCGGGAAGACCTCCCCCCACTTCCACTCCTGCGACCCTATTCCCGCCTCCTCGGAGCTTCAAGCAAGCTAACTGGGAAGGCCGGGGAAGAAGAAGAAGCGGTGGCGCGAGGTCAGCGGTCCTTGGGGGCGCGGCGGAAGCCCTGCAAAAGCGCTCCTTTCCCGGCTCAGCTGCCATTGCTGCTGCTGCGGGCGGAAGGGGAGGAGGAGGAGGAAGAAGATAAAGCGGCGGGGCGGTCCCTGCAGCCACCGACGCGGGAAAGGTGCGCTTTGACAGGGCTTCCACAGCCCTGCCAAAGCACCCATTTTCCGGCTCGGCTGCCGCTGCCGCTGCCCAGGGCAAAAGGGGAGGAGGAGGAGGAAGAAGATAAAGTGGCGGGGCGGTCCCTGCAGCCGCCGACGCGGGAAAGGTGCGCTTTGACAGGGCTTCCACAGCCCTGCCAAAGTGCCCATTTCCTGGCTCGGCTGCCGCTGCCGCTGCTCAGGGCAGAAGGGGAGGAGGAGGAGGAGGAGGAGGAAGATAAAGCGGTGGGGCGGTCCCTGCAGCCGCCGACGCGGGAAAGGTGCGCTTTGACAGGGCTTCCACAGCCCTGCCAAAGCACCCATTTCCCGGCTCGGCTGCCATTGCTGCTGCTCAGGGTGGAAGGGGAGGAGGAGGAGGAAGAAGATAAAGCGGTGGGGTGGTCCCTGCAGCCGCCGATGCGGGAAAGGTGCGCTTTGACAGAGCTTCCACAGCCCTGCCAAAGTGCCCATTTCCCGGCTCGGCTACCGCTGCTTCTGCTCAGGGCAGAAGGGGAGGAGGAGGAAGATAAAGTGGCGGGGTGGTCCCTGCAGCCGCCGACGCAGGAAAGGTGCGCTTTGACAGGGCTTCCTCTCCGGAGAGGCATTTTTTAAAAAGAAAAACCCTGCAGGCACCCAGCGACAGGGGCTAGGAGCTAGGAACCCAGAAGTTAATTACTTCCGGGTTCACTGACGAACTGGATCACAAGAACCGGTGCGAACCGGGAGGAACCCACCCCTGATATATATATATATATCAGCACTTTAAAGGCATGTCGGCACTTTAGAGCTCAGTGAACATGTTTCGCTGAATGGCGGCCGAGTTCTAAAGTGTCAGCATGCCTTTAAGTGCCGGCTTGCCTTCTGTGCCGGCTGGCCCAGAAGGCAAGCCAGCACTTTAAAGGCATGGGCTCAGCCACCATTCAGCGAAACATGTTTCGCTGAATGGCAGCCGAGCCCTGCCTGCCGGCACTCTAAAGTTGTTAAGGCAGGCAAGGGAAACCGCGAAGCGAAAGGAAGTCTTGCTGGGAAGATGCGGCAGCAGGGCTTTAAAGGGCTCCCCCCTCCCCAGCCAGCCAGCTCACCCAGCCCATTCCTCCCCCCGCCACCACTGTGTCCAACAGGCCAGATGTCTCACGTTTATGGCGGACATAAATGCGAGACGCCTGGCCTGTTGGGACAAGGCGGCGAGAACGTCCCTGCGGCCTCCGCACTCCGCCACATCACCCCCTCACCTCCTCCGACCCCACCGGATTGCTGTGAAGAAAGAAAAACACACACACACATACACTCCACAATAAAAAAAAATTACATATTTAATTACAATAAATTTGAATCCCCCCCTCCCTCCGTCCAATCCACATACCTTTTCCAGCTGTGGAAACTCTCTCAACTCTCCTCTTGTCCACCCAACATAAGCGTGCTCAATGTAAGCGTGCTCATAAGGCATGATTCGCTGCTCCCTGATCAGGAGGCGGGAGAATCAGTGCCTCCTTTGCATATGAAAGTTTTTGCTTTTTAACCCTTTCTTAACTTTTAAAAGGCGAAAAATTCCTTATGCAAAGGAGGCCCGAGTTCTCTGGCCTCCTCCTAGTTAATACTGAGAGCAGACACCAAGCCACTGTGAATTGAAATCTGGTAGCAACTACCCTGGCTTTAATTATTTTAAAAATATTATTTAAAATTCTTTCCTTTCCCTCAGGAGACTGGTGAGGCCCCGCCTCCCTTGCCTCTAGTGACTGCACGTCCCTGTTCTGAGGTTAGTAAAATGAGGATCCACATTGTTGGAGGGAATATGCTGGCATTTGTAAACCATTCAGAGAGTGCTATAAAGCACTATGGGTGGTATATAAGTCTAAACTCTATTGCTTTGCTATAAAAATAGTCTTTTAATAACAGTGTCAAACATGTGAGGCAAGCCATTTCCCCTTTGTTGAAAATATTCACCCTAACCCACCTTTGGTTCTTTCTCTTTTCCTCTCAAGCCAAAGTACCTGGTGTCCTACCATCATTCTAATACTTTTCATATATTTATCTCTAACGGTTAATATAAATTCATGAAGCAGTAACCAAAGGATTGAGTAGAAACTTGCTGAACAGTGACTTGGACTGTATCTGATTGATTCATGATGAATCTGGAGAATTGTGGGGAAACAGTGAAGGCATGGATGCGTTTTGAAGGAAAGGTTGATAGGTCAGAAGTCAATTGTAAAAGTGTCCTTAGGAACCTTTAAGAACTAAATTTATACCACAAAATGCCTCCTGTACATGCAATTTCAGTTTGAATGTCCTTTTAACCATTTTTTAAAACTATGCTTTATCTAATAATTCTTACTGTAGACATAAAATTAGTTTCCAGGTTTTATCTCTGTGAATATGAAGGTATATTGATGCAGTACTAGATAGTAAAACAATGGAGGGAGAAAATAAGATATTTTAATTCAGCACTATCTACATCAATAGCATTTTGAGAAATAGCAAAAGGTTCCACCAAAGACTAAAATAATCCCCCCACACTCTCCTCCTTTTCCTCCCCTTCTTCCTCTGGGTGGAAAGAATGATATAAATCTCAGTAAGTATTCTTGTATAACTTTCATTGTGAGTCGCAGCCCAGGAGTGGTAGTGTGGCCTAGAGGTGGAGTTCTCACCTCATTATCATGAGATTGTGAGTTCAATCCTAGATAGAGGCAGATATTTCTCTCTCTCGGGCCACTGAGAATATATCTGCTAAACAAAATTCTGCATTGACGACAGGAAGGGCATACGGCCATTAAAAATCACTCTGCTAGCTCATTCAGTTGCCCAGACTCCACCGCGCAAGGAATTATGGGGTCATTAAAAGAGAATGATTATTGTGAGTCTCAGTCCAAGCAAACCAACAATAATGGTGACTAATACTCAAGGCAGGCTCTAGCATAAATTATATGCATAGTTTTCAAGCATTTACAACTCTATGCCATCCAAGTTCAAATAAAAGCCTCAGGTTGAATGCTACCATAGTGTTGGCTTTGTTTCAAAATTTAGTCTTTTACGAATGGTCATTCAGATGTATCCTTTAACATGCAGGACTGTTCTCAAACTAATTAACAATATGAGCCAGGGGGTCGCAGTAGTTAGAGTGCAGTACTGCAGGCTAATTTGTTGACCCTCAGCTGCCTGCAATTTGGCAGTTCAAATTTCTCTAGGCTCGATCTGACTTCCGGTTAGTGCCGCAATGAGACAGACTGGAAAACAGCTCCTGAGGGACTCGTGAATTTCGGCGCTGACAAACCATTACCTGGGGGTCTTTTAGACCAGAGTCTACTTGGAGAGAAAGTGAAAAAAGAGTGGCATCTCAAGTAGCCAAGAGAGAAGAAAATAGTTCCTTGAAAGACAGAGACTAGCTCTATGAGCAGGCAATGGGGGAGGCAGACAAGGCAAAATGTCTGTCATAAAATTGGAGGCAACTGGGCTAAGCACAAGAACAGGAGTTATGGCTGGACAAAGCAATAAAATCAGGTGAGAAGATTTAAAACCCATCAATAGAATAAGAGTGGAGTTGAGATTAGGAGAGAATTCAAATGTAAACTAGCATAAATGGAGGAATTGGGAACTGCATGGTTAAAAAAAAAGAGAGAGGAAAAAAGATGGTGGTTTAAAAACATTAAAGCCCAAAGACGGACAGTTTACCCAGTTTAGGAGGCGGAATTAAAAGAAGGACTGAATATCTTATTAATACAGGAAAAAAAATCTTCTCTCTAGTTGAACTTGAAACCTGGAAAGATTTTGGATTAATAGCAGGTAATTGATAAACCCTAAATCTCTTGGAAACATTAAAAAGGAGCTGAAGTGAGGGAAATAACAACTACTATGATTTAAAACTGAAGAATACCTCCTTCATGCTTTTCTGCTACAATTGTATTCTGTGCTCCTGTGGAGTTAAAGATTAAAGTTTATATTCAAAACTTAGGATATCTGACTGAAAAAAAAGAAAAAAGCTAAGAAGCGGAGACATTTACCAGAAAACAACCATTACCAGGCAGAGACGAAATTGGGAACTGAAGGAGCTGGTGGCCAGAGTTTAATAACAAGAACCAAGAGACTTGCTTTCAACATGATTTCAACACGATTTAAAATCTAAAGAAGAAATCCCGTCCCCTTTCCTACTTCTTTGTTACAATTTGCATTTTGTGTCTTCATGGAGTTAAAAGTTACATTTACATTTCTACTAGAAAGAACCCATTCAGAAGAACAAAAGGAAATGATTTTGCTCCTGATTTTGGGGGACTTTGAACTGAGCACAAACAGTTTGACTACTTTGTTTTCAATGAAACCCTTTTCCTTTTTTGTTTGAAGTGGGGAGGTTTGAAATTTAAAGAACTGAGCTAAGACCTGAAGAATGAAAATAGCAAATTAAAAGTTGGGCATTATGGAGGGATGGGATCTTAAAGAAAAATGTGAAATTTGAAAAATATGTGTGAATCATTAGGGTTGAGAAAGGATGATAGCTTTGATATTATGGAAAGAATTGAAAATGAAAACCCAAAGACAGAAAAAGCAAGAGAGAGTGAGGAAAATAATAAGCAGATAAAGGACAATTGGACCTAATAGGGATACAAAGAAAAGGGAAGAGCGTGTCCCAATAAAAAACAAAAGAAAGGGGAAAAAAGAAAAGAATGGAACAGACAGGCAGCATGATAAAAGAAAGAAAAAAGTTTATTATAGGAGAGAAATATAATAAGAAAAGAAAAAGGGAAACTAGACTGAGGAGACAAAAGGAAATCCTAAAGAAGGCACGATGAGTGGTACAGCAAAAAGCTATAAAAATACTGGGAAGAAAAGATATATAAATAGCAGAGAAAAGCAGAAGTTCAGAGATTGGGATTTAAGATTCTTTAAAAATAAATGGAAGGGAAAATAAAAATTGGTAGATGAGAGAGAGGGGAAAGATGAAGAATGTTTGTAAAGCATATGCTATTGTGAACTTTAATTAACTGTAACATGAAATGTAATATGTGTGTATGGTATAGAAAGGATTGCAAGCAAAAAAGAGGCTAGCTGATATGTATTAATAATGGAAGGTGAAATGATTATGCGGGTTACAAATAAGAAAAATATTAGTTGGGAAAGTTATTAGAAGAAGGGGGGAAAAATTGAGGTAAAAGGTGGAAATATGCCTAATAATATATAGTTAAAATCATAAAATGTGATAAAATAGGGGCGCTTAATGATGTAAAAAGTATGTAACAGCATTATGAGGATAGTGGAAAATTTAAATCCGAGAGGGAGAGAGCAAGCGGAAGTAGAGAAGAGATAGAGGGCAGAGGGTAGAAAGAAGGTAGGGAGGAGAAGAGAAAGAGAAGAGAAGAGTTGAAGATGAATTATGGTGTATGGAAAGCAGAAAAGCAAACAAAAATTGAAGAGGCTTTTAGGAAAAAGGAATTGATATATTATTGAATACTCAAAAAATGTTTGTTAAGATGTATTAGTATACTTTGGATTAGGTATGTTAAAAAAACAAACTTTTGACAAGAAATATCCCTAGGCTCAAGGTTGAGTCAGTTTTCCATCCTTCTGAGGTGGGTAAAATGAGGACCCAAACTGTTGGGCACAATATGCTGACTCTGTAAACTGCTTAGAGACGGCTGTAAAGCAGTATATAAGCCTAAGTGCTATTGATAATATGGCACATTAGTTTAGTGTAAGGATTGTAATTGAATCTTTCATGAGATTTCTGTTTTGATATGTGCTATGAAAGAACTTCCTTAAACTTTGTTCCTGTACATTAAACTAAGGACACTATAATTTGATAAATAAAAACTAACATTGATGTATTTTTCTTTAAATTTACTTATTTAGATGAAAAACATGATAGTAATTCACAAGTAAATCATGCTGGTCATAAACCCTAAAATTTTACATTTTTCACAAAGGAAATGTGATATTCATCCTTTTAAACACAGTATCCTGAAAATACAAAGTTTTGATAAGTCAATTTTAATCTCAAAATCAGATATACTTTTATATTTTTAAAGACTTGTAACATTGATGTGGCATTATTGGATATTCTTATTCTTTGGTACATTGTTAATAAATCCCAGTGGTAATCACTTTTAAAATGTTATTTAACTGTTTGATTATTCGTAAATATGAATTGTGAGAGCCAGTTCAATGTAAGTATCAGGCAGGAAATGAGAGACTATGAATACTAGTCTTGCCTTAAGCACAAAGTTACCTAGACAGCCATGGGCTAATCATATTCTCTCAAAGAAGAAACCTTGCCAAGATATTTGCAGGTTGTTCACTTTCTCTCAAACAAATCCTAAAAATCTCGCCAAGAAACTGAGGGACTTGTTGAAATAGTCTCCAAAATTTGGAACAAATTGAATGGGAAAGAAAATATAAATTGTAGGCTTGATTTTAATCATGGATTCTCTCAAATAAATCACCTTGGTTATCTCTGAAGCAACTAAAGCATCTGGGCCACACTGAGCTATGAAAGCATGCTTGAAATGAATATATTGCCAATGTTCTCAATGTTTAAAAGACCAATTCCATTTGAAGCTGAAAAAATTAATTGATTTAAAGTAACTGCAGTGGTTTCTGCCATACTTTCCAATAATATTTTACCACTTATTTTTAAAGAATTATTTTTTCAAAAGATTTATATACTCATGAATCTCCATATTAAAATCCAAGCTGCAACTCAGGAAGGCCCAAGGATTTTTCATGGCATGCACTTCTAAAACTAAAACACCTTTTCTATCATATTCTATAACATCTTGCGTAAAAGGGATGCCAATTACCAAAGTCAACGTTGTTCATCTTCACATAAATCAAACCTTCAGAGTTTTGTGCACCGTATGTCAGATAATCGTTCCAAAAAGGATTTACTAAAGAAACTCTCATAAACAGAATAAAATGTTTTCAGATCAGGCTACTTTTGATCTATAAATAGTTTCCAAATTTGGTGCATTTGAACTGTAGACATCAAAATCTTTAAGGGATATACAAGTAAAAACAATGAATATTTAACCAGTTTGTGTAGGATTGCTTATTTTATTATATTAGTCACTAGTCATAATTAAGACCACAGGAAAAAATAAATATGGGAGATTTACCAGGTTCTCAACCACATAAAGTAATATCTGCTCCTGATCTGCAGCATGGTCTTCTTGTTCTTTGTGGCTTTTATCAGGCTCTTTGTAATTAGTCTTCTGATTGTGTGTTTGTTTCTACCCACAGTAGGCTACAGTTGGTCCTGATGCTGAGGTCTATTTAGCAATTACTTTTTCTTTGCTAGGATTTTGTTGCCAAGGCAACCCACCTGCTCACCAGGTGTCAGCACTCAGGCTGTTCAGGAAACTTTTGCTGTCACAAGCTTGTGACACTGATCAGATTTTTAAGGAAGATGCCAAAAGTGGCACTATCGTGTCAGATTACTCCAGCCACTTAAAAGCTTTCTAAGAAAAAGAGGTTTACTATAGGTCAAATTAGTCAACTTCCCACTGCAGGCATTAATTATTTGTGCAATGGCAGATGGCCAGGCTCATCTATTTTGAACATCCAATTTTCCTTAAACTGCAACTACTGGGGAAACCTCACATAACTCAGAACACAGAATATATTACTACATTTGCAGATGCTATTGATAAGAAGGTCAATAACTTAGTTTAGTAGGGATTTCTTTCTGTATGCAAACTGAACACAGTTAAAACATTTTTCCATAATGCCATAAAAATAACAGATTTTGTTTAATGTTCTGTTATGAGTGCGGTATCTTTGCAGAATTTTTGAACTATTGTTCACAAAAAAAGTGCCAATAGACTTGGGTAAACCCAAAGATTGGAAAAACTAAACACTTTTGAGTGATTTTGTGTGTGTGTGTGTGTGTGTGTGTGTGTGTGTGTGCGTGCGCACAATGCTGCCTCTTGGAGGGGAGGGGAGCCATTTTTCTAGCAGTTTCAGAAGTCTAACAATTTGGAAATGATGGATAACAGCAGTCTGGGACAAAATATCTGCAGCATCTTTCTTCCTCTTTGCTAAATAGAGTGTGTTCTACTTGCCAATAGAGATCTTAATTAGATTCAGACTGCTGGAAATAGTACAACCTCTAATGAGCTTTCCTAGTAAGGAAAAATCATCCAAAACTGTGACCTATTGAATTTATTAATGCCATGTGAAAATAATTTTAAGCTACATTCAAGGACATACAATATTCTAGAAGTTCAAGCATGGAACCTTTGCTATAAAATTTATGCCATCAGCAAAATGTATAAAAGGCAGCTGCTAAAATGGATGAACATGCCAAATACAGATCCAGAATTGTGATGCAATTGTGTTTAGCATTTATGCAGGGGTATTCTGAATCCCTGAGAGCCAATTTGGTGCAGTGGTTAAAGAAATTGGAGTTGGGTGTCTTTAGGCTATTCATTGTGTCTCAAACCCAGGAAGAAGAAGAAATCCATTTCCAAAAATGAATTTGTCCATGCAGTTTTCAGAAGTGAAGACAGACCTGAAGGCACCAAACAAAACAAAAAATCCATCAACTCTAAACCCAACTCTAGACCCAAAACATTTTATTAATTGTGCTTTTTCTGAAATGGATTCCTGAAATGGATAACTGATGCACAGTTTACTAGGAAAAACAAAAGAAAAATAGTATCCTATTTACTTTCATCTCACCCATATTTCCTAAAATAGTTTCAAAATAATCAAGAACATCTTCTCAAGCAGTTTTAACACAGGATACGATTTAACAAGTTCAGTTGTGATTAGCTTCCTACAGGACATATTCTCTTACAGAGAAGTAAGATATGTATTTTATTAAGCTCTTAGTGGACAAGTTCTTTTTTCCCCCCTGGAAGTATACATATTTTACATCTAAGTAGAAAATATTTATGAAGTTCAGAGAACGTAGGAAACAGAATTTGATACCAACATCAATGGGTGTTGCCTCCTTCGACTGTTGGCTATTCTCTAATCCTACCCCTCTGCAGGTCTCTCGGTTGCTGATATTTTAACTCCCTTTTTTAGAGCTGACAGCCGTAAGTATATGCTGCTGTATTCCAAACATGATTTTTAGTCTTGGAAGATTAACATTAGAAATCTTGTAAAAAGCTTTAAAAGTCTACAAACTTAGCAAGTTCATCTATAATTAACTCACTGCATTTAAATAAATGACAACGCTGTGATCAAGGCATGGGATCAAGGATAGTTTCCAGCTCTATTGTTCAATTAATTTGAAACATATAAAGATTATAATTATATATGTGATCATAGCTAAAACAATTGTTTCAAATCCAAGAGAGATTTTCTAATGGGTTCCAACACAGTTCTAACCATTTGGGAAATATTTCAAGCTTGAAACAATTTTGCAGCATTTTTTCGTTCAGAATAGAAATTTCAACCTTGGCGCAGAGTATTTCAACCTTGAATCAAACATTTCAGTCTCAAACTGTTTCACATTAGAAATATTTTGCTCATATATAAATGACATGTCTGTACCTGCTGGAGGTATTATATATCAAGCAATGTTATGATGTAATTTCTGTCTTTGTTTTCATAGTCATGAACTTTTTTATTGTAGAGTAAAGCCTTCAGAATGTAATTTTCTTCCCAAAAGAAAATACTCTTTATAATTGGCCTTTCATAGAAATGTCCTGGGGTAATAGTATCAATTAACTGATTGTATCAATTATCTGCTTGGAATAGAGTGATGTACTTATACCCACCTTCTGTGATTCTTCTGGGTGAGGGCCTCCTGATACTGTTTCAGAAGCAGCAGGCATAGTCAAAACATCCTACTTCATTTTTATTAAGCCTCTTAAAGGTTTACACAAGTCATTCACAGAATTTTAAAAGCTTCACCAGTGTCAGTTTTATGAGAAACAGTGCAATAAAAACTAATCCTTCTTCTTCTTCTTTTTAAAGGGGGGGGGATTTGTCCTTGAAACATGGTTTAAGTTTTAAAAAATAGTATAGCAGATTAGTCTCATCTTTTCAGTAGAACTCTTAGAATGTCACATGGGAAAGCATCCCTAAGACAATTTTTTTTATTTAAAAAATTCCTTTTCTAATTAAAGCTTGTAGAATTTGAGCCCGGTTTCCTTGTCTTTTGCAAGTGGAAAAATTCCGCAGTCTGTGATGTGAGCTGTGTGGAATTTTAATTTGGAGACAGTGAATCAGCCCAAACTGATTCAAATTCTGTTGCAATCTTGGAGATCAAGACATGCTTATGCAATCCTCCCAATCTTTACTGCAGCAGTATAATGAATGGCAACAACAGCAGCCCAGGGAGATAGGAAAGAAAGTAATCTCTGACCTATTTTGTTTATCTGCATGCTATCATAAGGTCATGCTGTCACAAGATACAGAAGCACTCAGAGGAAGTCTCCAATTCTGTTCAAATGATTTCTGAAGGGAGTCAGAGGTTACATATAGACATGCAAGACAAACACTTTTGGCCTTTAGCTGATGCTAGAGGATTGAATCCCCAAACTCTCTAACAAGATGTTTTACTTTTTGCTTAACAAGAAAGCCCATTTCTGGCTTCATTGCCTGCAGTGCATAAGGGTTATGGACAAGAATCAAATTTCATTTCATGAAATAAACTTCCTTTAATCAATAAATATTCATTTTAATAAATAGAATAAGAATAATTTAATATTTTATTATGCTTGTGTGTGCTCCTCTCAATGACTCTAATTATTTCAAGAAGCAGGCTTTAGTGTTTTTTTTTTAAATCTAAGACCTAATCACTGGGCAATTCTGGTCTGGGTCCCCTACGATAACTTCATTCATAAAGTTATTAGAAGTATAAAAAGAGGTTAAACTATGTTCCTTGGCAGTGCTATGTTTCTTGAAGAAAGGATGGAATCAAAGTGCAAAAGAATACTGAATTAATAAATATTTATTTCTGCTAATGCAAGAGCATTATTAATACTTATTTGACAAAGTAGACCATAATCTACTTCTTGATAAGCTATAAAAATATGGAATAGACTACATAATCACCAGTTAGATTTGTTGCTGGCTTACAAGCCATATTTAACAAGTAGTCCTTAATGGTACTACATCCACATGGAAAGTAGTAAGCAATGGGGTACCACAAGGCTCTGTTAAGACTCTTCAATATCTTCAATTAATGGCTGAGATGAGGGAATAGAAGGGGAACTCATAACATTTGCAGATGATACTAAACTGGCAGGAATAGCCAACACCCAGAAGACAAGAAGACAAGATCAGAATCCAAAAAGATCTTGACAAACTTGAACAATGGGCCCTAACCAACAAAATGAATTTTAATGTGAAGAAAAGCAAAGGATTACATTTAGGAAGGAAAAATCAAAGGTATAAGTACAAATTAGGCAAGACTTGTCTCAAAAACAGCAACTGTGAGAAGGACCTTGGAGTTCTAGTGGGTGATCACTTGAATATGAGCCAGCAGTGTGCAGCAGCAGCCAAAAAAAGCTAATACAATCCTGGGTTGTGTAAATAGAGACATAGAATTAAGATCACATGAAATATTAGTGTCGTTTTATAAAATCCTAATAAGATCACACCTGGAATACCATCACCAGTTTTGGTTATCATACTACAAAAATATGTTGAGACTTTGGAAAAAATTCAAAGAAGAGCAACTAAGATGATCAAAGGCCTGGAGACTAAACCATATGAAGAACACTGCAGGTTTTGGGCTTCAGGGGTGTCAAACTCAAGCCCTGGAGGCCAGATCCGGCCCATGAGGTGCTTAGATCTGGGCCAAAGGACTGCCCTGAAAACAACAAAGGAGCGACCTGTGATGCCTCTGCCAGAGAAAACAGAACTTGGGAGGACTGCATGCAGCTACATGCGTTTTCACTGGGAGAAGATTGCAGGAGGCCATTGCAGCTGAAAACAGAGCTTGCAAGGCCCATGGGCAGCCCCCCTAAGCTTCATTTTCTTATCAGAGGTTGCAGGAGACTATTGCAGCTGAAAATGGAGCTTGGGAGCCTGTTTTTGCTGGCAGAGGACTCGGGCCACCACAGGTGTCCCAACATTAGAGACGTTGAGCTGGCCACACCCACCCTGGCCCTCCAAGGTCAAAAGCAACCCTGATGTGGCCCTCAATGAAATTGAGTTTGACATTCCTAACCTAGTCTAAAGAAAAGAAGAATTAGGGTGACATGATTCCAGTAGTTGAGGGGCTGCCACAAAGAAGAGGTGGTGAAATTATTCTCCAAAGCACTGGAGGGCAGGACAAGAAACAATGGTTGGAAACTAATCAAAGAGAGAAGCAATCTGAAATTAAGGAGAAACTTCCTAACAGTGAGGACAAGTAACCAATGGAACAGCTGCCTCCAGAAATCATGAACACTCCATCACTGGATGTTTTTAAGAAGAGACTAGACAGTTACTTGTCTGAAATGGTATAAGTTCTCCTGCTTGAGCAGGGGGCTAGACTAGAAAATCTTCAAGGCTCCTTCCAGTTCTGTTCTATTCAAGTTTCAATTTTAAAGTATGACTCAAAGCAAAACATGGAATCTTCCTTATATCTTCTGAGAATTCTTATATTGGATGTTCCAAATATTTTGTGCCTTATCTCTTCCCCCATGTTTCTCTATTGCTGTTGTAGTCTCTTTTTTATTACTCAGATTCATTATCACTGCTTGAAATAATTTAGAACAGGAAAAATAGCTTATATCCAGTCAATATTGTCTTTGGAAACTAGTGAAGATCTCTGAATCCAGTGCCTCCCAGGATTTAACATGATATGCCCTTATTTCTTTTCATGCTGCTTCCTGAATCAATAACATTTCCTACAAGGTTAGAAGGGGATTGATGTCCACTTTTTGTCTCTGAGTGAGACCTCTCCAATCTTGAAGAGGTAATTTTAATCTTTTCCATTACCAACCTGAATTTTAATACTGGGAGATTTGATTCCAATATCAGTAATGCCGTGGTTCTTATGGTTGTGTAACAAAGCCACCATAGCATTGTGTTTTATGACTTTAGAGCAGAAAACTGTACACATACTTCATTCTAACTATATGAAGCTAAAGGAAATCTTGGTTTGGACTGTTGCCAGATTGAAAAACCAGTGAGCTGAATTCAAGTAAAGTAGATTGATTGGCATCCCACTGTCATATATAAAGGCATCCTCTCTCTGTATTCACATACAATGAACACAATTTACCAAGGCAACAACCTATGTTCTTTTCTAGTTCTCTCTTTTGTGTCTCCATTATTTTCAGGGAATGGTCTTTGAATCATAAGTCAAAAGTTCATGCCTTATTTTTTCAAAGTCACAACAGCAGGGGTATTTTCCTTTACCATTTCCACAAGCAATAGCTAGAGGGAATAATTGAATATATATACAGTATATGTTTGTGGGAGAAGACAAGTTTAGAGTAATATTTCAAATACAGTTGATCGTTTGTACACTTTTAAATGGAAGACATGTCTCACTTACACAAAGTTTTAATTATTATGTTCAGAAAAATTACCATTATTACTCTGAAAATTTCAGAGCAAAATTTTAACTCCTGGTGATTCTACCTGTGGTTTTTTTTTCCTATTAGTGTTTCAGAATTTGCTTGCCACAAGCTTATTTCAAGATGGGTTGTTGTTGTTTTTTGTCCAGCCAATACCCCTGGAAATTTCCAGCCAATTTGCTGTGCATATAGTAACCATGTTGCTTAGCTTTCTATGGTTAAGCAATGTCAGGCATGTAAGTATTGTCACCTTCTCTTCCACATTACATGGAAATATTGAATATGTATAGGAAATATTGAATGACCTAAAACAGGGCTTTCAAAAGATAGTAGAATTTCATTAAAAAAAAAGAAAAAAATCTGGAATGGGTTGTAGTTAGCACTCACCCCTCTCCTATGAAAATGAGATGTTTTAGGAAATATTAAAAGGGCAGAATATTTCCCCTAAAAGGGAGGCAGAAACTCATCCCCCCACCTTTCATAGCCTGTGCCAGTCTATTCTACATAACAATGATCTACTTCCTCCAGGCACACCCATAGGAGGAATTGCCCAAAGCCCCTTCATTAAATCATCACCCAGCCAGGCTCAAACAAGCCTGGGACACAGACGACCTACAAACTTACCCCTGTATGGCTCCATGGGAGTCTGACAACCAATGAGAACACAAGCTCAAATTCAAAAGCCCAGAGAAGGCATAAAACCCAGGCACTCTCACCATCTCTTTCTTTTTGCCCAGGATTTCAAACCATGTGCTCCTGTCCACCATTAAAAACCATCTGTCCAAACAGCCACCATGTTTCCATTGTCTTTCTCCCCACTTGGAACTGAATCCAAAATGATATTTCTTCAAACAGGGTGATCAACAAGGGTGAGAGAGATAGAACTTCTAAATGACAGATGAGAAGCCTTGCTCTTTTCCTGAACCTTATTAATTAAAAGGAACAAGCAAATTGTCTTTACAAGGGATAAAGGGAATAAGTCTCCAAATGGCTATTACTGTTCTTGGCTTTCGTCCTTTGCAGATCCTTATTGCTCTATAGAAACCTTCCATAGGGAACTAAGGGAAAACACACACACACACACACACACACACACACACACACACACACACACACACACACCCTTCCACAAATGGCTAAGACCTTTCTTCATCCTCATTCCCTTTCAGATAGTTTCCCCTCCCCCTTTCTCCTGTGAAAAGTTAGGATTCTGTATAAGCCATTTGATGAATCCTGAACTGAAACATTTTAGCCCTTCTGATCAAGAGTTAAACAAACTCCTTTTTGTGCAATCTTCATTTGCTGATAATTTTCAAGGAATTAAAATTAAGCAATTTTGAAACTGAGTAAGGCAGAGAGAGGAAAGGAGAACTGCTTATTTAAAAAAATGGAATGCAAATGTTAGTGTGTATCAGGGGTGAAATTCAGCAGGTTCTGGAGAACTGGTAGCGGAAATTTTGAATAGTTCGGAAAACCGGCAAATACCATTTCTGACTGGTCCCAGAGTGGGGTGGGAATGGAGATTTTGCAGTATTCTTTCCCTACCATGCCCACCAAGCTACGCACACAGAACAGGTAGTAAAAAAAAAAAGAATTTCACCGTGTGTGTGTGTGTGTGTGTGTGTGTGTGTGTGTGTGTGTGTGATTACTAAAACCATTGCCACTTCCTGTTTTGGCTGTATTCAATTTGGTCTTTGTGTGCTACCCACAAATATATCTCAACTTTTACACTCCTTGATTCCAAAAAGTTGTGCGCCCATGAACTAAAGATACCTCAAACCCAGAGGCATTACTTGCTTCCAGTAAAGCCTAAATAATGGAAACCTGGCTGAGGGTAGACAATCCATTAATCATGCAAGGATACAGTGGGGAGCTTTTAATTTTTTTAAAATTGAATTCATTTCTATGGTACACTAGTCGCTTTTGTGAAGAATACAGCATGGGAATTTCAGTTCAAAGAATCTGTCTGATTCTCATTTGCATCAGTGGAAGCAATAGAAGAAATAAAATGACCTTATTCTCTCTATTTCATAGCTACAGCACATGGTTGCAACACAGTATGAAGATGCTGACAAATCCTGAGTCTCAGTGCAGTTACTAAAGATTGTGATAATTTACAAAATACGAGGCCTCTTATTCCCTCTGAAGTTTATAGTATCAGCCTGTGAGAAACAAAGTCATCCACTGTTTCAGTCAGTGATTGCAATTGTTATGTTCCTATTTTTTTTTTAAAAAAATTATTGTCACTGCTAGCAGGATGCCTATTTGCTTTTTTGTTGGGAAAGAATGTTCATTACCAAGAGTAGCTTTTTAGATGCAAATCTAATTCCCAGGGAATCACTTTGATTTTCTGTGCTAATGATAGGAATGTAAGTTTCTCCCAACTATTACTTTCAGTTTGGACTAATACCCCTCAGCTCTGAAGATATCACCAATTTAATGACAACCTGGAAATCCCAAGTTTCCCTCCAAGGAATGATAAATATTGCCTGTCAATCTCTTCCACTGAATAAACACACTTTTATCTGCATTAATCACATTTGGCAGGAACTATTCAAGCCTGCTAGCAACAATCTTGGTGAACAGCTTGGTATTATTGCTTAATAATGAAGTCGAACAGTATCAAAACACATAGAGACACATGCAGTCTGAGAGATCCTTCTTTCTTTGATACCAAATCAATGTATCAATTATAAAATCCCATCAAGTGAACAGATTTGCCATAGAATTGAGAAAAAAATCCGAAACTAGCAAAAATCCATGTTATGAATACTGACTTAGAGGTTTCTAAACAAACACCTCACCCTTTAAAGCAACCTGTGCCTTATTTATAGACTTATTTGTTAAAAAGCAAAATAATATGTCTTTTTATAAAGAACCATAAAATATCCAATATCTTTTTCAAAAATCTAAAAGATATTATTGGCTATGTTGAATTCAACATTATGAATGTCCTTCCCAAGCAAGCTTATCTGATACTTATATTATGGTCTTTCAGCTTCCATTACAATATTTTGGCTCTCATAGAAGCAGAGAAGCTTCCTGGTTATTTCTCCTCCATTCCAGGTTATTATGAGTAAAATGAAGTCTGATGATCATATCAGATTGCTCTTTAGAATGAAATAAGTCAAGATCTGACCTGAACTGAATTTAAATTTGCTTAGTTATAATTCTTTCCAGTTGAAGAATAGGGAAGATGATGATGATGATGATGATTATACAATTGTATCACAGCGGCCAGTTGTTTCGCCAGATTTGGCATTGGTTACTAGTCGGGCCCCACCCAGGGGCCTAGGACGTTGTAACGTATTTTCGTAATATGCATGCAGATCCAAGCAGTGCAGCTTTTTGCATTTGACTGATGGTGATTTTGTCAATTTTTAACTGTTTTAAATGTAATTCCAGTGCTTTTGGAATAGCACCCAGTGTGCCAATTACCACTGGAATTATCACTGCTGGTTTGTGCCATAGTCGTTGAATTTCGATTTTTAAGTCCTGGTATCTTGCGATTTTTTCATGTTCCTTCTCGGCGACCCTGCTATCACCTGGTATTGCAATATCTATGATTGTGACGTTATTTTTCTCAACCAGTGTGATGTCTGGTGTATTATGTGCCAGTGTTTTGTCCGATTGTATACGGAAATCCCACAAGATCTTGACCATCTGATTTTCGGTGACTTTTTCAGGCTGATGTTCCCACAAGTTTGTTGCTGTTTTAATATTATAATTTTTGCACAAATTCCAATGGATCATTTGTGCTACTGAATTGTGCCGCAATTTATAATCAGTCTGTGCGATTTTTTTACAGCAGCTGAGTATGTGATCAACAGTTTCATCAGCTTCTTTGCAAAGTCTGCATTTGGCATCATCAGAGGATTTTTCGATTTTGGCCTTAATGGCATTTGTGCGGATAGCTTGTTCTTGCGCAGCCAGGATTAGTGACTCTGTTTCTTTCTTTAATGTACCTGTTGTTAACCATAACCAAGTTTGTTCACTGTCCACTTTATCTTTTATTTTTTCCAGAAATTGGCCATGCAGTGCTTTGTTCTGCCAACTCTCCATTCTTGATTTTATCACATCTTTCCTGTATTCTTGTTTCGTCTGTTGGGCCTTCAGTAGATTTTTGTTCTTTACTTCGATTAATAGGTGTTCTTGACTTTCTTTTAAATAATCAGCCAGTGCATGTTTTTCTTCTTCAACTGTTTGCTTCACTTGTAATAATCCTCTGCCACCTGATTTTCGGGGCAGGTACAGTCTATCAGTATCACCACGTGGATGTAAACTATAGTGCATTGTCATTAGTTTCCTGGTTTTTCGGTCCAAAATGTCCAAATCAGCTTGTGTCCAGTTAACTATACCAGCTGTGTATCTTATAACTGGTATTGCCCAGGTATTTATGGCCTTGATTGTATTTCCACTATTCAATTTAGATTTCAAAATTTTCCTAACTCTGTTGGTGTACTCTCGCCTGACAATAGTTTTTACTTCTCCATGCTTGATGTTATCCAACTGCAGAATGCTTAAGTATTTGTAGGCTTTATTTTCTTTGCATTTAATTAATTGGCCATTGGGCATTTCAATTCCCTCACATGCAGTGATTTTGCCTCTTTTTATGGATACAGTGGTGCATTTTTCCATGCCAAATTGCATTGAAATATCTGTGCTGAATACTCGGACTGTGTTTGTCAATGATTGGATTTCTATTTCTGACTTTCCATAGAGTTTCAAATCACCCATATATAGTAAATGTGAATTTTTTTCAGCTTCTTTGGCAGTTTGGTAGCCTAATTTCATTTTTTTTAAGATTACTGATAGTGGGATCATTGCGATGATGAAGAGAAGAGGTGGAAGTGAATCACCCTGGAAAATTCCTCGCTTGATATTAACCATTCTGTAGATCTCATTCCCTACTGCCAACTCAGTTCTCCATTGTTTCATCGCCTTTTAAGTAAAGGATGTAATATTTTTGCTAATGCCAGTTGTTTCTAAGCATTTTATGATCCAACTATGTGGCAGTGAGTCAAATGCCTTTTTGTAATCAATCCAGACCATATTCAAGTTCGTTTTTCTGTTCTTACAATTTTCTAATATCATTTTATCAATTAGGAGCTGATCTTTTGTGCCCCTGCTCCTTCTTCTGTTCCCTTTTTGCTCTACTGGCAAGATGTTGTTTGTTTCCAAATAATCCATCATGTTATCTGCAATAATGCCTGTGAGTAATTTGAAGGTTGTTGGCAAGCATGTTATTGGTCTGTAGTTTTCAGGTGTTGTTCCTTTAGTTGGATCTTTCTGAATCAAGTATGTTTTTCCAGTTGTCAACCATTCATCAATTTGGCCCTTTTGTAAAATTTCATTCAGTTGCCTGGCCAATATTGCATGTAAACTGGTCAGATATTTGAGCCAGAAACCATGTAATTGGTCCTTTCCAGGTGATGTCCAATTCTTTACCTTTTTAACTCGATTTTTGACCATCTCAGTTGTTATTTCTAATACTTGCATTTGTTTGTTGCCAATGCTTTTCTCAAAGTCATGTATCCACTTTGCTTCCTTGTTGTAGTCCTTTGCATTTTCCCACAATTCTTTCCAGAATTCAACTGTGGCCTGTTTTTCTGGTTTTTCACTTTTGGTGTCACCATTCACATTAAGACTTTGATAAAACGCCGTTGGTCTGATCGAAATTGCTGATTTTGTTTATATTGGATGATTCGTGCCTCATATCTTTCAATTTTTCTAGCTGTTGCTGTTATCTGCTGTTTTACAATCTCTACAGCTTCATTGATGTTTCTTGTATCCAATATCTTCTGATTAGCCGATCTATGATTTTGTTGTTTTTAAGCCGTTGCTCATGCATGTTCTTTAAGTTACTAGCATCTGCCCTTAATTTTTTGATATTTTGTTCTAAACGGATTTTCCACTTTGGCTTTGATGCTTTTTCTGTTGTGTGACTAGGTACTTTAATTTTAATGCCTAGTTCATTAGTGACTATTACAGCTGCGCTGTACATTAGCTGGTTTGTTTCCAAGATGGATCCCGGTTCAATTGTTGAAAACACTGCATTAACCATTTTCATGATAGGGGCCAAAATTTTCTTAGGCACAGTTTTTAGTGATGGTAAATGTTGCCTTTCCTCATTAAGCAGAAAATGCTCCATGATCTTATCCTTCAATTCTTTTTGTTTTTGAGTTAGTTCATCAGTTGGTTCAGTGTTAACTGGTTCTAGTGGTGGTGATGTTATTTCCTCCCCGAGAGTTTCTTCTGGGAGTTCTACTATAATGTCTTTAGTTGTGTCTTGAATATCAGTTATTTCCGCTTGTGATATTGTTTTTTGGGTTTTGCAATTTGCCTGAATTTCCTCATGTTCAACTTCACTAAACACTTTATTCCGTATAATAAATCGCCTTTGATCTGCTAGTCATTGTTCACTAACATTTGAATCTGGATATTGTTCTTTCCATAATTCATACATTCGCTTTAAATAACCTCTTTTTTCTGGCTCTGAGTTGTAGTAACAGGCCATTATGGCACGGTTTTCATCTGCACTATATTTTTGTCGTTTTGTTGGCTGGTCCACTTGTAGTCCACTTGTCGACGGATGTCCAGGGACCCCAACATCCGCCGCGGCCCTTGTTAACCCGCGCGACGACCGATGCGGTATGGAATTCTCATTTGCTTTTTTCACCATATTGTATGGGTTGGCGGGTTTTATTTTACGGGACCAGATGCCAACTTGACACCAACCCTCCTTCTTTCTCATCCGGGCTTGGGACCGGAAACGGCGGAGTTGTTGTTGTTGTTGTTGTTGTTGTTATTATTATTATTATTATTATTGTGATACTTATATTGATGGCTTTATGACCTATTGTTTGCATTCTTGATTCATAATTTTCAGTGTTTTTGATTAATCTGATGTGCATTATGAAAGCAGAGTAAGAATTTAAAATTTCAGTGTATTATCCTATTTAAATTACTTCTGTATTTTTCTCAATTAGTAAGGAAAAGAATTAAACATAACTGTAAGGAAAAAATATTTTATGCTAATATATTTGTCTATACACCTTTATATATGTCCTGGATGTAACTTTACATGAAAGAAATCATTTTAAGAAATCATTTTAAGATGTATTGATATTTGTTACTGTTGGCTTTTTCATTCTTTAAAATAGATAATTATTTCAGTGCCTGGAAGTATTCTATGATTATGATTTTCCATTTCTGTTCAGATAAATCCATGAACATTCTAATTGGGTAGAGAATCTTCTATGTTTATCTACCTTATCTGTATCACTATTGCAGTGATAGAAGGACACTTCTGAATCATCACATGGCTCATTTCAGGAGAGAAAGAATGAAATTAATGTATTTGTCAAACGAGAATATATGGTTTAACAGTAGTCAACTAATGAAGCATTTACAAAGTAATCTATCAGTATAAATCTCCAAAGTGTCTTTTACACATTCATCTCCCACTTCTGTGACATTTTCATTTTTGATTTTTAATCTATATCTCTGTACAGTTTTCTGCCCCAGGTAGAGAAGCAACATAAATTTTAAAGAGCATTTAGAACTTTTGGTGGTCAGCCAATACTCCATGCCATGAAGTCCACCAGCAGCATTAGATGAGTTGAGTGCTAGCCAATCACTAAAGAGCTGAACATCCTTTACATGACATGCTCTGCTCATCATTCAGCTTATTCCTTTTTAACCATAACAGCAATAATACATTCCAGTAGCATACAACCATTGCACCAATACTAGAGAATGTGGAGAAAATGCCTACAGTAGTAAAGTTACATGAACAGCAGCCTGTTCTGACCGGTTCTGGTGAATCAGTAGCGGGAATTTTAAATAGTTTGGAGAACCAGTGAATACCACCTCTGCCTGCCTCTGCCCCCATCTATTTGCTGCCTCCCGAGTCCCAGCTGATTGGCTGGATCTTCTTCTGTAACCCACAGAACCGGTAGTAAAAAAATTTGAATTACACCACTGCCAGCACCCAATGTCATCACATTCACTGCTACACTTTAACATTGATGGCATATGCCTGGAAGATCAGATCAAATCAACGGTTGCAGGACACAATTAACACTACATGAATATCATCCAGTTGGAATTGGTTGCTGCCTTGAATTCTATGGAATAGCATACATTGAACTGAAAAATGAATCCTGTATTCATGGGAAAATGCTAAGACGATGAGAAGATAATTATTATTCTTCACTAGGTCAGTTTAAATCATAACAAATTACAGCCTTATTTCTTATTTCTATGCATTATGCTTGACATGACTTCTGTAGTGAAATACAACTAGGTATCCCAAGGAAAACTTCAGTTAGTCTGTTATAACGTCTTTGTAACAATCATACGTTCTTGCACTCTTCATGATAATTCAATTTATTAAAATTTTAGATTTATAATTTAAAAAATAGAAATTACAGAAAGAAATAATATGAATAAAACCTAAAATAGCAGCTTGGCAAGAGTTGCTGTTCTACTAGTTGCTAATCTACTAGAATTCACACAAATGCAGAATATTACTGTTGTCACAGATATATATCATCCTGTCTGTTCCAGAACAGTGAATTATAATGTTGACTTCATGTATTAAATTTTCCTTGCTTGACATCAAATTTGATAAGTATCCCTTCCATTCCATCCTCTGGGTCATTTATAAATATGTTGAATAACACTTGAAAAAATAGAACATAAGGAACTCCACTCAACACTCTGGGATAATACAAAATCAATTACAAGCATCTGTTCATCAGGTTACAAAACCATCCAGGTCATATTTGTCTATTTGACCATAAGGAAATCATGAAATATCTTGCCAAGTGCTTTACTGCCATTACAATATATTACATTCACAGCATTCGTTTGTCTCCACTATCAGTCAGTGTGTTGGTTAAAAAAAGATATTATTCTAACATAACTTTTTATTGATTAACCCATGTGCATGCCGGGTATTCTCAGCATGTTTTTTAAATACTTACACCTATGCTGCTTGAAAATCAGTTCTACTGCCTTACTAAAAGAAATGCATTTATTTTATGTCCCAAAGATGCTTTTTCAAAGGCCAACTGGACTTTGTTTTTCCTTGAAGATGTTTCATTTCTCATCCAAGAAGCTTCTTTAGTTCTGACTAAATGGTAGAAGATGGAAAGATTTATATTCCTTGCAATCATCTCATTGTTAGCACTGTTTCTGAGAGTCGTTAAAGCCACCTGGAGATTTATCTGTGCCTTTAAGGTTACCTGAATAGTGCAAATGGGTGTGGAATATTCTTGGAACTGCTGAAAAGACAGTGTTGTAAACAGGAGATAAATGGTGCCATATTCCACCCCCTCTGTTGAGAGAGGGCTCTTTAATCTTAATGTAAATGGTCTCTTAGACCCCACTTTCAAACCAGCAGTCCTCTCTGTCCAGAATGTGGGCTTTGCTGTCTTCAAAAGAAAGGACTTGGTCTTTCAAATGCAGATGGACTGCTAAATCTTGTCCTGATGGGTTTGTTCTCCTATGTTTTGCTATGCATTTGTGAAATGGTTGTTTTGTTTCTCCAATATATAGATCCATACATGTCTCACTGCATTGGACTGCATATATCACATTGCTCATTTTGTGTCTGGGTGTTTTATCCTTGGGATGGACAAGCTTCTGCCTTAGTGTATTTGTGATGATTCTCCCATCCTCCAAACATTAGCATTTTTTGTATATGTGTCCTAACTTGATATTATTAGGAGGAGACAAGGTTTATTAGGTGTGCTTGTATGGTGAATATACAACACATTTGATCTGAATGCCAGAACTGGACGCTATTTATATTACATTGTTAGTTATCAGTCACTGCTACAGAACATTTTTTAAAGTGCAATTTTGTTGTTTTTTATGAAATATTTTTCTACCTATTTGACTTAAACAGATGGAAAAGAATGACTTCTTTTCACAAGGTCCATTATAATTGTAGGTATTTATATATCTTCATGTAATTGTAAAGTATATATTTTAATAGTCAGTATTTTGGGGCATACTTTTATCCTTTGTCATACAAATTAAGAACTACAGTGCAATTGTATATTTATCTGTGTAATAGCACTATATCACTTATTTTTTGACTCCTTGAAGGTTGAAGACAGTGATTTAATCAGTCAGGGGAAGCTATCATTGAATAAGCAATACACATGCACTTTCCACATTATTGAAAATTACAAGGTTTAAAAAAATGAAAATGGCAAATGATTGACAAGCTATCTCTTTATGACCAACATTTACACACACACACACACACACACACACACACATGCATAAAACCTCAGAGTATACATAAAGAGTTGTACATAATATTCTGCATTTTAAGGTATTTAATATAATGTTTAATTTCTCTGCAATATATTCTGGTCTTCATAACAGGCTTGAAAAGTGCAGAAGAGATGTATTCATCAAAAACTTGAGTTTCTTTTATCCATTGGAAATTATCCCTCACCTCCTTTATCTATACAAGTATGAGAGTATACAAATATTCTAAAAGAGTCATGTTAATCTTAAATAATCAACCCTCACTGGCACTTTTACTATGATTCTGTGGTAGAAAAAACCTTTGGCAGAGGTAGTATTGCCCATTGCCAAGGCCCTATTTAAGTATTCATTTTTTATGGCAAATTGTTTCAGTGAAAAAAGTGATATGTCAAGGCTCGGCAATATTCATATGTTACTATCTTCTTCCAATGCAAAGTTTTTGGAACTTGGAATGGAAAAAAGAAATGCAGCCACTCCAGGATTGTACTGTTTACAGTTCTGCAATACTCTGCCCTATTCATGAAAGAAATAAAGTTGTTTAAAATATATTTACGCACGTTCATGTTCATATATATTGTTCATACTGGTTGAGCAATTTACAGGTAACCATCTGCATGTGTTCTCATTCCACTTGTTTTGAATCTTCCATACTTTTTAAATTTACATTTATTTTTTTTGCCAATGTTTTCCTTTCAATTCAATTTCTTTCTAACTTTTATACCAAGAAAGGATTTCCAACTTGAAATTTGTTATATACATTAAATAGTAGAATATGTTTCATAAGATAGTGTACTGTCAGTTTCTTAAGCTTTTATGCTACAGAATAGTGACATTGGGGTATGTTACACCCCCTTGCTTTTAAAGTCCATTCCAATGCTGTAGTTAATTGTATTTTAGCTTAAGAATGTTCTAAACATCTATCCTACAAAGTTGTTTTTTCAAATGTCCAATCAGTGGGAATCTGTTTCTTTTTACACTTTGCTTTAGGAAATAATTTACAGAAAGTGCGGTCATTACCGAAGCAGAGCGCTTTAAGTTTCAGTCAGTATTTATGTCAGATAAAAGATACTAAAACATAATTGTAAAAAAATCTGTTTGTATAAATCAAAAGATTCAAAACCTTTTTGAAGGTTGGTGTAAATAACATGAAGCCATTTAATATTTTATTTTATTTGCAAAGATTAAAGGGTTTATCGCCTCTCAGGTTTGAATCGGTCACTTAGAATTTTGGACTTAAAACTGATAGCAACGTAAACCCTATGAAAGTATCTATGTAGGTATATTCAAAAACATAAACAAAATTTAACTTCCTAAATATTAATTCATGCACTTTATAAGATCAACAGGAAATAAACATCTCAGAAGAAGGTAACAAACCCCTCATGTAATGCTGCAAGGAAACTGCATGAATGTAATCAGCAAGAATCCAGCTTCACTGCAGGGCATTTTACCTTACATATAGTGTAATCCTGAGGCTGCATCTGTTCATTCAATTTGCATCTATTCCTGTTCAAATAGGATGAGGGATAAAATTGGTGTAATCTGATAATAACACTGTGAGTCAGATCAAGCTGAATGAGGCCAACCGGCATTTGAACTGCCACCTTGCACAGGTGGATTTAGATGGATTTGAAACAGAGATGCACAATTGTAGAAGTAGAATTTATTTTAGTCACAGAAAAAAAATGTAACCTTATGTCCTCTGGCTGGATAACTCACATTATTATGGCACCAGGATAGAACATAGGTGTTAATGGAGAGACTGAAAATAGTACAGGTACAGGCTAGCTTTATCATATATTCCCAGGTTTAGTTTCAATAAAACCTTCCACTACAATTTAGTTATAAATAAATTAGATGTTGTCTATTCTAAAAACCCTGGGCAGCTTACAAGAAAATATAAATCTTTGTGATGCATAATATTTTAAATTATTTAAAATTATATAACAGTGGAACTGAATGCTAAAACTTTTAAATTTCTAAAAAGTCCTGGATAAAGTTATAATTTATTTAAGCAAATTTATACTGCCAACTATTAATATATTAAGCTTGAATGCCACCCAACTTCAACAACTTTGGGCGTAGCAATCAAAGAAAGAAACTAAAATTGATAAAAGGTTAAAAAAAATGATTAAAATGACAGTGTGGATGGAATGAAGAAAGGCATCTCACCTGCCTTTGTCAAAGGTCTGGGTGAAAACTGAGGTCCTTATTGGTCTTCTGAACAGCAGTAAAGTGAGGACTATCTGTAGATTTTAAACCTATCCCTAAACTCTAAACCCTCTAGTGCCGCGTAACAGAGTGAGCTTCCATTACTTGTCCCAGCTTCTGCCAAACCAGCAGTTCGAAAGCATGTAAAAATGCAAGTAGAAAAATAGGAACCACCTTTGGTGGGAAGGTAACAGTGTTCCGTGCATCTTTGGCATTTAGTTATGCCGGCCACATGACCACTGAGATGTCTTCAGACAGTGCTGGCTCTTCCGCTTTGAAACTGAGATGAGCACTGTCCCTTAGAATCGGGAACAACTAGCACATATGTGCAAGGAGAACCTTTACCTTTACCTAAACTCTAATAGCAATTTATTCTACAATATGGGGAATGGTATAATTTTATGCTAATATTATTTCATGCTGAGGACTGAAGATTCTCCACTAAAGACCTAAGATTGTAGAACAGGATATCCAAAAGTATTATTTTGGTTCTGTAAGTACTTTGTGCCTAACCCACTAAGCGTTTATATACTAAGGACAATTAGGGTTGAAATGTTTCTGGCAATAAGTCCAGCTGTTTCAGAACTGTTGGGCCTATATTGGGTCTATATGTAAAGGCTTTTTTTGAAAATACCCAAATTTGCTTATTTTTTTCTTTTAGAACCTTTGCTGGTGCAAAGGTTCTTTTAATTAAAATGAAAGGGCTTGTCCATGATGTGTAGTCATAAAGTGAACTATTAGCAGAAAGAATACATTTTAAAGAGAGGAAGGCGTCGACGCAGAATTCGTAGTTTTATATAGAATCTGGAGTATCTGTTCTTCCTTCAAGGGGTGATCATGTGCTCACCTACTTCGCAATGATAATTCAAATAATGATAATTGTTTAAAGTGTTCTGAAGAAATACCTTATACTTATTATGTTCAGGTTTAAGAATAATAGCATCAGCAGAGATGTGCTTGGAATTTCAGCCCTCTTATTATTGCTGAAAACCCATCACACTTGAGAGAAAAGAAAAACAGCACTGAGTTGGTGTAACAGCCATATAAAGCATCTGCTGGAACTATTTAAGAGGATTAATTAACCCAAATGAGAGAAGAGATACTCAGGAAGGACAACAAAGGCTGCCTGATCAGACAGCCTAGTCATGCAGTTTGTAACAATCAATGAGGGTTTCAATGAGAATAAAGATTATTTTTTTCCAAAAAAGAAAAGCAAAAACCACCCACACCACTCTTTTGTCTATGTTTGCACAAAATCTGCTATTTCAGAACACCCAGGAGTTTCAATTAGAGTTTCAGCAAAGTAGGAAGCTAACATTATAGAACTCAAAAAAAGCATATGCTATCTGAGCAAGTTAGTTAAACTAGCCTTTGACAATATACCTGCATAATCTCATTTTCCAGTCGGAGCCAAGCAAACTTCTTGAAAATAATGCTTACTTTGTAATATTAAAAAACCTGGGCAATTTCATTTTCTCAATCAGGTAATTATAAACTTTAGTGATATATAGGCTACATATATATCCTCAGTATCCAGGGTCAACTGCTGAAAGCTACTGAGCATTGTTGATTCTTATCACAGATTCAGTTCACACACCTATCTCTTTTCTTAGTCTTCACTGTTGCCTATCAGTAGGTAACTGCAAGCCATACTGGATCTCTGAGGAAAAATAAAACAAAGATGGTAATCACATCTAACCATTAGGTGAGTTTGTAAAAACTTTATCACGTCTAGAAAAGCTACATTAAAAAAGGAATTTTGCTTATGATGGAATTTAATGCCTGAAAATATTTACAGATAGTCCTCGACTTACAACAGTTGTTTTAGTAACCGTTCAAAGTTACAAAAAAGTGGCTTATGACATTTTTCACACTTATAACCTTTGCAGCATCATGAGATCAAAATCCAGATGTTTGGCAACTGGCTCTGACTATTTATGATGGTTGCCATGTCACCTTTTGTAGAGCTGTCAAACTCGTGGTCCATGGGCCGGATGCTGTTCTGAAACAGCTTCTCAAATACAACTCTGAAGTTAACTCAAAGATTCCTTTATTAGGAGCACCAGCAGCCCCTGCAAAAGATTTCTCTCTCAGTGAAGGCTAATGTCCATCCAGCTGAAAGATGAATAGTTGTCTGCCACATCTATTCATTTCCACCTTCTGCCTTTTATCCCCAGAGCTAGGGTGGGGCTTCGCTAACAGTGGTGGTTTTTACTTCCCAAGGATTGGCCCATAAATTTCCACTGTTCTCCTCTTTGCTGCCTTCTGCACATCCATGCATCAGGCACTGGACCCAGCTGTTCCTCCTCTTCCTCATCAGTCACCTCCAGATCTGGGGGCTGTTGACTCTCCATCTTAGAGCTGAAAGATGGCCCAGGCTCCATCTCTGTCTCTCTGCCAGCTCCATTCCCTTTTTCTCCTTGGAACATTCAGGTTGCCTTGATGCTGACCCTGACTCCCATGCCTCCTCCTCCTCTGATTCAGCTGCTGGATGGGCTGACAGATGACAGGCTACAACAGATGTGTCATGTGCTGGCCAGGCCCAAGTCTGATTTAGCAAAGGGGAAAAAAGTTGCAATATGTCATGTGATTCCACCGTGACAATGCGAGTTTGACATCCTGACCTCTTGTGACTTTTTGACAAGCAAAGTCAATGGGGAAGCCAGATTCACTTAACAACTGTGTTACTGCAATGATCCTCTTAACTACTGTAGCAAGAAAAGTCATAAAATGGGGCAAAACTCACTGAACAATGTCTCACTTAGCAATATAAATTTTAGGCTCAATTGTGGTCTTAAATTGAGGACAACCTGTATTTCTTTGACAACCTTGGTTTTGAATATCCACCAGAAACATGTGTCTTAAGAGTCAAGATAAGTTTTTTTTATTCTGATGCTTGGCTTTTGCAAACTTACATTATACTAGACATAGGTTTGTCTAGCAACCATGTATGCTCCTTAACAAAGACATTGTTGTCTTGTATTTTTATAAGCACCTAAGGTTACACAATAACATCACACATGAAAAAACATTGATGTCAACAGAGTTCATCTACCCACCTGACAGAAATGTCCCGGGAATATCTGGGGGAAGCTATTTCACCAAGAAGTTACAATTCTAGGGTCCGACAAGTTACCATTGTTTAATAGACGAGATCTAAAGCTTTCCCTCAATATTAGATCTGGTGGAGAAAGCAAAAACAATGGGAGAAAGATATGGCAAGTGGTCTGACCCTATGCCATAAAGGCTTTATAGATCATGACCAACACCTTGAATTGTGAAGTTACTGGATGCCAGCGCAGCTATGCCCTATTTCTGAAGTCAAAAGTTCTTTTAGCATAAGTATAAGTCAGGCATGATAAAAAATTCCACTGTATCTAGGAAAACATGTGTTATAGTATTTCATTTTTCTGAAAGTTCTTAAACTTCAGTTTTATTATGCTGACATTTTAGGGCACAATTTCATTTCACTATCCACAGCAAATAATCATGGAAATCTTAAGAGTTTCCTCTATTTTTTTCTGTTGAGTTTGGTATCTCTGAAGCCTACAAATGTATTCAATACCTCAAAGCTTTATGATCTGATAATGAAAATTAGCTTTACCATACAGAATTCATACCCATTCTAACTATCTCTGAATTCAGTTACATCACAATATGCCCAGGTTGTTGTCTGTATTTACTGGCCTTGGAAGGCAAGTATTAACCAAAAGCATTTATGCATTTCCATTGTTCTTGCACACCAAATGCTCAGAAGCAGTTTGAAGATTATCTGTGATTATCTTCATTCCCTTATGCCAATTTATTGTGAACAAGGACTTAAATTTATTGCCTTGCTGAAGGCTGTCCCTGCAACAACAAAAATCCTCAGACCAATCTACAAAAAAGGGAAGGAAAAGTCAAAAGATTTAAATGACCTAAAGGGAAACTAGGGAAGTTGGCATCGGTACAAAAAAACTTCAATACTGTATATCTTAGATTAGATTTTATTCAATACAAATATTTCAGACGTATTGACTCCACTGCACTTATATAGAAAAGACTGGTATAAACATTTTTGGATATACAGTGCTATTAACCTTCCACTTATTTGTCTAGTATAAAATACTTTCTCATTTGGGAGAGGAAAATTATTGCATGTGTTAACTCAACTTGAAGACAACATTTAATATTCTCAAATGTTAATATTCTTTTGAACAATATTTCTATATTATGAAAATTGGCATCTGGATCAGAGTTGGATTTAACATAATTTTACCACCAGTAAATGCACCGAAAATGTGAGTGTGTATGTGCGCAAGTTTGCTTTGCTCGCACACATGCCTTCCACACATTTGTGCACCAGGGGTGGGTTCCTACCACTTCGGCCCAGTTCGGCCAGTAGTGGCATTCTGGCCTGGAACTGGCAGCAACCCAGGCTGGCCACACCTCGAACCGGTTCCCCGGTCATCGCCATCTTTTTTTAGTTCTGCACATGCGCAAAACAATTTCAATTGAACCGTGCATGTGCACGCAGTGCGCAACCAGCACGCCTGTGCAAAGTGCATGTATGAGTGAACGAACAGTAACACCAGCTGAAACCAACCCCTGGTGTGCATGCTTCCCCACATGCGCTTGGCTCTTGCGCATATGTGCACATGTGCATGGCTTAGAAAACGTGGCTAAATAGGATGGCATTGCGCCGAGGCAGGTGGATGGCCCAGGTTGCTGCTACTGGTTCCAATGAACCAGTCCAAACTGCCTGAATACCACCACTGATCTGGACCAAAAGAGTGATTTTTTTTAAGGTTCTACACATAGCTAAAGAATCAATTCTTCACCAGCAGAAAAAATAAACATATGGCTTTAACTACTCAGTGTTTCACAAGGTTATTATTAGCAATCTACAGTACAAATTAGTTGACATAGAAAATCTGTATGCCTGTGTATGTATGTGTAAGGAAAACATAGGAAAGGAAACAGTGTAGGATCTGAGGGTCAAGAACCAGAAGAACAGATGAGGCAAGCCAAAACTAAAACCAAAAACACTTTAGTTTTACAGAAATTTTAGCCAGTCTGAATTTTAGTGAGCCACAGCTTCTAGAATTCCAGAGATAGTACATTATCTCCATGAAGAACTTTCTCAGTATGAACTTTATAAAAACCACCTTTTTAGCTTGGAAAATATAAATATAAAAAGAGACCCAGCTGATTTTTAAATATTGGTAAATAATCTAGGAGTCTGAGTATTTCAGAGCTGGCTGAAAAATCTGGCAGGTTCAACCAGTCCTTAAAGAGTATATATAAAAAAGATCCCTGATCTTGTTGATATATACCTGCTATTTATTTTTCCCTAATTAACTTATATAAAGGAGACTTTATTTTTTTCACAGTAAAATCTTAACATCAAAGTCCAAGGAATTGAAGTATATGTCCAGCTATATCGCAACAGCTTTCATCTACATTATTTCTTTGCCATTTCTTTGAGTCTGACCCATGGCAGGTGAATACACACATCCACAATCAATAATTAGATGTGTTGCTAGTATGCAATAGCAGATCATTAAAATATTCAGTAATCAATATAACATGTATTTGTCTAGAATAGCTTGTCTTGAATGTTTCATATATTTTTCTTATTATGTTTAATATTCAGCACTAATAAAGCAAGGCATAGTATGTAACAATGAATTTATTGTTATTGTCATCAATTGATTAGTACACATGCACAGAACTACTGTGTGAGGTTCACATGACTGCAGGACCCTGAGAGTGTCATAATTGTGAGCCAATTGCCAAGCACCTAAATCACACTCCCATGACAATAGGAACACTGCAAAAGTTGAAATTCCAAACACCAATCATAAATTCGAACTGTTCAGAGTAAGGAGTTGTTAAGCAAGGACTAACCTTCCTTAATATGTCAATTGGTTTCACACCTTGGCATATTTATCATCATTTGACCCCAACCTTATAGAACATTCTACCACTGGAAATGAGAACTACTCCTATTGTTTTGGCCTTCTGGGAAGGTATTAAAATTTGGTTTTATAGGTTGGCTTGGGTCCCCAAGGGGACATTCATTGCTGGAGGTGGTTGACAGGTTAAGAACATCTCATCCCCAGCTGTTCATCTTCTTGATTCTGTTTTTGTTCTGTTTTTTGCATAGTTTTACATTTTAAATTTACATAACCTTAAAATTTTAATTTATTTTTATCTTTTTATGATGAGACATAAGAATTTGAAAATGATTGTGTTTGTTTCCAGACCTTTAGATCTTTTGTGATCTTCTCCATTTTTTCCTTTAAGTGTTAAGAATACCTTATGTCCCTAGTTCTATGTCCCTAGTTCTATTCTAAACCCATTATTGTTTGCATGTTATACATCATAAATGGAATCTGGAACAAATCTATTTATATACTTAAAGCTACAGCAATTCAAACAATTAATGCAATTAGCATTATTAACAGAAATGGCTATTCCTGAAGTGCACACACACAATACAAATGATATACTATCATTTGTATTTGTATATTATATTAATATAATATACTGAACTATAAACGAGTCAAACCCCACACATATGCTCAGTACCAGATAATGCATCATGTGAAATAGAAAACTAAGTTTAACTGAGAAATGATTTTTATGTTAGTATAGTAGGTGATTGTTTTAGTGTGAAAATTGTCAGAACCAAATGAAGGAACTCACTTTGCAAAAAAAAAAAATAATATATAGGACTAGCCACCTATTCTGTGATTCTCTTTACTGCCAAGTGATTGTGAATCAACTATATGCCAGATCAAGTTCTGTTTCCATAATAATGATCATAGTATAGTACCAGAAGAATAACTTGACAGAAAAATGAGGATTCCATCAGTATAGATTTAACTCATAAATCATACACATGTAGATAACTCATCAAAGTCTTTTTTTCAATATGATTGATCCAAATGATTTGGATAGCATTTCCAAATTATAACCACATATGGTATTTAATGTCTCTTTCCAATCCAATGAATAATACTGTTGGATGGCATGTATGTTATTTTATATATCTTATAACTGCACAGAACTGATTCTATGTGAATATACAGTATTTTGAAATTGAGTTAAACATATGCTGATTTTTTTATAACTATTCTTTATGTTGAGTTTAGAATAAAATAGGATTCACAAAAAGTAATTCTCTGCACGTCTACTAGAAGCCTTTTTATCAGTCTACGACTAGCAAAAACAGCAGACTTTCTTGAACTGTAGTTGCTAAAGATTTGCAGATCAGCTTGCTATTTTTAGAAAAGAGATAAATGTTTCTAGAACCATGTGGGAGTTTTGAGGTTTAGTTTATAAAACTCCATATACTTATAGAGTGTTGTCCTATTCTGTGTCATAGGAGGAAGAGAAGCAAAATTTATTAATAAAAGAAAAAATGTGATTTCATGATATCATTAATTTCTGTACACTGAGAAACCAATAATATTCCATATAGCAATTACTGCTTTACTATCTGAAGAAAATCTATTTTTTTTTAAAAAAATATTTGAGTGTAAAACAATATTTAATTAAAAATGTTCACCAAGTTGAACAAAAATAGTGTTGGAAGAAAAATCCATCTGGTTCAGTTCCAAGCCAAGACAAAGACACTGGAAATCAAATGGATGCTGGAAACTGATTGGAAATAAGGTCCATTTATTGATGAACAGAACCGTGGCACAACAAAACTGCAGTCCACTAAAGCGCGCCCGATTAAAGCACGTCGCTGATGTCATCAGCAGCGCGACAACAACGACTGCGGAGAAAAAAGGGCGCTTTAAAAAGCGCTTTTAAAGCAAGCCGATTCACGTAAAGGTAAGGGTTAGGTTTAGGGTTAGGGTTAGGGTTAGGTTAAGGGTTAGGGTTAGGTTTAGGGTTACGTTAAGCGTTAGGGTTAGGTTTAGGGTTAGGTTAAGGGTTAGCGTTAGGTTAAGGGTTAGGTTTAGGGTTAGGTTTAGGGTTAGGTTTAGGGTTAGGTTAAGGGTTAGGTTTAGGGTTAGGGTTAGGGTTAGGTTTAGGGTTAGGTTTAGGGTTAGGTTTAGGGTTAGGTTTGGGGGGGTTAGGTTTAGGTTTATGTGTTAATTTTAGCTTTACCGCTCACAACATGCTTTTTTCGTCGCGCTGTGATGACGTCAGGTATGCGGTTTCGTCGAGCGCGCTTTAGTTGACCGCGGTTTTGTGGTGGAACCGAACAGAACCACTAGGGTTTGTGGTTCAGGGCAGCTGACAAAATGGAGTTTAGAGTGGATGGATTTTTATACCTTCTTGATTCCTATTGGGGTTATGTAATGGTCGTAGCTGACTCTATAGGCAAAAGAGATAATGCAAATCTAGGTGTTTGTGCTAGTTTTGTCAGCCTTTTGTTTGTTGCTTATCTGAGTTTGTTTTGAGAATAGGTAAGAGGTCTAAAGAGTTAATACAAATCATCAGTGAATATATATAGGTTTGTCAGTTTCTTATAATTCAGGCAATTGCTATGAGATTTTTATGGCAAACTTAGTCAAAATTGCATAAGAGTATTTCTTATGCATGAATGAAACTACAAAAAAAAGACTACCAATTCTGCTAGCCTCTTTGGTCAGGAAATTGACGTCTTTGTAATCAATCACTCTTTATAATTTTCCATGTTTATTATATATGATTTTCAAAAGTTTCTCAGAAGCAGTTAATTTAGAAAGAAAGACTTTGTGAAAGAACATATTTAAAACATACTTCTAAAAATACTATATCATATAAACAGTGTTGCTAAGAATCAGAGCAGTATATGAGCCTATGAAACCTAATCCTAACAATATTAATATTGCACTATTGGTTGAAACAAGAAAACAATGTACATTTAGTGATGAAAAAAGTTTGTCGTGGAGTCTTACCATTATATTTATTCAATGTCTATTTTAAGTCGTTGAACATAGAACATAGACCCTATGTTCTATGTCTTTTAACCATATTATTGTAAGTTTAGTACTGATACAAAATGCTTGAATCTACTGCTGTTTACTTTTTAACTGCATTAAATCTATTTTTTATTTTTAAAATGCAGGCACTTCCATTCAGGTCTATGAATACTTTGCCCTATTAAATATATGTAGAGGGATAATTAAATTATTAACAGACTTATTATGGGGTAGCAGTAAGGTGTTTACCTATAAGGAATTAGTGTATTCTAACTTATGCTACTATACAGTGGAAGCCATCTTTTCTTGGATTACCTCAGAGTACCTCCCTCTTTCTTTACTGCTTGCTTGGTAAATTGATAGCTATAGTCCCTTATCTTAAAAAGATTTTCACACTGATAAAGGTTTGGTCCAAAATGACTAATAAATCATTTTTTCTCTTTCTGGCATTGCATGCCACAGCAACTAGACATAGGGACAGTTTTTCCCCATGCCATCACTCTGTTAAACAACTAATTCCCACAACACTGTCAAACAATCTAATAAGGCTGTATTATTATTATTATTCTAATCTTTCCTATTACCTATCTCCTTAACTTCTTTGTTGCTTTTATCTTACTATTTATATTGTTTTATTTAGTATCCTAGTATGATTTATGTTGATTGCTTATTTAGTATCCTATGACTATCACTAAATGTATCTTATGATTTATGATGAATGTATTTTTATGATGACTATGATCATGATTTATCACTTATTGCTTGTATGTATACTGAGAGTTTATGCACCAGAGACAAATTCTTGAGTGTCCAATCACACTTCGGCAATATAGAATTGTATTCTATTCTGTTTTAAAGGTGGAAATACCTGGGTCTTAAAAAGAAGGAACTTGTGTGGCATACAGTATACACAAATGTAATATCACATTGTCCAAATTATATATAAATGATCATCAATATTCTCCTTAATATAATAAAATAACTTTAAGAATATAATTTATTTTTTTCATATGCAATAATTTATAAGTAGTTTTCAGGAACTATCTGTGGGACCAAACAAAGAGAAAAGGTAGTAATTGTAATTTATTCTATATTACTATGGTATATTTATGCCAATACAGCAATGATGTGTCCTGTAGCAAATCCACAGCAGGTGAATTTCATAGCTATCTTTAGTCTTATACAATTGAACATGTAAAATTTAGGATAAGTGATATATCTCATCTCTATTACTTTAAATCAAACAAAATTAAACATTCACTTAATTCTGAAGTCAGTGTGTTTAACTTTGCTAGATTCTGATCTTATTGATTGTTATATTTGTAGTGATATCTGAATACATTACAATTTAAAACTGTAAAACCATATTTGTCAGTTATAGTTAAACAAAATTGTTTAGAATTAATCTTTGATACTGTACTCTTCTCTGATCTGTCAGGGAAATGAAACATTTTGCCAACAGAAAGGCAATAAAATGTTAACATTTCTTTCCAACAAGATTTCTTTTTTCTTACTAGGAATTTCTTTATGTATCAACCTCCAGGTAGATTCAGTAGGTTGAACACTGTAATAGTCTTTTTTGTCTTTAGGGTGCACAGTGGCTCAGTGATTAAGATGTTGGCCTTGTTTACTGGAAAGCTGGCAGTCCAGGTTTGAGACCCAAATGCAAGCTGACAGAATGAGCTCCTTTCCTCACCTCATCCCTGCCAACCTAGCAGTTCACAAGCATGCAAATGCAAGTAGATAAATAGGTACCATTCAGTGGGAAGGTAACAGCACGTCATAACATCATGTGGCCACATGACTGCAGAAATATCTTTGGACAGCTCTAGTTCAATGGCCTTGAAACCACAACGACTAGCAGAGTAAAATCTTTAACGTTTTTTTTATAAGATTATTGCTCAATTGGTTTTATATTGCATTCAGGAAGATCACAGAATAGAAAAGAGAGTGGTGTGTTTTATTTTTCACTGTTTGAATGCAGAAGAATAAACAAACTACCAAAAAGCAAACATATTCTTCCATCCCAAAATATGAAGCAAATGCAAAGAGAATTCTTAACAAAGGAAAACATGAAGAAAGGTAATTTTAAGAGGGTGAACAATCAAAGGATTCTGTGTTGCAGCTTTATTCTTCCAAGGCCAAGAATCAAGAAGCTGCTGTAAAATAACTTCTTTTCCCAGTTGTACAATGACAAGAATTGCAGAGCATGCTAAAATAGTAAAATTAAACATGGTAATTAGACTTTCACTGTCAAGGAAGCTCTTGAAGGCCGAGGAGAGAGAGAAACTAACTTTTCCTTAAAAATAAAATGAGAATAACTGAACAGATTCACATTTTACATTAGATCTCACTTTTGCACAAGGGAGCAGGATGTGAAAACTGTAACTCTTCTTCCACTGTCTCCTATGAATGGCATTCTAATACTTCTCATTCCATTAAAGCCTTTATTTCACTTTACCTACTATAATAGTTTAATAATTATTGTACCTCACATAAATTGTTATATAGATGCCTAACTGATTGGGTGGGCCAGTCAGGGAAACCAACCAAGTATTAAAAGAGAATCCATGGGATATCCAAACTCTTTAGGAATATTGTAAGAAGAAGAGCAAAATCTGATAATAATAGCAAGGCACAAAAAGAACAAACTGGAAAAACTGTGGAAGAGATCATGCCAAATGGTTAGCATATTCATTCCTTTTTTACAACAAGAAAATTAGAATATTTGGCACTCTTTGGAGAGGGGAAAAACTGGATGTCAAATATTTGGAAAGACATGAAATGCCTAGCACAGAGAAAGTAGGTCAAATACTAGGACCAGGGAATATGCAATAAAACTGATTGGCAGGATATATAAAGCAGACAAAAGGACCATTTCATCTTATAGGATATAACTAATGTTTGATATTCATTACTATATGATACATTGTTCACTTGGATGGCTTTAAAAGGAGATTGAATACATACAGTACATAAAACCTATTAATGGTGACTGATTTTGGAAATTCAACCTTACCTGATAGATGCACAAGAGAGAGAATCCATATAGTATGTCTCTTGTGCCCAGCCTACAACACCCTGATTGGTGACCTGATTCAATAAACCTGTTACTGATAGGTCCTTGGTGCTCTCTGGGCTTGCTTGTTTTCTTGCAGATGTTTCATTACCCTAACTAGGTAACATCAATGCTAGTAAGGAATGCAGCAAACAGTACTACTAGTAAGCACTGATGATGTTACCTAGTTAGAGTAATGAAATATCTGCAAGAAAACAAGCAAGCTCAGAGAGCACCAAGGACCTCTCTTTTCAACCCTGAGCTACAAATATTTTCCTTTATTGAAACCTGTTCCCATGTTCCAAATAGGAGAAAAAATGTTAATTTGTATTAATGTTTGGAAATATACTGCAACGTTTTGCTATGTATGCAATATTTGTACTAAACATCATAATTGCTTAGTACATACAGCATACATAAGCCATACATTATGGCTTCTGTATAATGCCATTTTTGCATCTATTTGATTATTTTAACAGAATCTTTCAGACTTTTTACAAGTAAATTATGTGTTTTAGTGTATGGGCCTTCTGCATATTGCATATTACTTTTAGTGATTCGGTTTGTAGTCTTCCACCTTACTTTTTCAAACATTTTAAGTCTTCTTGTAGCAGAAAATGAGACAAAACCAGCTCTTTGTCAGGGGGACAGGTTTATTTGCGCAAAGGTTCAGCAGTTGGTCAAGCAAAAATCTGAACTCCGAAAGGCAGTTGTTCACAGTCTTTTATACACTTAGCCAAGTTATCGATGATCCCCAAATACCTGGCCTTCCTGTATCATGTAGACCCCTTTCCTGTGTCATGTAGGCCTCGTACACAATCTCCCAAAACAGAGACATGACATTCATTACTCATTTACCTCCCCACAGTGGGTATTGATACCAATATCCTATTTGTTTTAGTTAGGTGAAGCAAACAGAACAACTAATCTTAAGGATAATCATTCCTTTTTCCCATTCCACATGGTAAAGAAACTTTTAATACCCAAAGAATCTGTCTAGTTGACAAATTCTCTTTTATTCTCACTTATTTTTTCCTTGTATATTTCCTATCATTTCACAGTTCTGTTCCAATTGTTTCTCATCCTTTTCTGTTTGGACTAATTTAGCATGTTTATATAGTTTGAATTATTTTGCTATCATATATCAATTCTTTCCTGCATGGATAAGTCCATAACATTCACTGAGATCAAGTATGCCAACTTCACATCTTTATTTACTTATAAATTATCTTTGCATTTGCAAATTATTGTTTGCTCAATTTAATAGGCATAATAAACTGAATACATTTAAATATTTTCAGTAATATTTTGTTCTTTCTTAACATGTACATTTTTTTTATTTTGTTATAAAGGTTATTGAGTAGACAGTGCTGGTGTGATGAGAAGGATTCCAATAAGGTGATTAATAATCTCAGATGACTGACTGATCTGCAGTGGCATCTCATAATGCTTCATCCCATTTTCATCACCACTCTGTTCAATTCTGACAATGCATATTGAATGCTGAATTGCCAGGAATCAAATGAATGAAACAAAAAATGGTCCATTTTTTGAAAGGACTCCAATTCCATATTGATTAGTTATTTCATAAATCATGACAATGACAGCCAACTGTCATTACACAATTGTAACTCAAAAAAATTGAGTCTATCCTATGATATAATTAAAAGAAATTACACAGAAACTGAGCATTTTTCCAGGAGCTAATTTATAATGTAATTTCACCAGTCACTGTCCACTTTTGTGCTGAAATCACACCTCACATAGACAAATCCATTGCTGGGCATAATTCAGAATGTATAAAGTAAAGCTTCCCCTCATACATATGTGCTAGTCGTTCCCGACTCTAGGGGGCAGGTCTCATATCCATTTCAAAGCTGAAGAACTCTCCGTGGTTATGTGGCCATCATAAATAACTGCCGAATGTGCATGGAATGCTGTTACCTTCCCACCAAAGGTGGTTCCTATTTTTCTACTTGCATTTTTATATGTTTTCGAACTGCTAGATTGGCAGAAGCTGGGACAAGGAGCTCACTCCATTACACAGCGCTAGGGATTCAAACCGTCGAACTGCCAACCTTTATGATTGACAAGCTCAGTGTCTTAGAATACAATTAGTGGTAGAATTTTCTTGAATATCTTGTTCATATTTAGAATGGATGTGTAATAAGCCAAAACAAGATTACAGTACATTTTAACATGATACATGAATCTAGCCTACTGTTTCATAAAACATAATAGATAGAGGACGACATACATTTTCCATCTTCTTCAGAAAGATACATTACCTCTTCATCCATTTATAAATAAATAATGATGATTCAAATATAGCAATAAGCTATTATGAGATAAATGATATATTTAGTTGGATTTAAAGCAATAATAGGCAAAGAGAACCACTGGAGCTGCTGAAAGTTCCTAGTCTATCATCTGTCAGGATTCCAAGTTCCCTAATGAAAGAAGACTCTGAGGCTTAAGATTCCTCAAAGTTCCATTTTATTAGAGATGTCATTTTGGCACATCTGGGAAAACCCAAATCTGAAAGTTTCCAGATTTTCCCCTCCCAAACAAAAGTTTAAGTCCCTGCACAGCACCCACATGTCCATCACATGGTCCAATCAAGCACCATCACAACTGGAGATGCCTCCCAGTCACGCCACTCCAGGTGCAGGGCAAATGTCCTTGGCTCTCTGAGAAAGGACTGTTATTTTGAGTATATGTACCCCACTACATATAATCCCCCTCCCAGTTTTCCCTCACAATAAATGTGTCAGGCCTGAAGGCTCAAGTCAAAAGATGGCTTCCAGGCCTGACATTATCCTTATCAGCTGTTCTTTTCCCCTCTACCTTCTTTTCATGTTAATTGTTTAAGGGATGTATTGACTTATATTTCCTTCTGAAATTGAACTTCATTTCAATTGGGCGGGTCACTATTTTTTATTATTATTATTTCAATCCAGCTGTATCTTGATCACTTACTTATCTGTAGGGACAAAGTTCAACAAGGTTGAATATTAACCAAAAAAACCCCAAACCCAATACATTTACTTGGAAAACCCAATGGAGGAGCTACTGCTTAAAACATAAAGTTATAATAAGTAATGCCCACAGTAGTCAGGAGTTGAAGATGTCATCAATTTCAAAAGCACCAGGACAGAATCTTATACTTAATGTTTATTTATTTTTGTATTTATTAACTTTGTTTGCTGCTCATCTCACTGCAGTATAGTATTACTGTATTTTTCAGAGTATAAGAAGCACCTTTCCCCCCCAAAAAAGATTGTGAAAATCTGGGTGCATCTTATACACTGAATACAACATTTTTGGCTTTCTGAAACCCCACCCCCTTCACATAAATGGACGTGCAGCGGGTTTGAGAGACCTGCAAAGTGCTCCTGGGGGCTGAGGAGGGCAAAAACGAGAGGAAAATGGGCCATTTTTGCTCATTTTTTGCCCCCTCCAGCCCTCAGCAGCACTTTGCAAGCCTCTCAAACTGTCTGTATTCACAAACAAAATGAGGGGTGCACAGGGTTTGGGAGACCTGCAGAGTGCAAAAACTTTTTTTTTCCATTTACTCTTCAAAATCTTGGTGTGTCTTATGCTGTGGTGTGTTTTATAGTCTGAAAAATATGGTAATTGAGCACTCTTTAAAGACCAGCTTTAAGAAGTCTCTTTTTTGCTTTCTTTTAAAAAACAACATCAAAAATATTTCATACAAATCAAAAGCCATATGCTAATGGGACTGTACCTAGACATCTGCTGATTACCAAATATAGTACAATTAGTTAGGGATCAACAAAGGGCATCTTTCAAATTACAAAAAGGAAATTGAACTCTATTTTTTCCTCCAACTTCAAATATCTATGTAAAAATTAAGCATGTAGAAACTCTATGCAAAGGATTCACTCTGAAATTTCTGCCAGTCTCTGCATCAGTAATACTGAGTATACATTAGGTAAGATCATCCAACATTTTGTGTCTGTCTATTACCAGGAAAGTAATAGTAATAAAAGCAAACTAAATTGAAACTTTGCAATGTTGGGTGCTTTCTGTAAAGTCTGAACAATTAATTTCTATTACTTTGAATGTGAAAAGAATAATATTGCTTACAGGATGAGGCTTGTGATCTATTTTTGTTTCTGTATCACTGAAACTGTCAGGAATTCAGAGCACAACTGACAATCAAAACATGCATAATATAAATACATAATAAATGACATAACTTAATGAAATCTAAACATAGTTATAATAATTGATTGAAGTTTAACAAACAAATCAATAACTACAGCAATGAAAAGAGCAAAGAGGGCCACCCAAAGATGGTCAAATAAACTATTTTAAATAGTTTGGGATTATGAAAAGGTAATAAGTAGACAGAATTTAAGAATAAGAATAAAAGCAAAAAGGTCTTGTTCAAGATTAAGAAACAAATTAAGAAACAAAACAAAAAAAGTATCTAGAATGTTTTTTTAGAGTTCTAGGACATAGTAGGTAATAAGTATGTTTTAAATGGATTGTGGAAACTCAGCCAATGTTAATAGTGGAACAGAATAATTGACTTAGTTGGATTAAAAGATTTATATCTGTCTTATTTTAGAGTCAAAACGATACACTGCACTTTTTAAAACCTAAGATTAAAAACATCAATGAAGTCATAAATTTTTAAAAAGCCAAACCACTTAATTATATAAGGAAACAAAACTAATAGGAAATGAGCAAGAAAACCTGGAGGGGGAGGGAGGGAGAGAGGGGGAGAGAGAGAGAGAGAGAGAGAGAGAGAGAGAGAGAGAGAGAGAGAGAGAGAGAGAGAGAGGAGAGAGAGGTGGTAGAGTGATAATCTCTGTAATAAAAATATTTTTAGGTTTAGCAATCTTAAATTTACTTGAAATGAGTGAGTTTATTTAAAGTGAAATGGCATGGAACTGTGCTATGGCATAGGACAAATTTTCAATGACTCCAAGTTTTGCTGAAGGATTTCTTTTTACATGGAAAGAGGTCCTACTAATATTTAAAATTACACCATTAAATTACATTTAATACACATAATTATTTTAGATACACTTTTTAGATTCTTAATATATCATTTGCTCATATATTTTTACTTACTGGATTATTGATTTCAATAGACATTCCCCCCCTCCCCTCCCCTGGCCAAAAAAATCCCATTGTTTTCACCTTCCAAAAACTATTTAATATAAGCATTATTTGAAAATATTTTATGTTTCCTCGGTATACATTTTCCTTCTTACCCAATCTGTTATTTTGAACTTTTGCTTGATTTTTTTTAAAAAATATTCTTTTTGTCATATTTTGGCTGTAAGATTTCTTTGCCACAATCCACGCACTGACATTTTGGACCAGCATTTCACTTTAGGTGCACTGTAAAGTGCACTTTTTAGGTGCACTTTACAGTACACCTAAAAAGACAAAAGTTCATCTTTATTTGTCCATCTTCATCATTCATATTGCTTTGTTGTTATTATTTCACAATCCATTCTAGTATTGTTATTCAGAAGTCAAATGACATCTTATTTTTTTGTTACGTATTCTATTCCATACAGGCAGGGGTGGGTTCCGGCCAACTTTATCACCAGCTCGTTTTATGTGCTCTGGATGCATGCTGTGCATGCATGCACAGTTCAATTAAAACTTACTGACTGGGGAACTGGTTCCGGAGCATGGCAGGCCTGGGTCGCTGCCAGTTCCAGCGACCCAGACCACCATACCACTACCAGGCCGAACTGGTAGGAACTCATCTCTGACTACAGGCAAGTTTTCTCAGGTGCTCAAAATCATATTTTATTATCAATTTATACTATACAACCGATTATTATTAATTTTTGACAAAGAAGATAACCTAGATTTTCCATATATATCTTGATGAGGTTCGCTGGCCATTAGAAAAACTGTACTGAATTTAATCTGATTTTTGACAGATATTTGAGATCCAGAAACCCCAGTATTGCTAAACTGAGATATCTCCAGTCCATAAGAAAGATAGTTTCTTACATCGAATGTTACATCCTGTTATACGGGATTACCAAAGACCTCCAAACAATATTTCAGTATATAACACAATCAGGAGAATTATCTCTCACATCATCCACCAGAATGATTGGAGGAGGCAAATATTTGGTGTTCTTTGGAAGCAAATAATATAGAAAGGAAAAGGAAACATAAAAAAGGTCTTTGACAGAAGAGAAAAGTCTGGACCTTTGAGAAGACTGAAGAGGCAACAATGTGAGACTTCAAACAATATACAAAGATAAATAAGTAAATTAAATGCAGGACTTTTAGAGCAGAGATTATCACATATAGTGTCTGCGAGATACCCAGATATGGTGCCTGGATGGATAACAAAAACATATGAAGAGTAAACTAAGAGCTGGAAAAGATTCTGGGTGGTATGTAATATAACTTAGAAATGGGGAAAATATCATTGTGTCTGGTGAAATTGATGTGTTCCATAAAAACTCTAAGCTACTTTAGGTTTTCATGAAATAATTACAATTTGGATAAAATCATTTGCAGTAAAACAAACAGACATAATAGCCAGCTAAAGAAATATCAAGGGATCTGTTAAAATTTTCTCATTATTTCATGGAAAATTTCTTTTTGCAAGTATAGTATTAGTTCATCATCTTTATATTAACATAAGAAATACAAGATAAGTAACAGAGGAATCTAGGAGTAGTATTCCTTATTTTTGTATACATGTTTACAAAATTGGAGGAGGTACCAAGGAGTGGATGTGGTATTGATATTTCTTATTTTAAAGGTATGTGGTTGGAGTTGATTGCATGATGAAAGGAAACAAATTTGAAGATAAACAAGAACATGATGATTTTTTACATTTTTATACAGACAGACACTAGCTGTCAAGTCATTAAATAGGTTCTGGATGTTTAGTTGATTTTTTTTTATATGCACTCTTATACGATTCTTATTTTCTATTATCTTTTTCTCCAAGGATAAAGTAGAATTTGATTAGTAGATACTAATCAAAATATTTTGAACATCTTGCAGACAAGTAGCCTGATCTAAAACTTTTCAAGACTGAATGGTTCTGGGACTAACTTTCAGTTCAACTATGACTACCCTACAAGATGCAAAAATCTATCTTGAATGGCATCATGTATTATATTTATTTCTATCTAGAGGTTGCCTAGATTTTCATGTTCCAGTTTCAGTAGCACAACTGAAGTCTTTCTTCCTTCTCGGTATATCCAGATGTCTTTTTCTTATTTGTGCATTACAACATTTTAATTGGTAATAGTAATAGTAATAATTACTATTATTTTTCCTATATATTTAGAGTGAGACTTGATAAATATCTTAGCCATAAAAGAAGCACTTGGATATATATTATTTATATATTATACCCCTGAATGAGGAATCTGTGGCCTCCAGGCATTTCTCAATTACATCCTTAGCAACCATAGTCAGCAGAGCTAATAGTGAGGGATACCAATTAGGTTCATCTGTAGATGTAATTAGCAACATCTGGAAGGCCAAAAATTGACCACCTCTGCATCATACACATCAAGAAGAGGCTTATTCAAAAATATTTTCTTAGCTTTAACTGCATTTACTTGCAGCTGTCATAATGAACCTTTTAAGGTTCATCCATATTACCTAATTGCACCATTACCACAATCATTTTCCAAGAGCAAAAGTGAACACTGTCAGCTTTTACTATCTCCCAATGAATAGCTGACCTCCAGTTATCATACCCTTCATGATTGACCAGATCAGGAAACTTAGAAGTCTGACTGCATTTTCTCTTCTGTCACTCTTACACCCCAGGGAATCATCAGTGTGTCTCTTCCTCTCACTGTTTCCTAGGCACAACGCGTGTTTTTGAATATGTTGTTATAACCATCTCCAAGTAGATTCTATAAGGTCATATTCATGGCTTCCTGTAGCAGGTGCATGTTTTCTGTCATTAGAAAGTGCTGTTAAACTGCCATGAGTACTTTTGTCATAGAGCACTTTGTTTTCTTATTGGCTAATCACAACCATTCATTTGCTACTTCACAGAAGACCTCTTAAATGAAAAGTTGCATCTTTTTATCATCTTCAAGCTGCTTGAGGAAAAAGGGTAAGAAACAGTGGTGGGTTGCAGGCAGTATGGCCTTGTATGGACGTACCGGAACCTGCCCAGAGCACTGGGTACCATTCCAGTATGGAGCTCATGTGTACGGCGCCTGCGTAATGCTTCGCCGAGCAGCTGGAGCATCGTGGAGGTTTGCCGAGGCATCTCAGGCAGGCATGAGATGTGCGCTGTGCGCATCCATGTGGGAGACGCTAGGCCTGTTCCAACCATACCAGTTGGAACGGGATCGGAACCCACCACTGGTAAGAAACTATGCAATCCTGAACTTAAAAAAAATAACTTTAAACTGCCATGAGCAATGGATGGATCAGCTGAAATTGTCAGTATGGAATTGGACTTAGTGGACAATGCTGGAATGCTTTTATTTTTCCTGATTAGGAAGAACGATGCTTCAGAAGACCAAAATAAATCCCCACTCATGGGTAGCTATTAATAAATTTAAAAAGAAACAATGTGGCTTCTAAAATTACTAGCAGCTATTTGATAAGACAGAAATACACTCTGTTTTTTTTCAAGGACAGTTTTCATTTATTCATACTTCATTTATTCCAGGAATTAACCCTGTATAAACGTAAATGCTGAATTTGATCTGGTGCTACCTTACATAGCAAAACAGAAGCAAAATGAAACAAAGCAAAGAAACAAAAAAATCACCCTCAGCAACTATATCAAAGTAGGTTTTTCAGACATATAACTGTGAGTTGAGAGTTTAAACTAGATGAAGAAATTTGGGTGAAGGAAATCATTTCATTCAGAATGTTGATTGCAAAAGAATAGTCATCTTTGGCCACTAATGGGAGTTTATTCTTTTCCCCCTCAGGACAATCTACAGATACTATCTAGAGGATGTCAGAGAAGAAAATTATCTTTCACAGAAGCTATCCAGGAAACTGTTTTTTTTTAAAGAAAGAAATGCAAAATATGTGAAGCCTTGAGTTTAACAATACATCACTGCTGCAAAGTAATTTCTTATTGTTGTCTTAAAAAAATTATCCAGTAAAAGAAGACTTGACATTCTCTAAGATAACAAAAATATCCCTCAATTCAGAAGTCTAATATTCTCAGGCTACCAAAAAAGTAATTTGTTCTCCACACATGAGTAAACAGCTATATATTTTACAACTCTAGAAGTATGCATTTTTACTTCCCTACTCTCTGGGGAAAAATATTTCCATACTCTGTAGAAAATGAAAGAAAGGGTATAAATTATTTTTAGCTCTGGAAATGTGTATGTGTGTGTGTATGTGTGTGTGTATGTGTGCATGTATGTGTGTATGTGTGTGATGTCAAAGCACCTAGTATGCCCAAATATGCCCAAAAAGGGAGCATACTACTTCCCTTTTGCCTTTCAGCTCCACCCTAGGAGCCTTCCAGGCAGAAAACTATTTTTGTGTTGCATTTGTGCTGATAAATAAATAAAGGGAGACATTTGTGTATACATATCAGTGGTGGGATTCAAATAATTTAACAGCCAGTTCTCTGCCCTAATGATTTCTTCCAACAATCAGTTCATCAAACTGCTCAGAAAGTTAACAACCGGGCTCCTGAAGTGGTGTGAACTGGCTGAATTCCACCACTGATACATATATACCTACATACGTACGTACGTACGTACATAGGCATTTATGTGTGTGTGTCTGTGTGTACAAGTTCATTGTTAGCTATTATGCATTTTAAGACAAAGTCTTTCATTATAAAAGTAATGCCCTACATTTAGGTAAGAAAAACCAACGGTATAAATAGACTAGGTGAAACTTGGCTTAATGCCAGTAACTGCAAATGGGATCATGTAGTCCTAGCAGACAATCACTTAAATATGAACCAACAGTGTGCAGCAGCAGTAGCCAAAAAAGCCAGTGCAATCCTGGGCTGCATTAACAGAAGGATAGAATCAAGGTCACATGAAGTTCCAGTACTGCTTTACAAAGCCATAGTAAGACCACACTTGGAATACTGCATCCATTTCTGATCACTACAATACTTGAAAAAATTATTGGGACTCTGAAAAAAGTGCAAAGACGAGGACCAAAAATTATTGGGGGATTGGAGGCTAAAACATAAAAAGAATGGTTACAGGAATTGGATACCGTATATACTCGAGTATAGGCCGACCCAAATATAAGCCGAGGCACCTAATTTTACCACAAAAAACTGGAAAAGTTATTGACTCGAGTATAAGCCTAGGGTGGGAAATGCAGCAGCTACCGGTAAATTTCAAAAATAAAAATAGATAGCAATAATGCCATTGCCCATTGAATAACATATACAGTCTGCCTGTGCCCATTAAATATACAGTAGCCATTGTAAAAATTTGCTCTGGATAACAAATTATTATCACACAATACCGGTGTATTCAATGAAATACTTCACTCACCTCATGATGCTGATGTCCCGCTGTCATGATGATGTCCCGTGCAGCTGCGGGAGCGATGTCCCGCCTCCTATGACACACGGCACAGTGATTCCTATCATTGGATCACTGTACCAGAGGAGGTGGGACATTGCTATGTGGCTGCTTGCCATAACAAGGAGGAGGTGGGACATAGTTGCAGAGCGGCAGGAGGGGGAGGAAGGGGAATCGTAAGACAGCCCTGCATTACATTAGAACGTGAGGAGGGGGGATGGTGCGATGCACGCTGCGTGGCAAACTGACACAGAGGGAGGGGAAACTCACAGGGGCGCCGGGCCATTCACGAGCGTCACCCAGCGGCATGGCCCCACCCCTTTTTCTCCTCCATTTCGGGCAAATTTTTCACTGACTCGAGTATAAGCCGAGGCGGCTTTTTTCAGCCCAAAAAGTGGGCTGAAAAACCCGGCTTATACTTGAGTATATACGGTATGTCTAGTCTAATGAAAAGGACTGTAGAGGACATGATAGCACTGTTGTAATATTTGAGGGGCTCCTACAAAGATGAGGGAATTAAGCTATTTTCCAAAGCACCAATAGACAAGACAAGGAACAATGGATGGAAAGTAACCAAGGTGAGAAGCAATCTAGAACTAAGGAGAAATTTCCTAATGGTTAGAGCAATTAAGCAATGGAACAACTGGCCTTCAAAGTTTTGGGTGCTGAAGGCTTTCAAAAAGAGACTGGACAACCATTTATATGAAATTATGTAGGATCCTTTGGGATTGGGCGGCATATAAATTTTAACAATAAATTTTAACAATAAATCCCTTGCTCGAGCAGAGGGTTAGCAATAGCAGTTAGCAATAGCAGTTAGACTTATATACCGCTTCATAGGGCTTTCAGCCCTCTCTAAGCGGTTTACAGAGTCGGCATATTGCCCCCACAATCTGGGTCCTCATTTTACCCACCTTGGAAGGATGGAAGGCTGAGTCAACCCTGAGCCGGTGAGATTTGAACCGCCGAGCTGCAGAACTAGCATTCAGCTAAAGTGGCTGTAGTACTACACCCTAACCACTGTGCCACCTTGGCTCATGGACTCATGGACTACCTCGGTTGGACTACAAGACCTCTAAGGTGCCTTCCAAATCTATTATTCTATGTTCTATATTCTATATTATTTCTATGTGTGTATGTAGTTGGTATACAGGTAGTCCTCAACTTACAACCACCACTGAGCCCAAAATTTCTTTTGTTAAGTGAGATAGTTGTTTTACCACATTTTACGATGTTTCTTGCCACATTTGTTAAGTGACTCACTGCAGTTGTTAAGTTACTCACACAGTTGTAAAGTGAAATTGGTTTTCCCACTGACTTTGCTTTTCAGAAGGTCGCAAAAGATGGTCCCATGGTCCTGGGACACTGAAACAATCATCATAAATGTGAGCCAATTACCAAGCATTTGAATTTTGATCACATGCTTATTGGGATACTGCAATGATTGTACATGTGAAAAATGGTCATAGGTAGCTTTTTTCAGTGGGATTGTAACTTTGAATGGTCATTAAATAAATTGTTGTCAGGACATAATACAGAACTACATGTACTATCAAAATAACTGAATAGAGGCGTAATAACTGAACAGAGCAATCAGCATCTAGAAAAGATTAAGAAACATATGTTGGGTGAAGAAGGCCTGTGCTAAAATGGACATACGTAGTATTCATTCTATAAATCTCTGCAACAGATAAACTATGTAACTTTTTAAAATTTTAAATATTCTGAATATTTTAGAATGATTAGAAATGCTTGTACAGTAGGTACATATATTGTGTGTGAGATGCAGTGGAAGGTTCCTATCGGTTCGGACTGGTTCGGCCAAACCGGTAGAGGTTTGGTGGCCTGGGACGCTGGAGCCAGCAGCGACCCAGGCCTGCCACACCCCCAAACCAGTTCTCTGGGTGGTGCCATAGGCACCGACATATTGTTTTTCAGTTCATATGCACAGAACAATTTTAATTGTACTGCCCGTGTGTGCACGGCATATATAAAATGTGCATGTCTGTGTGGTGTGCACACAAGCGAACCGGCAATAGTGCCTACCAGAACCCACCCCTGGTGTGATGGTGTTTGTGTGTGTGTGTTTATATATTTAAATGACTTGAAATGTATGTACTAGATACAGATTAAAGAAAAACAATAAGTACATTATCCAATGTAATAACAAAGTTGCAACAAGCATGATAATTGTTAAACTAAGAAAGATGGAAGAAAGAGGTAAAAACAGAGAGAACATAAAGAAGGTGAAACCCACAAAAGTAGAGAAAACTGAAGTAAATTTGAAGCACTTATTAGAAGAGGATTGGCATTTGGGGGGAAAAAAACTCTGTGGAACACTGATTTTTTTATTCTATTTTATTGGTGCACTCAGAAAACTTTGTTTCAAGTATCTATATACAACCTTAAATAAATATATAGACTGGTATATATTATAAATAAGTCATTTTGTTTTTGTTTTGTATAGCTCTTTATATGGATCAACATCTTTTTTTGTCATTTTATAGTCACTTTAGAGTTGAAACTATCTGGAATTGCTGGGAGTCAGACATTTTTATATCTAGTCATTAAACCGACAGTTTTCCTCCATATGTAAAAGGTATAACGGCCAGAGATAAACTGCTTTTTAGTGGTTATACATTAAAGCAAAGATCATCCAGTCCAGTTTGGGTAGTTGATCAGCCTGACATTAGAACCTGGGAAAATTGTAGAAGACAAATGATCAGACAACGGGTTTGCAGGCACTTAGAAAGAAACACAATAATTATTCTAAGGCAACATAATTTTGTAAAAACAGGCAATTTTTACTGCTTGTTTTGACAAGGCAACTAGATTAGTAGGCCAAGGGAATACTATAGATATTCTGTACTTAGATTTCAGTAAGGAACTTAATGAAATTAATTGCAGTTACCTTCTTCAAGGAAGTCAAACAAGTAGGGACGGATGGTCCTATTATTTATTTATTTAATTTAGACACTGCTTGAATCTATTTGATTCTGGATAACTCACAATGTAGAAGCAAACACCATATCTATTTGATAAATTTACAATTAGCTAAATAACTATTCTCAAGCGATGGTCCTTAATGGATCAATGTCTACATGGAGGAAAGCATTAACTAGTTATCTAATTTTCAAAATTAGACAAGTTAAAAGATGTCCATCACATATGTAGATCACACAAAACTGCCATTTATTACAAGACAGGTTCAAGGCTCAAGAGGATATTGTCAGACTAGCCAAAATATGAAACTCAATGGTAAAAAAAATATATAAGTTTCTACATCTAGTAGATGCATGGTCACAGAGAGAAGTGGATTGGCATATTACTTATTATAATTATTTTAATTGTAAGCCAGCAGGGTGTTTCAGCCTTCTAAAGAACCATTGCAGTCTTGGACTGCATCAACTGAGGTTTAATGTTATATCATGAGAAGTAATCATTCTGCTGCATATTGCATTGGTCAGAACAGCACCTGGGATATTATATTCTGGACATTCTATGCGTGGAATATTCAGTTCCGTTTACCACAATAAAGAAAAGAAACTGAAATCGGAAAGTGTATGGACAAGGATAAGAAGGGCTTGTAGGTTAAATAATATAAAGAATAGTTAAAGAAATAAATATGTTTAGTCTAAAAAAAGAGGAGTTAAGAAAATAATGACAGCAATGTATCCATATTTAAAGAACTATCAGAGTGAGTGGACAGTATAGATTTAGCAATAAGAATAGCAATAGCACTTAGCCTTATATACTGCTCCATATACTTTGCAGCACTTTCTGAGAAGTTTACAAATGTCAGCAGATTGCCTCCATTAATCTGGGTCCTCACTTTACCAACTTCAGAAGAATAGAAGGCTGAACCAACTTTGAGCTAGTCAGGATCAACCTCCTGCTTGTGGGCAGAGTTAACCTGCAATACTGCATTCTAATCACTGCCGCCACCAAAGCTCCTATTTTACATAATGCTTGAAAATAGTATTAGAAGCAATGAGTGGAAGCTTTACAGAGGGAAATCAAATTCCAACCAAGGAGGAATTTTCTGACTATAAGATCTTTTAAGTAATGGAGCAGTCTGTCTTCTATCTTCTATTTATGAGCGCTCCATCAATGGAGGTCTTCAAGCAAACATTTGATAGCTATGAGTCTGGAATGAAGGTTCCTGCCCTGGGCAGTGGAACAGCATAAAATAGCTTCAAAGTCTATTCCAATCATATCATTGTATGATAAATTAGTTCCTCAGATTTGAGTCTCTCTGGGATAGTTTAAATAATTGAATATCCAGATCTAACTGGAATAGAGTACATTCACCCTGGTTACGATAAGAAAAATACAATGGCTGCTGCTTTTATTTAATAAGCTACTTGGGCCTTATAAAATCACATGAATAATTCAAGGAAATTAGTGTCCAGTTTAAACCCCTTTAAAGGTAGAGTTTAGAGGTCAGAATGTGATGAAAATTCTAATCAGAGTAATCCTTGCAAGAAAAATCACCAATGTCAAACTAGAAACAGGTGATTCCAGAGACTTTCTGTAAAATCAAAGGTTGAAATTTAGGATCACCTCCATACCTTAGGAACTTTATCTGTATTGTTTTCACATAAGAAAATTCATGTTGAAGTGAATTGTGCTCACATTACATTTCTCTACTAAATCTTTCCGTTCCAGAGGATTGAAATAGATTGCAACCTTGGCAAGAATTTTCTCTTCCTCCCTTGTTGAATATATACAGCCTTAAAGTGCACATGTTAGAAGTATTCTCATATATGTCTCACTTTTTAGAAAGTGGAAATGATACACTACGCAGAGATTAAAATGATTTTATTAATACATTATAAACTATTTCTATTATTTTCTATAGAAATGGTAATTGTAAAGAACGCTATGAATGCATTTGAACAAAATGAAGGGGAAAATTACAGGGTAAAGTATTTTTAAAAATCTACATTTTTCATTACTACAATGCAGAAACACAAATATATGCACAATGTAAAATCAATGCTATAATATAAGGAGGAAATGGTCAAAGAATTTTTTGGTAAATGATCATAGTATATGATTGAAGTTCTCTTAACTATTCTTCAGATCCTAATAGAGGTTTAGGACACCATACCTTCTATCATAATATATTGCATACAAGGGTTAATTTTACAAGCATTATTGTTAAAGGAGCAAAATTTCTCCTTCAAATTGACATAAACTTTTTTGACATGGTGAAAGAGACACAGTAAATCATTATGCTGGCAAACATTTACTTAGTAAGTGTTATGCAATCATGTTCATTTTTGAATCACTCTGTGAATAAATCTTTAAGAATGACATATTTCAAGTATTGTAGTTTTTTTTTCTCTTCCTCCATGTTTCAAAAGTTCTGTAGCACTTTCCTCACCTTTTGAAGAGATGCATCCACTTTTCTGTCTTTCTCAGGTCTTATTAGCACTGAGAAAATCAATCAAAATTAAACATTTAGAATCTTCTAAGTGTCTAGTATGCCTGACTCCTAAAGGGTCTTTACCTGAGGTTAGTGTCAGAGGTGGGTAGCTGCCGGTCTGTCCCGGATCCCCCCGAACCAGTAGTAATGGCGTCGGGAGATTCTGCACACCTTCCCGGACGCTTCTGCACATGCACAGAAGCATCACGTGCGAGTGTGTGCCCGAACCGGTAATAAAAAAATAGCAACTCACCTCTGGTTGGTGTCCATGTTTCACTTTCCTTTTTCCTTTCCTCGTTCAATTTCCTTTTTAGTATCATTTTCCACTGAAATCAATTTGCCAAAGATATTTATCAGCACAAATGCAACACACACACACACACACACACACATACACACATACATATACACACACACACACACACACACATATATATATAAAGAGAAAGAGAGAGAGAGAGAAGAAATATGTATGTATGTATGTATGTATGTATGTATGTATGTATGTATGTAAATTTAAGTGATTTCAATAGGCACTATTTATTTTTACTCCATCTTTTTCCCAGTATAGTTTGTAAAATACTTTTCCTTGTCATGCATCTTGTTCTATGTTGATTTCCAATTTAAGTTCATTAATATTATGATCCATATCACAGAGATTCAGTACCAACATGTAGCCTTTATTTCCAAGAGATGTAGTTTTGGATGGCTTTCTTACCCTTGATTGCCTCTTATGGATAAGAAGGTTGCTATTTATCCTTTCTTATGATTCACATAAACTACAATGAGAAACTAATTATATAACAGCCGTTCCTTAACTGCTTGTCTGAGAATTCACACAGCCAACTATCTTATCATATTTTGTCTCATGTGATCCCAAATGTATTTTTGGATTCCCAGTATTGGACTGAAAAATGAAGATGTTTAGTGCATGGTACTAATTAGGAACGATCACTTAAAATACTGCAACTGCAAATTAAGTAACCTATTCTATTATATAAAGTTAAGAATTTTATTTATGAAAAATATTAAAACTCTGCTATGGTGTTGATAAATTTCAGAATGAAATCAAATAAAAAGAATTTCACAACAGGTAAGAAAAAGTTTTGGCCACTGATTTCCAGATGTAAATACCTAAACTGGAGGTAGCAATTCTATAAATTCTAATTCTGTTTATTTTCTTTAATTTCATTGGGTTTACTTTTTAAATTCACATGAATATTTTTATTATTTATCCATACTTTGCATGTTTTTTTCAATTATTGTATATGTGTACATAACTACATCACAACATTTGAAAATATTATGATATCCATATACAGGTAGTCCTTGCTTGTATCCTTCAATGACCATTCAAAGTTTCAACAGTGCTCTCCCTCAGTCACATGATCACCTTTGCAGTTGGTATTCATTATCCTCTTTCTGTCTTGTTGGATTTTTTCCCTTTAGAGAGATTGGGGAGAAGGAATTACAAGAGACTAAACAGGCACACAATGAGTAGTACAGGTTGAAAGGAATGCTGTGGAAGTTGCCAGTGTCAACACATTGTTGTTGATGTGTATTCCCCAGTGTGTGCCTGCTTATTCTCTGGTAATCCTTAAACCAAAGTTATGAAACTGGTTAATCTTGTCAGAAAAGAGTTGTCAATCACACGATTTCCATTTAGCAACCACTTCATTTATCCATTGAGTTGCCAGTATCAATTGTGTTTAGTAAATCTGTATAACTGTAGTAGTTTTCATAAAGTTCAGGAAGTGCAATTACTTTAAATGTGAACAAATATTTTCCCATCAAACCTAAAGGATAAGGTTCAATCTTTTTTTTTCCATTTACAATATGTTGTTCCTAGACAGGTAATTTTAAAGCTTTGTATTCATCATCATTTTGTCTAAATTAAACAGTGTAGGCCAAAATAACTATTATATGAAGTGCCTTCCAGACACTGACAGAATGTACAGGCAATTATAATGAACACCATTATCTTACACCAATAGCTTGAAGAAAAGAAGGTATTTTCATGAAAAAACACATTTGCTTTAAGAAAATGCTGATAGATATGGCAATGGTATCAGTATATATATTTGATTTCAGATCCAAAGAGCTGAAGAACCTTGTTCTAAGATATCTTAGGATATATTTGAAAAAGCTCGAGTAAAATATAAAGACAATATAAAAAGGATATGGATTCAAATTCAGTTAAACATGTTTTTTTATAAAAAGAAACTGCCTTAAAATACAATCATAAATAAATAAGCTATGTCGTATAGCTAAAAAAATTAAGCTAGTGTAATGAAAATTTATGAGGCCATGTAAGAAAAAAACCTTCCTTGCCTGATGCTAAAAAGACATGGACAATGATATCAGAGGTATTCTGTGGGAGAAACTATCTTTCTCTGTCTACTGACCTCTTACTTTTATTCACGTTATTTAACAGTAAACCCTTGCAATTATTGCTGACTGAATGTTTTAGTGTAGTGGACATGAGACACGTCGTCTTCATCCATTATGATAGAAGATGCCAATTGTTCTGGAAGCTTCCCTTGACTTCCTTTTATCATAGTTCTTCCCACATAAAAAGATTGGATACTTCACTAGAAAGTCTTTGAAAGCAAATCATGACATCTACCAGAAAACAAATGCAAAAAGAGGAAAAATAGTTTTTTAAAATTTTCATCTAGCTACCTTCATGAAATTACAATACTTCTTTCCTGAGATTGCTTTTTTGTAAATAGCTCCTTTCCCATGCATATGAACATCAGTTGCAGTGCAGAGGGAGGATATGAGTTACTATGTGATTAGGATTCAAAAAAGCCAAAGTAATCACCAGGTGTATATCTACGGTATGCTTTCTTTTCCCTCACGTAATCATTTATTCCACAAAGCTTAAATTAGTTCACCTACGTAGGGGTCTTCTATCTGAATCACACATGATGTATCAGCTATCCCTCATGCTCCTCCTTTTATCTCAGTTCTTATTTTATCATTCTTGCTTCAGATCTGTGTGCCAGAAAGTACTTCCAGATCTAACAGGTGGCTTTCATGAAAGCTCTTGTAAATCATCAAATCTGGAAGGTAATTTCAATGGAGTGGATGAGGTAAAGTGAAAGACCTTTGCTTAGATAATAATTGCACACTTCTGACCCAAGGTATTAGTCAAACATTTGTGAGAGACAACCATTGGCACAGGCAATTATATTTAATAATGCTTAATTATAGAATCATAAATATTCAGGACAGAGAAGACCTACTAGGTCATGTAGTTCCTTCGTATCAAGGCAGAATACTGTTCTGTTGTACATTTGCTACCATACTACCTACAAGCTAATGGACCATCTAATAAGGAGAATTGATTTCCACCTAAATTTCTTAATTTATCTTCCTTCCTGTTCATTCTGCATAAAGCAATTCCTCACTTTCCCAAGTGTTTAAACCAATCAAATATTTGTAGATGATTAGAGTGCTTCTCTTCAGATGGTGCTTAGCCAAACTTTACATATTTATTTAGCTCTTTTAATCTTCTTTATAGGCAAATCCCAACTGTTTTGTAATTATTTTGTTGCTATTCTTTGATCTTTCTTGGGGTTTCTATCTTTCTGAAAATGAGTTGGCCAGATTTATATGCAAATAGATGATTGTTTTCTTCCTTTTTCTTAAAAAAGACACTCAGTGAAGAAAAGGTTGAATGCATCTTCATATTGATAATTGAAACTAGTCTTAGTATTTTATTAGGAGGATACTGTTTTTGCATTTGTTGCAATGTGTTTTCTGTTATTGTGAAGAGAAGGCAAGCAAATGTCTATTTTACTTCACTTTTTGCTCATTTTTTTATAGGAGCAACTGTCTATTTCTTAATAGAAACTTTCTTCAAAATACCTTTTACAGAATATCTATTACATAGCAGGACATTCTGAGAGCTGTAGTCCAAACAAATTTGGACAGCACAAGGTTGGGAAATCTGATCTATCAGATTGATATAAAGTGATTTGAAACCAAGGAAAAGCCTGCTTGATCAGTTCAGAGTTCTGTTTAATCCTGCCTGTTGTTTTCTATCACAATTGGTCAGATGTTTCTAGGAAGCCGATAAACAGGATATAAATAGAGTTATCTCTTCCACATTTTCCTCCAGCAGCTTGCATTTGGAAGCACCCTGCACTGATTTTTTGAAACAAGAATTTAGTGACTCTGGTCAGTAAATGCATTTCTTTCTTTTTTTTAAAAAAATCTCACCTTACTTTTATCTATGGTTGGATGATAAAATTCATAGTTCCCAATCACTGCTTGGCTTCAATGTGTGGATGGGTGTGTGGGTAGGTGTGCTTATTCATATACATACGTATATGTATACTTATAATTTTCTTAGCAATTTAAAGGCCAATTTGATTTTATGTATGAGGGATTCAGATAAAATAATTAAATATTTCATCTTAATATGTTGCTGTCCAGTAGCTTTGTAAGGCCAAAATGAAAGTTCACTTATTCTCTACCCTACCCCACCCCCATATAGTATGTATAATTCTCTTTGAGTTTCCCAACAATATGTTCATAATTCTGGTCCCGAAATATTAAATTATTTATGAAATTTATTGGACACCCATATTACCATGAGATAACTGATATCATGTGAATCAAGTCATTAACATTGCTTTAAACAGTCTTTTAAGGGTATTGATTGATCCATATTGATTTTTCACATTGGTTACTTGTATTGGTTTATGTATAATGTTAATTTTCTATTATAATAGCATTCATATAATATGAAAACTAAGCAATTTTGTTTCTCTTACATAATTAAACACTTACATTAATGGAATCTTTTTTCAGTCTGGCATTTTCCATTATATTGAATTTTATATCTAATTGGGAACTAAATGGAAAATGAAATCCAAAACTAGAGACACCAAATCTAGAGAAAGCTAGTATTTATTGGAGGGGTTAAATTTTAGCAATTTTAGTAATGAACTGTTAATAGCAATTTTGCCCAGAGACTGCAAATCCCTTTAATCATTTGTAAATCATTATATTCATGAAAAGGAAAAATGTGATAATAGCGATAGCACTTAGAATGCTGGTAAAAGACTATATAATGTTTTATTTAAAGCATTTAAGTTCAATAATAAAGATACTTCTATGGTTGAGGAATATACTATATTCAAAATATTTTTAAAAAAGTAAGTACAAATATTAGCACCGGTTTTTATTTTCATACAACTCATTGTACCTGGTCAGGCTTACTGCATTGAGGATGGTTCCATCTATTGGGAAAACTCTGATACTGCACCATTAAAAATATCCCACTTTAAAATATTTTATAGGGATATATAGCACAAATGGGGTTTTAGATACATATAGCACTTTCCTCAATGTTTACATTCACTCTTCTAGGTAGATACTTTTGACAGGAGCTACTTTAATAAATATATTAATTACTTCTCATAATTACAGTGCCATGGAAATGTTCTGAATTGTTATCACTTCTCCTCTAGGTTGCAGAATACTTGATACTCCTTGTAGAAGAAATTAGTTGGACCAGTCAATTCTCTCTTACAGTCAATGTACACCCAAGGTGGCGCAGTGGTTAAATGCAGCACTGCAGGCTACTGCTAGATCAGCAGGTCAGCGGTTCAAATCTCACCGGCTCAGGGTTGACTCAGCCTTCCATCCTTCCGAGGTGGGTAAAATGAGGACCCAGATTGTTGGGGGCAATATGCTGACTCTCTGTAAACCGCTTAGAGAGGCCTGAAAGGCCTATGAAGCGGTATATAAGTCTACTGCTATTGCTATTGCTATTACCCTCCTTCCCCATCCTATTTTTCAAAATAGTTTTATGTGATCTGAGCTGGACTGGATGAATTTTGGTTTGCTGAGAACTCAATGAAAATGCCAATCCAGTATAGTATAAAATTATATAGTGGGTATTATTGATTGCCATCAAATTGGTGAAAACTGTTATCAATCATATAGCTACACCTTTTACAGGATGGTCCTGAACTTGACCTTTCAATTCTTTCAACAATGCATGTATTACTGTTGTAATCAGGTCCATTCAATTTGTTGCTAGTCATCATTTTCCTTCTATGTTTTCCAACAATATAGACAACTCAGTATAAATTGTTCTGTGTTTAATGTATCCAAAATATGATAATAGGATCTTGATTATTTGTGTCTTCAGTGAGAACCTTCGACTGATTTGTTCAATTATCTATTTGTTTATTTTTGAATATCCATGGTATGCACATGAATGCTCTCCAACATCAAAGTTAAAAACCCTCATTAGTGTTTCTATTCTACTTCTTCAACATCCAAGTTTCACTGCCATAGAACATTGCATCTTTAATGTCTTATCTTTATAGCCTCTTCAATGTACTGTATAGTCAGCATATAGGCATAGATTTGCCTTTCTCAATCATCCAATATACATCAACATTATGTAATCTTTTCTAAAACTTGAGAATCTATATCGGGTTTTTTTCATGTAGGGCTTTAATCTGCATGGATGATCATAAAGATTATTTTGCTAATTTATTAAATTAAGCTTGCACACTATTAACTCTCCATTCTTTGATATTGATATGTAAACTGACATATAAGATGTGTTGTGGCTACTTCACAAGCATAACACAAAGGGTTCAAAATCCTATAAAATCTTGCTGATGTATTAGGAAGTAGATAGCTGGTCCAAAAATAAGCTCCCTTGTTTTGTTTTTTTTAATAAAGAGAATAAATAAAGAGAAACCTACTTTCCAAAAGTTGCTTGTCTTGAGTCCTAATTGCTTGCATTTTTCCCAGATTGGAAGGGATCCAGAAACAATTCTTTTATCAGTTGTTTTCAAATTTCCATAGATATCCCTATGGCTACTCATAGGGATATGAGTATTTGTATTGACTGAAGTATTGACCCAACTTTATCTTCTAATACTTGGATTTCTTTTAAATACAGAATTTATTCAATGTTCTGTCATCTTTTCAGCATACTCCTTCCATGTTTGATACTTGCATGAATTACTGCATGTCCTTTGAAGTCCTTTAGGATACCAGTGAAAGAAATGGGTTTATAGATTTAAGATCATGTCATAGAAACTGGTTGGTTTTGTTCTTCCTCTTTAGCTTAACTTTGAACTTCTACCTGAGCAGTCCACAATCTGTTCCATAGTTAGCCTCTAGATATTTATTTATTGTTTATACCTGAATTTTTCACCTTTTTGCACCAACAATGTAGTCAGTTTGATTTGATTGGTCTGATAATGCCAATGTTAAAAGGGTCATTTTAGTTTCTTGAAACATTTTAACAATCAAAACAATGAATACCCAGAAATTGATAAATTGTTCACCTGCTTCATTTTGCTTTCCTAGGCCATACAGTCTAATTACATTTTCCTCTAATTATTCCTAACGTCAACATTCCCAACAGCAAGCAACTTATCTTTCTTGCATGTTCTGTGACTTGCAGAGACAACTTGGCCCTAGTGCTCATCAACCTCTTAGTTTGTTTGTTTTTTGCATCAGTAGTTGGAGACTTGGATAACTGTCATATTAAAAGGTTATCAGCAAAGTCTAATTGATGTTATTTGTCCATTAACTATTTTGTACCCAAGTATTGTTGTTGCTATATGCTTGTAGACTATGAAAGCGACACTGTTTCTTCTTGATTTTTCATATCTGAGGTTATAAATGGTATGATCTAATTAAAAAAATAAATAATCTAAATCTAAATAAAAAATGAATACCTGTTTCTAAAAAAAAGTTGCACTTCTCAAAACTGAAAAATCATAGACTCCAACAAAAGCATTAATATCAAGGGGTATTTCCCAAAATAGACCCATAATTTCTTAGTTATATTGCTGTTATTTCCAAAGGTATAACAAAAAAAAAAATCCATGTCATCTAAAACCAAGTATGTAAGAATTTGTTGCAATATTCTTTGTGTAGCATTAAAGCTAAGTACAAATAGGTTTAATTAATAACCTTTTTAAAAATGTGGAACTGCATCAGAGGTGGATATCATATACTATAACAACCGGTTCACCCAGAACACGAAAATGTGAGCATGCACGAATGGAAGCAAACAAACAACAATATATAGGACGGGATAGTGCTGGGGTGGGTAGACGGGCCCAGCTGCTGATTGGAACTACCTATTCACTTGAACCAGTCTGGTGCCTTCAGGCATCCATCCGAGATCCTGTTGTTCTTCATTCCTCATAAAACCAAAAGATGAGGTAAAAAAATGACAGTCATGAAGCTGGAGAAAAAAGGTTTAATTCTCTTCAGTGTGCACAATGTTTCCAAACTAAGTTATTGTCGATCTTTGCTGCTGTTTTTCCTATTAAGAAAAATGTAATAAATAAGATATCTTACATTTTCATGATATTGAAGGATGAAATATTTCTGAAAAGTGATTGATCGGGAAAATTACATAGAAGAAATTAATAACAAAGTTTGATCCATTACCTTTGTCTTGTACAAACCTGTGTCAAATCACCATAGTTTCCCAAAAGTAGCTACTGAAAAGCTACTTTTCTTTCTGTTTGGTTTGTGATACAGAGAGAGAGAGAGAGAGACAATTTTACTCAGAAATAGGTTCCCTTTAGTTCAATTTCATTTGTTGGATGGAAAATGGATACAGCATTTCAACGTAATATTATTAGAGATCGTACAGTATATTTCCAGTACCTTGTTTCAAACTGTTAGGCAGGCTTCATTTTCTCATCCTCTATATCCACCCACACACATATGCTCTTTCTGCAGTGTGAAATAATACTGATCTAACTTAAATGGTTGTATTATCAGAAGGCAATGTATGGGATGCCTTGAAACTGCTCTAAGGTTATCATTATATGCAGTAAAAGAAAGCATCACATATAATAAACTCAGTTCCTGGCACCATGATATAGAGTGGCCTTGTGTGAAGATTTTTTGTTTCTGTTCCTAGTTTTTAAACTTTTTTTTAAAGTGTAAACTCATCTATTTCAATCAGTTAAATCGTGAGACGTATGTTGTTGCTTCAGACCTGTATCTATAAAGCATCGTATATCTAAGAATAAATAAAGAAATTTGCCTTTAATAAGTGTTATGTCCTCGACCTGCGACCAGCCGCAAGTCCTCGACATATGACTGACAGCCGGCAGCTGCTGAGCCACGTCTGATTGGTTAAGGCGTGTCTGGCTGAGCGCAGGCTGTTTCTGCTGTTGTTATTGCTTGCCCTGCTTGACAGCTGTCAGGCAGGGCAAGGTGCTGAATTGTAAATAGTTATCGTTGACTCGTGTTCTGTTAATAAAAGCTGTTATAATTTACCTCAGCAGCTCCAGACCTATCTGTTCATCTCAATATTCTTTACTGGCAACGAAGATGGGATGCTGAAGGTCTTTGGCTAGAACAGCTGTAAGAAGAAGGAAAAATATTTTTTAATTCCTCTTCTCACACTTTTTTCTCCTGTTGTTAGCTATGGCTTCACTGCCGCAATTTGCACAATTTGGCTCGGCCTCTGAATCTTGGTCTGGGTTCCTCAAATGCTTTGAGTATTTTCTAATTGCTAACAATTATGATCAGCTGCCTGACGACAGAAAATGCATTTTTTCCTCAGTTCATGTGGACCAGAGATGTTTAATACTGCCAGAGCCCTCACCTCACCTTTGCCAGTCCACGCTTTGACTTGGGACACTTTGATTGCTAACTTAAAAAATCATTATGTACCTACACCTTTACACATAGACCGCCAATATGCCTTCCATCAGTGTGTGCAGAAGGACATGAAGACGGTCAGCCAGTTCCTACAGTCCCTCCGTACAGCAGCCATCCAGTGCAAGTTCATCAATCTGGATGATTCCCTGGTCGAATAATTTGTGTGCAGGGTGCGGGATGTCTATCTCAAGCGGAGGTTGCCAGCCCAGGCTGATATCACCCCACAGCAGATGGTTTATGAAGCCAGAGCTGTGGAACTGTTGGACCATTCTATGGCCGAGATTCAATGCTGCCATCAGCTGATTGCACCCCCCCCCCAATGACCTTGCCTCATTGATGAATTAGCTCCCCTCCCTTGGCCTGTCACTTTTGGGGGTCCACAAACTTCAACCTCCTCACCATCTGTCAAAGACATAATCTCTGAGTTCGCTAAAATCTTCGACAGCACTTAGGTGAATATAAGGGATCACCCATCTGCCTCAACCTTGACCCCCAGGTGGCCCTATTTGGCTCAAGGCACAGCGGGTGCTGTTTGCCTTGAGGCCTCTAGTTGATGTGGAGTTCAACAAATTGTTGGCACAGGGTATCTTGAGCCCATCGACCATGCCAAATGGGAGACCCCATAGTGGTGCCCATTAAGGCCGATGGCTCTATAAGCATCTGCGCCAACTATAAGTCGACGATCAATAGAGGCCTCCAGGCAAACCATATCCAATTCCAGTGGTGCAGCACCTGTTCCAATTCCTTGGGGCAGGGCTACATCTTTGCGAAACTCCATATGGCCCAGGCCTATCTGCAGCTTCTGGTGGACGATGAGGCGGCCAGAGCCCAGACCATCATCACCCACTGGGGTGCTTTCTGCTGCTGTAGGCTACAATTAGGCATATCCGTCGCCCCGGGGATCTTCCAGAGCCTGATGGAGCAATTGCTCCATGGGCTCCCCAGTGTGGTCCCATATTTCAATGATGTCCTAATTGCTACTAGCAGTCGATCAGGGCTCATCGAACTACTTCGGAAGGTCCTCCTACGTTTTAGGGGCACGGGCCTCAAATTGAAACTCACCAAATGTGTTTTTGCTGTTCCCAGGTGGAATTCCTTGGCTTCTTAGTGGACGTTCAGGGCATCCACCCCATCCCTTCCAAACTTGCCACCATTAGGAATGCCCCCACTCCTACCTGTAAGGCATAGCTGCAGGCGTTCCTTGGCCTCCTCAATTTCCATGCGCCTTTCATTCCCGACAAGGCATCACTTGCCGAGCTGCTCCATTGGTTGCTCAACTGATCGATGGCCTGGCGTTGGGGTAGCCGTGAAGCGCATGCACTCGTGGCTGTCAAAGCCATGCTTACATCAGCGGTTGTCCTAGTACAGTATAATGACATGCTGCTGCTGACATTAGCATGTGATGCCTCCCCCTATGGTGTGGGGGCTATCCTGATTCATGTCTTTCCTGATGGCTCGGAAGCCCCCATTGCTTTTTACTCCCAGACACTATCTTCCACCAAATGGAATTACAGCCAGATCAACAAGCAGGCTCTGGCTGCAGTGTCCGGGATTAAAAAGTTCCATGATTACTTTTACGGGCGGCACTTCATCTTGATCACCAACCACAAGCTTCTCCTTGGGCTTCTGGCCGGTGACCGGCCCACCCCACCAATTCTTTCACCGCAGATGTCCAGATGGATTGAATTATTGGTGGTGAATTCTTATATGCTGCAGTACCGCCCAGGGAAGCGGCACCCCCCGGCAGCTCCGGTTAGGGAGTGGGACCTACCCCGAGGGCCCTGGTCCAGGCTCCACGTTAATTTCATGATTTCTAGCCCAGGCTCCACATTAATTTCATAATTTCTAGCCCTTCCATGGCTAGAATGTCCTGGTGGTTGATGCCTACTCAAAGTGGGTAGAGCCCTTCATCATGACATCCACCACCGCTGAGGCCACCATCCATAAGCTGTGCCAGCTTTTTGCCACACATGGCATTCCGGACACATTGGTGTCCAACAATGGCACCCAATTCATGGCTGACAATTTAGTCCAGGTGTTCCTGGCTGGCTTGGGCATCCACCACACCCTACCGCACCCTACCTGTAATGGCCGGGCAGAATGTGCGGTAGGCTCGGCCAAGGAGGCTCTGTGTCGAATGGGCCATGGTGGCTGGCCAGACAAAATCATGGCCTACCTCCTGGGCCAGCATTCAGCCACCTACCCCATCTCTCACAAAAGCCCTGCAGAGCTGCTGATGGGCCACTGCCTGAGGACCATCCTGAACAGGTTACATCCTCACTACATTAGTCCTCCTCCTTTTTGTCCCAGAAGCCTCCTAGATTTTTCTGGGAGGGGGATTTAGTCTATGCCAGGTGCTACACTGGGGACCCTAGGTGAGTGCCTGCCACTATCACCCAAATAACTGGACCCTGTTCTTATAGGGTTGGCTTCCCAGATGGGTGTGAATGGCAGTATTACGTGGACCAACTGAGGTGCCGCCTACCAACCGAGGCCTTCCCTGAGTCAGGCCTCTCCTATAATGCTGCCACTAGCCGGCCACCAGCCCACTACCAGTCTAAAGCCAAACCGCCACTGTTGTTGGACTTACTTTCTCAGATGCCACCCCCTGTTGGGGAGGGTCCTCCTGTCATCACCCAGAGCTCCACTTCCATGGTAGAGGAGCTACCACAGGCATGCTCTGCCTCTTTGCCTGTAGCACTGCTACTGCATCATTCTGGGTGGGTCTGGCACCACCCCGCCTATTTAAACTACTACACTTGTGCCACAACTGCGCATGCGCCTTCGCTAAGGGAGCAGTATTATGTCCTTGACTTACGACCGGCTGCAAGTCCTTGACATATGACTGACAACTGGCAACTGCTAAGCTGCGCCTGATTGGTTAAGGTGTGGCTGGTTGAGCTTGGACTATTTCTGCTGTTGTTATTGGTTGCCCTGCTTGACAGCTTGAATATAAATAGCTGTCAGGCAGGGCAAGGTGCTGAAGAGCCGAGGTGGCGCAGTGGTTAAATGCAGCACTGCAGGCTACTTCAGCTGACTGCAGTTCTGCAGTTCGGCTGTTCAAATCTCACCGGCTCAGGGTTGACTCAGCCTTCCATCCTTCCAAGGTGGGTAAAATGAGGACCTGGATTGTTGTTGGGGGCAATATGCTGACTCTGTAAACCGCTTAGAGAGGGCTGAAAGCCCTATGAAGCGGTATATAAGTCTAACTGCTATTGCTATTGCTATTGAATTGTAAATAGTTATCATTGACATGTGTTCTGTTAATAAAAGCTGTTGTAATTTATTTCAGCCGCTACATGCCTATCTGTTCATCTCAGTATTCTTTAATAAAGCAAGACATAAGTGATACTGGTGGCATTTTTTTCTCTATGAAGACCAGCTAAAATTATTGGCATATAAAGTGGTTTTCCACTGTTTTGTACCATGTTATCAATTTGGTTTTGAGAAGGGGGGGGGGGGAAAGACAAAACAGAATAAAATTCTTACCATGTGCAGGACTCTACCATGTATGAAGCAACAAAAATATATGTCTCCCATTTTATTTGTTACTTCTTGAATATCCAGTGATTTCTCTTTAATTATGTTTTTGTAAAGGATTTTTCAAATCAAAAAGTAAAGGCAACAAAGAAGACCGAAGACTAATTGACAGATTTCTTTGCAATACAATAAATTGTAAATTTAATTTATTGTTATATTTTTATGGTATTCTATCCCTAAATAGAATGAGAGCAACATATATCAGGATTTACTTTCTCTCAAGTAACCGGATGTACTTAGTTTTCAAAGCCCTTCATAGAGATCTTCATTGAAAGAGCTGAGGATGACTAACAAGCTTTCAAGTTCTTATATTCTGAATTATGGAATATTTCTCATATTCTGATTTACTGTCTAACATGATTTTATCTGACTATTTTTCTATATATGAAAAAGTTAAAGAGTATCTCCAACTTAAGTTATAAAAACTTAATGCTGTAGAATTGCTATGCATGTATATATACACAATATTGATTATTTCAGTATCAAGAACAATTTGGTCAATAGATAATCATCTATTTACTGCTCATACCAAGATATGAGCAGTAAATGTAACATGAGCAATAAATAAGAACCCATTAAAACTGAAGAGACTATATAGAAGACAATGGAAAGTGATATCATTAAAAATTTAAATTTTCATTGGTAAAATAATATGTTTGTACATAAAAACATATTTGTCTGATAAAATATACTTTCAATTTTGAAGACAAAACAGACAGAAAAAAAGGAAATACATAGGACTAAATTTGGATCTTTTCTTGTAAGTTTAAGACCAAAAAAGCTATTCCACATTTTAGAAAGTTACTGTCATGTATGTAATTAGCAGTGACAGCCTTAGAATTGCTAGTGACAAATTTCACTCATGTCACTCATTTGAAAAGTCAGAAGAAGGGTACAAAACCTATGGATCTTACCTCTCCCTAATTCCTACCTCTGGAAGTCACTTTTATTGTGGTTGGATGTTAATGTAAACAAACAATAGCACAAAGCAGGCAAGATCAAAACATTCAGCCTAGGTCCCCTCACCCAATTAAGGACTAGATAAATAATGGGAAAATCAAGGACCCCAAAGGTTCAATCTCTCTCCCCAATTTATTTTGACTCTACTACATTACCTACTAAGTTTAGTGCAGCACTTACTGAGAAATTTTCCATGCCCATCTTAGACACTGTTCTTATTTTTACTGGTAGTTATGTGTTTCAAATAGAAGACAGAAGACAGAAACTTTGATGAAGCTGACAAATTTTCACATCAGCTGCTGTCTTAAAAAGAGAGCACAGAACATTACATTAGGCACACTGTATAAGCCTCATAGTTATTACCTGGTAGGTTGCCACTTGAGTGGCAAATTAGAACTCATTCAGCTAGAACTGTTGCAACGATACATCTTCTGGGATTGCAGGCCTAGATACTTGAAGTACATTACATCCTTTCCCACAGACTCATGTTTTCACATGGCTCAATATTAAAACAGCAGGAAGTCATCTGTTATGTATTCATCTGGGTTCTCTCTAGCTTTACACATTAATCTTCAGATATACTTGGGTTTAATCATACTTCTATAGTTTAGATTGAGCAGAAAATGAAGAGGCAACACTTACAAATACTACAAGTGGAGTTTGCACCCATCTGATTGTTTCCCCCTGAAAATTTGTAGGAGAATATGCAACAACTTCCTTCTGTTCTGCTGCAATCCATACCAAAATATGAACAGCAATTCCTGTTTAAATGTAACACCTAGAAATTTTGAGGGTTTTTTCCCCTTTAGTGACCTCTTTCCTTGAATTTCCAAAAAAAGGTTGAAACCTAATTTTGTGTCAACCATAGACAATCTCTATGAACAGTTATTTCCTATTCATCCTTTCCTCTGAAGCTTTATCTTTACGTAACACTTTAAACTCAATAAATATATGATTGGTGAAATACCATTGAGAATAATCTAGAATACAGCATGATGCCTGTATGTAGATTGACAATATAGGAAAGCAAACATACAATAAATGAAGCAACAATATAAGACTTTTGTGAAAGATTGTGAGATGTAGAATTTTTCTTCATTTTTTTTGGGGGGGGGGGAGATCTGAGCAAGCTGGGCTGTTTGTGTATGTGTGTGTTTATTTGTGCATGAATGTGTATATATATATTTCCTTGTTTGTTGATTATACAATGCAGTAGTGGGTTGCTCCCGGTTTGGCCCAGTTCAGCCAAACCGGTAGTAGCAGCACTAGGAGGCCCCGCCCACCTGCCTGGACACTTCTGCACATGCACAGAAGCATTGCACACACAAGCACGCACAGGAGCACACCCAAATCGGTAGTAAAAATATTTGCGACCCACCACTGATACAATGTGATCACATGATCTGAAGGGAAGAGGATTACAGCAGCATTAATCATCTTCACTTGGAATGGCATACTTTAGCAAGAAGCTCAGTACCAGACAGCATTCTTTAGAAAGGCTACATGCTCCTAGAAGCACACAAGCGAATGAATAAATAGAAATAGGAGAGTTCACATGAGGAGAACTAAGGCAACCTAAAGCCCTATTGGAAGAAGAGAAACCAGAGAAGTGCTACTAGCCTTATCCAAAAATGCAAATTTATCAGCCTGCGCAGGAAAAGTTGAAAGGGCTGAAAAATCTGTCTTCTTTAAGATCCTTAGAAAAATCAAAGAACACATATCATAGAGAAAACTCTCCATGAAGACCAGAAGAAAGAGAGTTCCAAAGAGTTACTACAGAAGGTGTCCAGAACCAGAAGAAGATAGAGGATGACTCAAAGGAGGAAAAGGTACTCTGGTAATATAATAAAGTGAATGAAGGCAACTGAAAAGAAATAAAATGAACAACTAAGGAGAAAGTTCATGTTTCTTGGGATGACTGACCTATTTCTTGATATGGATATGGAAGAAAAACTCCAACCACTTAATATAGTTCTATTTGCTCAACATCTTCAGAAAAAATGGAAAGGACAACTCCTCAGGTCTTAAAAAGCTATCAAATCAAAGATTAGCAATGAAGAAAAATGCTTACAAAAGGCAAAATCTAATGTGTGTGGACCAGAATCTATTGCAAGCAATATGCAGTCTTCCTATTGCACATATTGAAAACATGGTAGAAAATGATAGGTTTATAAAACTGCCTGTTCAACACTGATTCCTATATACATGAAGTATATGAAGCGGGAACAAACAATATTCCTAAAAGAATAATGTAACAGAGAAGGACAAAAGACCTATGACACTCACTATATGAAAGAGCCAAGGTTGCACAGTGGTTAGAGTACTGCAGGCTACGTAAGCTGACTGCTAGTTGCAGTTCAGCAGTTCAAATCTCAACAGCTCAAGGTTGACTCAGCCTTCCATCCTTCCATTCTTCTGAGGTGGGTAAAATGACAATCCAGATTGTTGGGGGCAATAACCTGACTCTGTAAACTACTTAGAGAGGGCTGTAAAAGCACTATCAGGCAGTATATAAGTTTAAGTGCTATTGCTGTTGCTATATGATAATACAAGCAGTACAAAATAAGTTAACAGGCATGAAAATGCTGAAATCCTAAGCAGTTAGAATGCTGACCAAGAAATTATTGAAATAACCTCTGTAGGAAAGCAGAACTGAGCATAGAAATAGGACATTGATCTTCAGAAAACAAAATAGCTCACTGTTTTAAAGGGGTGGGATGAACAACCCAGGAGCATCAAGAAATTGCCTCCAGAACGTGTAAATGCTCCAACACTGAATGTTTTTGAGAAGAGATTGGATAACCATTTGTCTGAAATGGTATAGGGTTTCCTGCCTAAGCAGGGGGTTGGACTAAAAGACCTTCAAGATCCCTTCCAATTCTATTTTATTCTATTGCATGCATTGAGTAAGGAAAAGAAAGTAGTCTCACTTCAAGGATTAATTGGTCATTGCTGAGATCATGAAGAAAGATTGCCAACTCAGATTTCTTTTCCAGCATATTGGATCAAGATGCCAATATCTGAATTTCTGTTTAAGAAATTGCTTGTCAGCCTGAAGATAAAAGCCCTTTTCTCTACTTTGACTTTGACTTCCTCTAATGGCAAACACAAATAGGACATTGATGCTTGACTTTTTAGTTTCTTTTTCCATGTCAAATAAAACTTTAAAATAACTGAGAAAAAAATGTCAACCATGCCACCAAGAAGACACATTTTAATTATCTAATAAAAAGTTAGGGACAATGCTATAATTTTAAATATGTAATACTAAACATGTTCCAGGGCATAAAAAGGAGAAATGGGTTCCATAAGCAAGAAGAAAAGGAGAAAGTGGTCCACATAAGCAAAGAAAGAAAAATGGAAAAATGTTAGGGACCTGGATGGATGGTGACTTACTTCAAATTGAGAAGTGAAAAGTTAATGCTTAATAAATGAAATAAGCTGGGTTTGGTAACTATAGCAGATATCTGAAATAGACTCTGAGCCATATCCTTAAGGTTGCCTGAATAACTGGAGACTAAAACATATGAAGAACGGTTGCGGATTTTGTTTTGGCTAGTATAGAGAAAAGAAGGATTGAGGGGGGCATGATAACAGTACTTCAGTATTTGAAAGACTACCACAAAGAGGAAGGGGGTCAATTTATTGTCCAAAGCACCAGAGAAGAAACAATGTATGGAAATTATTCAAGGAGAGAAGCAACTTGGAATTAAGGAGAAACTTCCTAACAGTGAGGACAATTAACCAGTGGAACAGCTTGCTTTCAGATGTTGTGGATGCTTCATCATTGGGTTTTTTTTAAAGAAAAGACTGGACAGCCACTTGTCTGAAATGGTATAGGGCTTCCTCCTTAAGCAGGGGTCTGGACTAGAAGACCTCCAAGGTCCCTTCCAGCTCTATTCTGATTGATTGACTGATTGATCATAAAGGTATTCCATCCTGATACTACTTAGGCTTTAGTTGAGCATTCTTCTAGAACACTAATCCCCTACAAAGCAAATTGTACTAATTGCATGTACCAGAAGAACATGGTCTGAGGTGGAAGTTTTTCCAGAACATTGGAAAAGTTTCCTTCAACTTTGTGATGATGATGGTGATGGTGATGATGGTGATATCCATACAGCCATGTCCAACTCTCGATGACTCTATGGGGCCAGGTCTTGCCACACTTCTGATCTTGCATTATTTCTTTGAGGGTTTTTTAATGTTCTGAATGATGTTAGCTTTGATGGTGTCCAGTCACCATGATCTTTGGTGGCCTGATTTCCTTTTATCGCTAACTCTTCCAAACCTAATTGCTTTCTCCAGTGAATTTTCCCATGTGACATAGCCAAAATAAGTGAGACACAGTTTTGTGATTTTGCCTTTCAGTGACATGCCTGGTCAGCATAACAGCGCTCCAGTACTTGTTTGTTGGCCACCTTTGCTGCCCAAGAAATGTTCAGGAGTCTTTACCAGAACCAGTCAATTTTCTTCCTGTTTTGCTTTTTTAAGCTCCACCTTTCACAATGATAAATAGACACAAGGAACACAATAGATGAGACTGGCCCACATTTTGTTGTCAGCTGATGTCCTTGCTTTCATGTTCATCAATGCTGTGAAATCAAACATTTTATTTCTGGGCTGCATTCACCTCTGCAATTTTTCACTTACACTAATTTTGGACAATGACACAGTACTATCCAAGACTGCAAAGTAGTCCAATTCATAGGTTATAGGCAAACTTGGGGCCTTGTGAAGAGGATAATAAGAAGTTTCCCTCCACTCCTCTCTTAGTTTCTTGCCATTTATGTTACTGTTAAATTAGGTGACAAGGATCATAGATGGATGTATAGTGAAATGAAATGCATATGAATAATTAAAAACTGTGATTGATGTAAATACAGTATGTACCTATCAGAGGTGGGTTCCTACCAGTTCGCTCCTATTCGGTAGAACCAGTTTGTCAAATCTACCGAACCGGTTAGAAGAGGTTCCACCAGTGGACCCAGAAAGCAGGCCACACCTACAGAAGAGGTTCCAAAAAATTTTGAAACTCACCACTGGTACCTATACAGAAATTTAGGCAATCATATAGCAAACTATTTAATATTATTTGGAACATTGTGGAATATTCACAATGTTCACAAAACAAGAATACCAAGTTTTTGTTTTATTTTCTGCTATCTTTTCCTTTAAAATGGTAGTGACATTCGAACAGTAGAAGAATGCTGACTAATCCAGTTATTAGTAATCTTATTTGTTATGATTGACTGAAGTTTTAGGTTTAGTATCATGCTGTGTTGATTCTCTGGTTTTGCACATGGTTATTCCTATGGATTTGAAAGGATTGCATTTTCAAAATGGTCTAGTGGGCATGCAAAATCTAATCATTTTTTACTGATTACAGGGCCCATCTATCTGAAATGGATTTTTGAATTGTTGAGGTCAGAATTGCATTTTCAACCATTGCTTGATTATTTGTAGATATTGCAAATGTTTTGGATGTAGGGAAAGTGCTAATGATTTCAGGCAGAGTAATCGTCTTGCAGACTAGTTTTTGTGGAGTTTTATATTCTGTCCAATAAGTTTTTCTGTAAAATATGCTCTGCTAAATGGTGTTATCAAAAGGTAACAGCAGAACCTAACTTCTTCAATGAATAGGTGACAACACTCGCACATTTGCTTGTGATAGTAATTCAGAAGGAGAATGCCGTGTATGGCAGCACAGAGAAGAATTCCTTCCATATTACTTTTCTCCCTGTAAATAGCTTTCTGAAACTTAATAAGAAAAATCTTACAATTGTGGTGGATGTAACAATTTCAGAAAAAAAAGGGTGGGGGCATTATATGAGCTATGGCTTGACACAAATAAATCACAGAATTTATTGCCATGCTAGAGGTGAATCCAAAGCAGTCTTCCTCAGTTTGTTGCTGTTGTGGTATGTTAAGTTTGTAGAATTCAGATCCACTGTAGCTTTCGTTCCTTGTAGCTCCGAGGATTATAGTTCCAACACATGCAGGCAGCTGTAGATAGAGAAATGGTCATAAAAGAAAGCAAGAAAGGACATATTACACTATACTACTACATTACTATATGCAGTATTCTATTACATTACTATATGTAGTATGCTACTACTATTATTCTATACTACTACTATTGTAGTATGTTACTACTATATGTAGTGTGCTACTTTTATTAATAGGTTCTTGTATGAGGATCTATCATACGAACAAAGTATACAAATTCTGAACAAGTTTGAAATTCAGCAAGTTTTAAAAGTTTTCCTTATTATTTTTGTTTCTATAATACCTTTCCATTCAGTATAACATACATAGCATTTGTTTGATTTTTTTTTATAGTAGCAATCCAAGCGTCCATAGATGAGCAAGGACCTTCCCCTAAACTCTGATATCACCTCAGTTCTGTTACAATAGAATAAAACAGATTATTTTTTATTATATTCTGGGGTGGTTTCATTAGTTTGGTTTCCTGAGAATCTACAAAATACAGAATACATTTGTCATCCTATGTATAGGAAAAGAAAAGCAAACATTCTAATTAAAATGCATTGCAGTGGAAATTGTTTCTAAGCAAACATGTTATTTCATATCATTTAAGTAGCATGATTTTCTTACCTGCATGTTACATTGAGAGTAATATATCATGTTTCATAAAAATAAAGCACTTTAGACATTATATTTAATTATTTTTCAACTGCTTCTTTTGGACCGCTTGATGTGTTCCAATGTTATCTTTCTGGACCAATGATGGAATTGGTCATTAGTGGTGTGGTGTTTTGTATGTTTTGTTTTAGATGCATCCAAATAATTATGTAAATTTGAAAAAAATACTGTTCAAGCCTTAGGCAATTGACCTAAGGTACAGAGTTGATTGGAGGCAGTTGGTTCTACTAATAACTGCAGTAAACCCTATGTTCAAGTTTTTACATACTGTGTTTCCCCGAAAATACGACCTACTCAGAAAGCAGAAGCCTTTCCTAAAGGCCTTTCCCGAAGAGCTCTCTAGCCAATAACGGAGCTCCATATCAATCCAGAGCTCTGTTATCAACTGCAAAGGCCTTCAGCAAAGTCTTGCTGGCTGAAGAAATTTCTGAAGACCTCTGATAGTGAAAAAGAGGCCAGGAGCAATGCGCAAGTGAGGTGAGTCAGTGGATGACATTCCCTCCTCCTCATGAAAATAAGATCTGGTGCCTTTTTTGTGTGAGGAAAAATATATAAGACAGGGCCTTATTTTTGGAGAAACACAGTATGAAATTTAGTAGCTACTTTGGGTACTGAAAGTGAATACAAGCAATCAATGGAACCTTGGCCCCTCTGAAACAAGATCAACTGAGGGGCAATCATTAGTTCAGTGAGGAAGCAATTGATCTGCTTCCTTTTTTCCCCTGAATACATCTTGATATTCAGCATACTTGGCAGGTAAGACTTGACAAGTTTATTTGGTGAGTTCAGCTGCTGCTAAAAACTGTACTTGATTTCACATGATTTCTGCAACCAGGTGACTAGATTATGGAGCATTCAGATAAGATAATATGTGGATAATGAGCTTGAAGTTATTCAAGCTCTAAAATAACATGGAAATGGAGTGCATTCCACATGTTATCAATGTTAACCTAAACAAATTCAAAGCTTAGGTGTGGACCTGACTATTTGTTCTGAATGTAAAGGTCATCCATCAAGAGTTTCAACCAGTCATGAGATTCAACTAGTTGACACCTATTCGGGAGAACCGGTTGTTAACTTTCTAAGCAATTTGGAGAACCAATTATTGGAAGAAATCTTATTTTGTTTTTTTTCCATTTCAAAGGGCTAATCCTGTAAGGCAGGAAGGAAACATTCTGGTATTGTTTCTAACCTAATTTTCATTCCCCTGCTTACAGAAACTGCCTCTCTGGTTAATCCTTATTACATTGTAACAGTTAAGGTGAAGTGCTAATCAGTGTAAGTGACATTGAGTTGGCCATGACTAGCCAGTCACATGACCACCAAGCCATGACTATACAGCTGGCCTTTAGGGCAGAGATCCGGTTCTTAAATTATTTGAATCCCACCACTGTTTTCGATCATCAATAGGGGTTGAATGAAATTGCTGGATATTCCTTGCTCTTTCGGAAAATGTAAGTCCATAAAGTTGGCAGTTTACCTGAGTCAATCATAGTTTGAATATTTATGGTTTGCAGTAAGGTGCAGGATAACAGTAAGTAAGTAACAGATGTTTAGATGGAAGGCTATGTGATATTTGGGCTTGAGCTGTGACCATTTATTCTGAACTTGCTGGAGATGGTTTCTTGAAAGGCTAATGACAGCCTAGTATCCTGGGTACCCTAATCCCAACCCTCCATTTCAGGAAGTTTGGTAATAGGCTTGTATCTTTCATTTCTAACTTTTGATTTTGTAACCAAACATCTAGTCAAAGATATACATACTGTATATTATTTAATGCAAGTATCCAGACATTCAGTTCTAACCAACTCATCTAGGATTTCATCAGCACCCTTCCTGGAACTGATCAACCAAGGCTCCTTCATTCCAGGCTGAATCCTGAGAAATTAACCTAAAGTCACATATGTAGAGCAGTGTCCTAGTTTTATTTCACAAATATGACTATTAATTGTTTGTAATTAACATCGTTTGTAATGCTGACTAAATTCAACAAAGTTCTCTAACAAAAATTCTGTTGCACTAAAAATTCTGCTGCACTCACTTAACAGCTGTTCCATTCAGTAAATGTATGGCAAATCCAACTTTAACTCTATGTGTAGGGAAGCCTTAAGATCTCAGGTTCAGATTTCTGTATTAAATTATACATTGATCCGAGAAACTATGAAATTGAGATAACATTTTGTCAATTTTTTCTGATAAATGAAATATTTATGATGTGAAGGATATGCGACTGCTTCCTGTGCTAGCTGAACCCACCTAGCTTGCAGTTGAAATTAAATTAATTGAGATTTTCAGCCATCAGTTGTTCCATACTGGATTATTGCAATGCTTTTCAAAGACAAAATAAATTTTATTCAGTCACTTAAGAGTTAAGGATTGAAAACAAATGTTCTGTCTCAGATAGCAAAACACATACATGCATACACAGTTGCTATGGAATTAAGTAGAAAGCAGTAGACATAAATTGGGGTCTGTGCAAAGATAGCTTGCCTGAATAAGACTGTTTGCAGTTTAAGCAGCAATAGAGTGGTCCAAATTAATTCCAGGAGTCAGAGTGCTGAGTGCTGTGTCAGGCACAGTGGTGGGTTTCAAAAATTTTTAGAACCTCTTCTGTAGGTGTGACCTGATTTGTGGGAGTGGCTTGCCATGTGACCATGTGGGAGTGGTTTGCCAGCCATTTGACTGTGTGGGAGTGGCTTGCCAGCCATGTGACTGGGTGGGCATGGCCAACTTCTAAAATGTGGTGAAACTCTCTTAACTCTCTTGCTTAGCAACCAAAATGTTGGCTCAGAACTCTGGCATTTGAAGCACACAAGTCTTAAAGCTGTCAAGTTACAAGACCATTGCACCCCTAACCCTTTAGAAAAAAACCCAGGGGTGTTCAAACTTGACAGATTTAAGACTTGTGGACTTCAACTCCCAGAATTCCTCCTCTAACTCTTCATCTTGATGATGGGCGGATGGGCAGGGGGAGGGAGCTGGAACCAGTTCTAAACGGCACTGTAGATTTGTGGAACCTCATCTATAGAAGAGGTTAGAACTGGCAGGAACCCACCCCTGGTCAGGCAGTATTCAAAGTTCAGTAGTAAATAAACTCAAGAGCAAGAGTCACAAACTAGGATTCCAAATAGTTGTTTCCAACAAAGACTAAAGACAAAGAGGTTATAATTTCCCAATCTTCGTCCTTTGCCTAGTGAGAAGCCTCATTGACTGGGTTGTTCTGCTTGCTATTGCATGCATCAAGACCTGGGACTTGGACATTGTGCCTCATCATTTGACTGCTGCAGCTGATCAGGAGGTGCCTATTGCTCAGCCTCTTCAGATGAATCATGGTTTGAAGATTCCCAAGCCTGACAATCCCCTGCTGCAGCAATGTTGTCAGAGTCTAAAATCTGAATTCTCCATAGACATTGTCAGAGTCTAAATCTGAATTCTGGTCCAAAACAGTAATTGTGATCTTAGGTAGCCCAGAGCTGGGAAACTTCTCATTAGTTCCAGATGGAGTAGCACTTACTGAGAGAAAATTAATTCAAAGACCATTTAATAAATGGGGCCAAGAGTGCCTTTGCATAATTCCACCTTATGCACCAATTGTGCCATTCATGGATGAGGAGATCCTGCTACATGGCACTTCCTGTTTGGAATATACCAATGTTTTCTATATAAGGCTGCTCTTGAAGTTTGCTTTTCAGCATCTAATGGCATGGATAGTTATGAGTCCATCACAATTTATCCATGTTCCATCAGTGCTCTATGAGCTCAGGTAGCACCAGTAGACTTTTAGATGCAATTTGAAATACTGGTTATGATCTATTAAACCAGGAGTGTCAAACTCAAGGCTGTGAGCTGGATCCGGCCTATGGGGGGCTTAGATCTGGCCCATGGGGTCACCCTGGAAACAGCGAAGGACTGCCCACTGGTGCCTCTGCCAGCGAAAATGGCACTTGAGAGGAGTACGCATGGCATTCCCAAGCTGCGTTTTCAGCTGAGGTAGTGTCCTGCAGCTCTCTGACAGAGAAAATGGAGCCCAGGGAGGGGGCACACCCAGACCTCCCAAACTCTGTGTTCACTGGAAGAGGCACTTCAGGCCAGTCCTTTGCTGTTTCCAGAGTGGCCCTGTGGGCTCCATTTCGGGACCAATTGCCTCAAATCATCTCTGTCAATCCCACAAAACCTGTGTGAAACAGTGCATTCACGCACAAAGTGTGCCTTCTGCTTCCTGGCCCCAACCTTGTAAGCAGTATTCCTCATCCCATCCTTACACACAAATACCTTTTCACAAGTCTTTAAAAACCTGACTCTTCTTCCATGCGTTGAGCTATCAGTAATAAATGAGCTAATTAAGAGATTTATGGATATTTTCAGTTGTTTATTTTTATTTTGGTTACTTTTTGTTCATTTGTTTATAACCTTATCCACACAGAATTACAACTGCACCTTGGATAGTTCTGTAAAGTAAAGGGAGGGAGGGAGGGAGAGACACACACAGAGAAAAACAGGTAACCATATAATTTATGAACTGAAGGTAAGCACAGACTACAAATTGCCTATAGTACAAATTTATCCTGTTATTTATTTATTAGTTTAAGTTGTGACTATTTAAAGACTCAAATGTCATGCTCTTGATCACTATTTACTCCTTTGCTCTCTCTGTCTGTAGACATAAGCCAAATACTGGAAACACACCCTTTTTAAGTCCATAGACATACAGTTATTAAAATTCACATTCATTTTGTAGTTTCTTAACAACTCAATTACATTTTTGTTATTTTTCTTATTTCATTTCCTTTCTTATTAAATTTATATGCTGTCTATCTCACTGACAGTGACATTCCCCTCCCACATTTCATTAGTTACTTAATTTTTCTTTAAATTGCATTCATTCAGAAGGCTGCATATTTTTTCTCCAAAATCTATGATTTTATTTTTCATTAAAATTCACTGGAGTATGATTTATAAATAGCCTATGGATTTCTACTTTCACACAGATTCCAGTCATACTTTAGGATTATTGTCTATTTGTATTCTTTCTCAGCCTATATATTGTCAACTCTCAGAACAGCCAATGTACCAGCTCTCCTTTTTCCAGTCTTTAAAAGACTGATTTATTTTAACCAAGGACAACAATTCTCAACTCAAGACTTCATTTATCAGTGAATCAGATCAGAACCAATATTTTCCCATGTCTGACTCCATAAGACTTTCCCATGTCTGAAGGAATCCTAGCCACCAATTTATAACTATCCCGATATCACTTTGCAGTTCTTTTTATTTCATTTGATATAGTTAGAGTTAATCCCTTGCCTGAAACTCTCACTGCCTGACATGACACAGACTACAATAAGAAAAGTATGCTTGGATAGACGTTGCTTTGGGGGTATGCAGTTATGGCTTGAGAAAATAATATTATTTTTTTCAGTATTTTCAATCATTATTTCAGGAAAGTAGCATCCATATAGATAATATTATACTTGCAGCTAAAAAAAAATCCACAGCATTTTCTATGGTTCATTAAATCTGTTCCACCCCCTGCATATTTGAGATACACTTTATTGCGCAGACTGCGATAATCAGCAGGCAAATTTATTTCAGCCAGCAGTGTTCAAGAAGACTATGATCAGTTACTTGGATGTCATTCAAAAAACCTGCCTAAAGTGTAGTTTCAGATTTCCCAGTTTGTATGTCTAAATTATCTGCCAATTAATTATCAAAATCATTGCTGGAACATTAAGATCTTAGCTCTTGGCTTCAGTGCTCCAAATCTTCCTAAATAACTTCTGCATGTGTCCCTAGACTTTTATAAAGGTCATGATATTAGCATCAATTTGCCGGAGATAATAGCATATGGTTTTGTTTGCACAATCATGTGCCTGGGCTAATTTTGGTTTCACAAAACATTATTGCAAGAATTTTAAAACTTTATACCTGCTCATGCTAGCTTGTTAAGTTGCTCAAAGCAGCATGATTAACTATAGTTAATTTTAATTATGGTTTGTTTAAAAATGTCTTAGAGCTTTGCAGTTGACCTATTTTAACAAATCATTTAGTCAAAGTTAGTTACATTTTAGGGTCTGGATAAAATGCTGCACTGCAGTTAACTGAATAATCATTATTTTTTCCTATTTCCACTTCATAACTTGGTAGAGGGGAGAGAAGAGTAGACTTGAGGCTGGTCAAAGTTAACGCCTACCACAATGAAGTATAACCTATTCTTCTATGAAGCCAATAAGTCAAAATATAGCTGAAGAATGTTTCATAATAGAGCCAATACACTGTACATCTCACCTACTTGAGTGAATGCAGTCAGAAGTAATTTAGACTTTGAAAGTAGTCTTTAGGTTAGACATTTTAGCTTGCAAAGACATTTGGGGTATGCAAGGGTGCTTGGGTTAATAGTAGGCTTTGATTATGTTTGGTGTTCCAAATTTATCCCTATTGTGTTGTTACCATTAGCATGAACTATTGCATGTGACATGAGTCAGCTAAATGTGGTATCATAATGTCCTCTTTCTTAATAAAATACATAATGTGAAACCTTGGATAAGCAAAGCTCTCAATTCATGAGATCTCCTGCTTGGGTGGGGAGGTTGGATTAGAAGAACTAAAACATCCCTTCCAACTCTGTTAATCTGTTTGTATGCATTTATTATTCATATTGAAGCTATATGAAAGATTACAACTTGAAATATATGAGGAATGAATAGAAAAGCATATGAAATAATAACATGATACAAAATAAAAACTAAGAAGAGGAAAGGATGTAATAGGTGTGCATTAAGATTATATAGCCACATGTAATTCATTTGAATAAATGCCCATAGAAGTGAAAGTTTAGCTTTTATTTTGAATGAATGATCTAAAATACATACCAGAAAATATGTATGAATGTATTTAATGAATTTATGTAGTTGTCCATCTATAAATAGGAGCTCTTGGTAAATGGTAATAATGGGTGGTAAAGTATGAATTAGCATTATCTACAGTAGATTACTGCCGAGGGATATTAAAGTAGGAATTCATAGATTTGTAGTAGTGCATGCTATGGTTCACTGTAATGGATAGTGAAATTGAGAAAAATAGACTTTGAAGAGAAAGAACTGAATGAATGAAATTAGAATGCCTGTGGTAAATAAAGGTATGAATTAGAAGATGTTATAACCCAGCAACAGCCTGTGCTGCGTTCTAATTGGTCGGGCGAAGCACAGCCTGTGATTGGTGGTTGTAATGACAGTTAAATGACAGTTAGTACCTGAGAGTATAAATACTGTGACAGTTGTAACACATTCTGAATCGCTTGTCATCTTGTCATCTGGTACTAATAAACATCATTGTTCTCTGATCCATGGCTCCTGCGTTCCTTTCACCCAATCTTTAAAAGAAGATAATTAAGCCAAATCAAATAACATTGTTACAGATCAACTTAGATTAACCTACCAGCAGAATGAATGGTCAGTGGATATCAGAAATATGTTATAGAAACTGCTTGGAGCAGAATAAAAATAATTTCATTACAAAATGCCACAGAAGTGAGATCATCCTAATGTAAAGTATCAAGAAGGATACTTGATGAATAGTGAAATGAAGGAGGAAATAAATATGCATAAAAGACTAAGCACTCCAACCCAAATGAATAAGTGGTATTGGATGATTTTTATGTGTATATTGAGAATGACCTACTTCTTTGGTACCCACAGCCTTTTAAAATGTATTTTGCTGTTGTCACTGGCTGAGCTTGTGGTCAATAGGTGGCTTATTTCTTTGTGTGAAGTTATGCAACATAATAATGATTACTGGAATAAATGGCACAAAATACTTTATAAAGCATGGTAGCACACTGCACTCAATAATATTGCATGGCATTTCACCAAGGCAAAAAGATATGTCTAAGAATAAAATAGACTGTTTGTATTTTTTTAAAAAAAATCCAATTAATTAAAGAAAACTAAAAATAAGTAGTCACATGTAGGTTTTCTCTACTCGTTATTGCAATGTGTATGCTTTAATTTTGAATTTTATTTTGAGCCATAATCATAATAAAATAATTTGAACTGAACTAGGTGCTCCTGGACATAAGATGTCCAAAAAAAACCAGGATTTGTAGAGCTGGGCAGCAAGTAAACTTAATTAATAAGTAATTCTTTCACAAAAAGAATAAGAGAATGTGTGTTTAAAACACTGGTTTAGAAGTGATTTAGAAGTTGTGGACACTTTTGATTTTGAAACACTGCTTTTGGATTGACAAGCTCTGGCAAGAGGGCCCAGCAGAATTACAACACATTTATCACACCCTTCGTTTTTCCACAAGGATGCAGGAACAAAAAATAAAAACAAATTCTCTCTACAGTATATTATGGTGGGGAAAGAAATCTCTGGAACCTTCTCCAGAACATTATCTTTTTCAAAAGATACAGTTGGGAAATCTAAATCCTACTATTGATATAAAGCATTTCTTACCAACAAAAATAGGTTTTTTTATTATTATTTTGATGAATGCGTGTGCTGTATATCAGAAGCTGATTTCTAGGAGTACAAAACAGAAAAAAATGTATGTGTATTACAAAACAAGATCTTTGAAATGTTTATTAATCTTGTCACAGGAAAAATGGCCCCTGAGAAGAACTGTTAGCCTGATAGTAAATATAGTCAGTTTTTATAAAACAGGTTTCAACTATAAGATCATGCTTTTTTTGCCCAGTGCAAATTCTGCCAGAATAAAGGATCAGGTCATAATCCTTTTTCCTACTTTCATTATCTTATTATCTCAATAACATTTTCCAAACACCATATAATATTCATTCCTGGCCTTTTTTTATTAGCCTTGATACATTTGCTGAGAAGAATAATTTCATCAAAAATAAGTAGAGATTCCCTTATCACACTAGTGCATGGCAATTTTATTTTAAATATATTGCTTCATATTTACCCTATTATGATAGCACAAGTCTATGTGACCTCTTCACTTCTCTCTCATTTTTCTTATATGATGGCACTTCTGGAAACAGTTATTTTGATAAAAGTATATAAATGTTTTACCGATAATGAATGTGTGGTTTAGACTGTAATATTATTTAATTTACAGTGGTCATGATCTCTGAAAATGCCTCCATTTTTTAATGTTGCATATACCATTCATCTAAAACCCAAGAAAAATAACTGGTATTTAAATGACAAATCCAATCCATAATCTTTCACAAGAAAAGTCTTAATTGGAATACTTTTATGTGGTAGGTCAAGATATCTGAATGACAAAAAAAAAAGAAGAAGAAGAAGAAGCTTTGAAACAGTGTTATCATTGAAAGCATGAGAGGATTTCCCCCCACAAAAAGTTAAAAGTAAATAACCAGTTTTTAATAGAAAACATATATTTTTTCCTTATAGAAGTAAAAATCATGCAATCTCCAGTAAAACTATGAAGTTATATTGGACAATTGATGTTGATAAAGACTGTGAAAGGACACAATTTCCCAATATAAAGAAAGTAGTTTTTAGATTTTACTGGTAAAGATGAATTTAAAACATTTTCAGTGTACTACTGAGAGATACTGTATTAGCACAGTAATGTAGGTCTAATCCTTGATGAATGACTGGGAATGTAAAATAACAGTAAACAATTAGATCTGATAGAGAAGAATATTTGTACTACATAGATAAAGTGTGGGATTCTTGGTGCTCTCTAGGCTTGGATGTAAGCACTGTTAATGTTACCTGGTTTGGTGATGAAATAGTGGCAAAAATATAACCAAGCTCAGGCAGAGCACCAAGGACTCTGCACAATCAAATCCAAATTGGCACCTGCCTCTACTTTTGAATAGAAACAGTCAGCTGAAATGTACCAGCCAGGGAGTAAAATGCAATAGCTAAACTGTTTAAAAAGAATTCCAAGCAAATATGTTCATATATGTCCAGTTTCAGTTAATTATAACATTTATAATGATAATCCAATATATAAAAGTTTAGTAATTAAAAAATTTCAAGTTAAGGAGAACAGTAGCCAAAGTTCACAAAGCAAGGCAGAATGATTTAACAGAGAGGTATTAAACTTGATTTCATTGATGGCTGAATCACGGTTGTGTTTGATCTTGGAAGGGCGGGATGGGTATGGTCAGGTTGGGTGTGGCCAACATCACTCATGTCGGGGTCACCGATGGTGGCTGAGTGCTGTGCACCTAAAACAGGCTCCTGAGCTCTGTTTTCAGCTGCGACAGCTTCTTGCAAACCTCTGCCAGCAAAAACAGCCCTCCCTAGCTCTGTTTTCTCTCCCAGGGAAATGGAGCTCAAGAGGGCCATTTTCGGGTGTGACAGACTCCTGCAACTCTCTGCCAGTGGTTAATAGCTATCATCTCTGTAGGTTTAAATTGACCTAAAAACAATGTATTTTTTATTTTATTTTCAGGCTGAGAACAAAATATGGAAAACAGTGAATATAAATGTTTTTAATGACAAATAATTTCCATAATCATCTATTCTTACAGAATGACATGGAAGATAAATATTGCATTTTTGCAATGAGAACTGATTTCTGAAAAATAATCACATTTCCAATATTACCAGGGATTTCAGTGGGCTTTTATCAATCAATCACATTGGATTAATTATTGAATGAACATCAGGTAGATCCAGCTCTAATCCAATTTGAGCCATGGAAATTCATGAGCAGCTGAGAATCTGCCACTTTTTAAAGTCCAACCAACTTTGCAAGAATATCTATGGGGATAAGATAGACAAGGAAATGGAACTATAGAACTATATTGAGTAGCAACCTTATACTTCTAGAATAAAGGCAGTATATAAAACTAACAGATACACAAAGGTAGGAGTATTGTGTATTATCAACCAAATTAAAATAAAATCAGGAACTATTCTCAGGCGATAGGTGGAGATTTGCATAAGGCTATGGATATTTCTGGGCTATATTAAAGCAATTCTTAAATATTCATGATAAAACAAACATTTTTTCACTCAACATTTTAAGGCTAGCACCACAAGTACAATTTGAAGAAGAAAACTCATATGCAGTTAAATCTAAATGTATTATAACTGGACATCTATTTATCATCTATCTATCTATCCATCCATCCATCCATCCATCCATCCATCCATCCATCCATCCATCCATCCATCTCAATTATATGCCACCCATCTAAAACAAAGTTAAATAAAAATATTATAATAAATATTATAATATCATTATAAAAGCATAACAATAACTATTAAAATGTATAATATATACATTTTATATGTATATAATAATATATACATTTTATATATAATACAATGTATTATATAAACAATTAAAATATATAAACATTATGGCTCAAATATTACTCACAGTGGAACATTGAAAAACGTCTCCAGTTGCCAAAGACCTCCAAGTTGAGATGATATAATCAAGTCCTGAGGGACTTCTCAAATCACAGAAGGAGAAAACCTAACATCAGGGAAGAAAATGCTCTACAAGGAGGGCACCATTACAGAGAAAGCAGAGAAGCTGTATTTGCTCTAGCTGTTATAGAAAAGTAAATAAAAACAAAACAAAACAACCAACTAGGTGTTCATTCTGAGCCACATTATGCTTGTCTCACAGTGTAATCCAGAAAAATAATGTAGAGGTTTTTTTTAATTACTTAGCAATACAGTGTAATTGTATAAAATATATTCTATATTTTTATGTTTCTGATATTAAGATTATATTTACAATGTTTAAAATCCTATCTTTTCTGGAGCCATGTTATTAAACCAGCAAGAGCTATGCATTTATGCTGTATTAGCAACATATGATAATTACTTACTGATGTCAAAATTAACAGTTTCTAAGGAATTACTTTTGCACCTGTATTATTAGTTCACTAATTGCATACCTAGTTTGGATTTTGTATGGCACTTTACAATATATTCCACCCTCTTTGCAACACCCTTCAGCATAGCTAAGTGCTTGCAAAGCTATAGAGAGGTCTTGTTATTTTTAATGAGGTCAAGGGTATTTAAGAAAGAACTTTAATGTAATTCACAATGTACAATAGCTTAGAATTATAAAGCCATATTTAACTAAAAGGTCTATGAAGGTGGCCTCTCTTATCAAGCCAATTAATAAAATCTGATAATATCACACAACAATTCAGCAGTTACAAGCTATAATCAAGAAAGAAAATCATTCAACATACAAAAGATAATTACCTTTTATTTTTAGAGGATTTCATTTTTTCAAGATAAATGGAAAGTATTAAAAATCTGTATTAAATTTAGTTAAATGTTTGTTGATTATCAAAACTAAATTTAATATTTATTACCAAGGTTACACACTCAAAATATAACATTTATGAAAAGTTTTTTTTAAAAAAATCTGTTCATCCTTTATTTTTTTTCTCTACTCTTCTATATCCTTCTATTATTTCTATCCAAGAATGTTTAGATAATACCCAAATATGTTTTATTAAAAGTTATAGCAGTTTTTTTCTACAGCCACTTAGCATCATTACTAAAAGTCTAGGTGAGCCATTGTATAAAGTAATTTTATTATTGCTAATGCACATGGATATAGCAAAGTGGAAATCTGCAACAAATTCCATTCCAAACCATCCAAGAAATATATGTGTATAAACTTAAGTAATTTATATAAATGTACACAGTCCACTTCATGTACCAGACAGAAATTCAGCCACTGGCTGAATATGCTTCATGTTTTGTTTCTCTACAATATAGCAATAACAGTCCAAACTTAAATTCTTTATATAAATAACCTTAAATAAGAATTACAGAATTAAATACCAATTTCTATATTATTAAAAAAAAAACTCAACCCAGCAAAAAAGGCTAATTTGAATAGAAATATCATGTTTCAGTTCTTTATGTATGGAAAACTCGTATGGGGAAAAGTAAAAGTTAATAGGAATTGCCGAACAATTTTTAAATTATGTATAACAATAATATTAAGTATAAATCAGTGGGATTCAGCCAGTTCACACCACTTCGAAAGAAGCAATTGTTATCTTTCTGAGCAGTTGGGGGAACTGGTTGTTGGGAGAAATCATTAGGGCAGAGAGCCAGTTGTTAAATTATTTGAATCCCACCACTGGTGTAAATTACTTATAAATCTATAGAGGGAACATGCAGCTCAGGGTTAAACTATAGAGTTTTTGGTTCCTTTTTTGTTTGCAGATATCTGTTGCCAGATTAGTAACAAATATCTAATTAACATCTTTAGTACTAGAAGTGAGTGGGATTTGTTCTCTATTTATATACAATATCTTGCCTTGTTAGTGTTGGTGGGAAGATTGTTTTCTCCTTCATAGTTCCTTGATTAGGCTGCCATTTACTGGCTGATTGTTTTTCTCAATTGGTAGCTCCTTGATTAAGGTATTGTTTACTGCTTGGTTGTTTGTCTGGTGTTAATCCTGGTATTAATCCCTGTTCATTTTGCTGATAATTGCTGACAAGCAAGTGTTCTCCTCTTTTTGTTCCCTTTTAGCTTTTTTACTGTTTATTTTGAATAATGTATAAATATTGTATATTTCTGTGTTTCTGTTGGAGCTTGATTTATCTGAATACTTTAGCTTCTAGGAATTCCCTCAGGTTTTGGAATTTAGCTTGGTCTGGGATGCTGACAGTTTCTCAGTCAAAACTATGGTTTAATCCAGCAATCCTCAACTTTGTGGGCACCAGGAACCAGTTCCATGGAGAATGGTTTTTCCACCAACTAGAAGGGTTTTGTGTGCTGCTTGCATTCTGCAGATGGGACTTTGCTTGTTTGCACATAGTGGTTCTGGTTGGGGACCCCTAGTTTAATCTATCCACATTTGTGAGATTAAGAATTTTCATTGTGTATTGGGACTTCTGCTTGATGTTCATATGCTTTGCTAGTCTTCTGCATGTTTCTCTTACATAGTGGCTGTTAGGATAAATGTACTAAAGATGTTATCTAGTTGGGTAATAAAATATCTTCAAGCAAACAGCCAAACTTAGAAAGCACCAAGGACTGAACACGATGGAGTCTGTTGCCTTTTACTTATCCCTGCTATTTCTGCCTTAAAAGAGGAAATGTTTCAGAAACGTACTTAAATAAAATCCTTGTTTCTATCTGGCTGAAAACTTGCTTTCTAAAGGTACTACCACTTTCTTGATTTTTCAATACCTTTTGTTTATTTTTATAAACTCTTCATAGCCTATGATCTAACCTTGAATTAAGTCACATATAGAATTTGTTGGGATTGCTTGATATTTATTTGTTTATTTCTTTTGGGATTGTTTTTTTTTTTTAAACTTGATTCTCCACATCAAATTGAATCTTACTACCTGTAATTTAAGAAGTTAAATTACCTCTTGGTTTTTTCATATCTATTTAGTGCCACTGCTACAGAAAGAAACAAGTTCTGGATAAACTTCCCATTTTTTATAATAAGTGAAATAATCATTCTGTAATTCAGATAGTTCTTTTAAAAGTTCTGCATTCCAATATCACTATTCATTACTATACCAGTGCAATATTAGTTTTAAAACTTAAAAGGTAAGCATCTAAACTTAGTTTTCAAGGGGATATTATCCCAAGATGTATTCTTGTAGAATAAGCTAATATTATTATTTCTATTTTTAATAGGTTTAAGGATAAAAATAATGATTCTTGTAGAACTTCATGAATATTCATGGTGAATTTAAGCTTCGAAGCCAGAACATCCTGGGTATTTTGCTTAAACTCTCTACCATTATGCTTCATCACTTCAAAACTGATTCAATAAGCAAATGAAAAGACTGATATGTAAATATGCCTCATTACAGAATCCTAAGCAGTGTTACAATGTTGTTTAATTATGTATAGCTTTGATTGAAATTATCATAGACATATAGATAATCCATTCATTTCTATTGAGTAGCTGATAACAAAACCCTATTTTAAATTGAGCATTGCATACAATTAACCTAATACTTTATTAAGATTACATTCTTAAACACATTTACTATGATGTTTCAGCATGGTAGTAGCATGTAGCAGAAGCCATTCTTAGCTAGGAAGGCTTAATTATACTGGGATAAAATACTGTCAAGGAATATCAAGATTATAATCAAGATCAAAGTCTTCACAAGAATTCCTTTCACAACACCACAGATGAATAAATTGACTGGAAGTATCATAAATATGTATATTTATATATTTGTGTATGTGTATGATATATTTATTAATATTTTTAGAATTAATAAATAAATATTTGATATTTATTAGTTGAAAAATCCTATTTTTCCCTAAATTTATAGTCTGGAAATGAAATGAATCTTAATATAACTGCATATATCATTTAAATATTATCCTAACTTATGTAGTATTGCTTATTATTTTATTCAATTGTAAGCTTCAAGAATTTAAGAATCTTTTCCATATTAAACCAATATGTAGGCCACTGTAATTTGAATTTTTAAATAATAATAATATAACATTCCATGCCAAAAAAAGTTTATGAGATCATTAGCTAAGAATGATCAAAGAACCAGAGAAAGAAGAGATATCAGATCTATATGGAAAAAGTTTATAGAACAATCTTCAGTTTTTGAATTTTAGTTTCAATAAACTGCAGTAGCAAAATTTTTGACTGTTTACTTTGGAGTCATAGGAGTCAAAGTTTAACACATTTAAAAGGAGATCAGGCATAAATAATATGCTACCATATAAATATAGACTTTCTTAAAATAATCCGCCATAAATTCAACTTCAAGTTTTAAAAAGTTATAGATATTGTTAAAAATAAAAGTCAGGCATCAACTTTACATCAAGACTGTTCCAGAGAAAAAAGTTATACTTAACATCCATTGTATTATTATTTCACTAGGATATTCATTCCATAAATGTTACAATTTATTCAATAATTCAGACTGTTTCATGTGTTTTAGACAATTTAAATAAATATGACTGATAACAAATTATGGTATTAGGCATGACATTTTTAACCTGTAAAAATAAATAGCATTCTCTTATGGTGTCGGGCTTTTCATTCCAAAATTATCTTTTCTGCTGTTACCTTAAGCAACATTATCGGACAGTGATAAATGGAAAGGAAATATTAAGCTGTTTGTAGGGAATTCTAAATAATATTGTCTGCCTCTATATTCAAGATGTTGTTTGAGCAACATGATCCATGTGGAATCTTTATTATCCAAAGTCACAGTTAGTTGATCAATCATGATGTGCAATTTGGCATTCTAACATCAAATCATGTTTTACAAAATGTTGCTGATTTTGTTTGCCAAAAATTTTGAGCACCATACTTTGTTTCATCACAAATGCATTCTGATATAATTTATTTATGCCTCCTGTTTTTTTCTGATTCAAAACAAGCCTTTAGACATGTAGACATGGCAACATACAAAAGCAAAAATTGTAAGAGATACTTTAAAGGAATAGGTACTTTGGTGCTAAATTTAAAACACAGGAAAATGTCTTTTTTCTTATAACCGCTCTCTGGTTATAACCTTTCTCTGATTATATCTTCAGGACTTTTGGGTTTCATGTAAAATTGTATCAGGTGAAATTGAACCAGTGTCTGTATTGTTCAGGACTTTTCTGGTACGTCGTGTTGAATTTTCAAGGAGTGTAATATACCGTAATTTTGGAGTACAAGACGCTTTGGAGTATAAGACACATCTTTTTGGGGAAGAAAATAAGGAAAAAAAATTCTGCCTACTAGCATCCATCGGTATTCATTTGGCTAGTGTCTTTAGCAAACAGCCTGGTCAGCTTCAGCACATTAGTTCTCTGGTTGTGACCGCGTGCCTGCCAGCCTGCCTATTTACAATATCTGACTGACAAATTAGATCTTATGTGCTGTTCCAATTCAACAGGGCATTGCAACAATTTTTACATATATCGCAGAACAAATTAAAAACTTGGTCCTATACATTATGGCTTTATCATATATTATCAAATTCCTGTTTGCTGTATAGGATGTGGTTGTGTTCACATTAAATTTACAACACTTATAATCCAAAGTGGTTATATCTGTTATTTTGTCCCTTCTTTCTAACTATCTGTGAGCAAAGATAGATCCATCCTAAAGCCATAAAAAAAGCCTAAGAGCAGAAAATAAGGATAATTTTAGAAGATGAGCTCTTATGAGTGAAAATGAGATCTCGGGGTAATGTAGTCACCTGCAACATTGAAATTTACTTTTTTTACTTTTTTTGTTCATTGTTGCTTCTCCATCTTGTCATTTTTACCCTTGTCAAAGAATATTGGCATTTAATTTTAAAAGAAATGTGAAAGAGACTTCTGTTCAACACACATAACACTGCCTTGTCTAAAGTGTTTTTAAAATGAATCACTAAGGACCTGGAGGTCACTTGCTGCAGTGAAGTGGACATAACTAAGATGTATTTTAGCGTCTCCATCTTTGCAAATGGATTGCCTGTGGGTGACAGTTCACTTTGATATAGATTTTTAACTAAATGTATTATTTTGACAGCTGAAAAGAGAATGAGGATTTTCAAATTATTTTTACTTAATAGTTAACTGATGTACTGATCTAAGTACACAATATCTAAGATATAATAAGTCATCAATTTTCTTCACACTGTCTGTATGGTGTAATATTTTATATACGTTTCGATACCATTTCAAAAATACAGTCTGTAGAAGTAAAGCTTAGAAATAGTTGTTTTGCTATGTCTTTGTAATTTCAATAATACAATCTAAAATATCAGTTTTTCACCGTTTCAGTAATCTAATCCCATATTTTGTTAACAAATGATATCACTGATTCTCTTGGCAGGTTGCAGAGTGATAAATAGTTGGCATCTTGGAAAGTTTTGAATTGTGAGCCATCCAGAATCATTTGTAGATATGAGCAGCTATAGAAATCAAATAAAACCATATCAAATCATAAATAAATAAATAAATAAATAACAACAAACAACAAACAAGTTTATGTGGCTGAAATTATTGACACTAAATGTGCACCAAATGATAGTGAATTTTAAAAATACTTTGTGATTTCTTTATATCCCCTGTAAAGTTTTGAAATCACACATGTCAATTCAGTTCCCAGGCAGCAGTAAATTATGCATAATTTCTTTTAATTTTTGTCATGAATATGCATAGTGAAGAGTTCAATCAGAGTTCCCTCCACAGTAGGTGATTCAACGACAGATACCTATTAGTATAAAACTGCTTAAAGAGTTTATTCTTTCTCACAAATACGTAGTAACAAAACATTGTGCACATTTCAATATGCTTGACGTTTTCGATACAGTATGTGTCTGAGAAGCATGAATTTGCAATTATTTCCTGGTAGCTAGATATAGTGATCATGGACGGATCAGCACTGACTGTTGACTGTTTTTGGATATCAGGAATGGACATTGCCCATTATTAACCTTTCATCTATTACAAAAAAAAGATTTTAGGCACATTTTCTTGACATTCTTTCAATGTATTGTTTTTCTGCTTCCACTACCTTAAATGTTACTGTTTGTTATGCTAGGGAATGTTACTTTTCCTCCTTTAATTTGCCCCATCAATAGATTTAGACTGATGTTTTAACCACTAAACTAAATTGGATCAATGGTCTTCTAGACAATCTTTAGATTGGTCCTGTTATAATACTTACTTAACATACAGAACATACACCACTACATGGGCAATTAGCATAGGCATCCCTTAGGACTGTGTGCTCTTAGGGCTGTGCTCTCTCCATTGCTTTTTCCCCTCTATATCAATAACTACACCTCAAGGGAATCCTCTGTTAAAGTTCTGAAGTTCACAGACAATATAACAGTCTTGGCCTCATTTTGAGACAGTGATGAATCTGCATATAGATGGAAGATTGAACAACTCAACCTGTAGTGAACTATAACAATCTGGAGGTGAATATACTTAAAACTGAACAGATGATAGTGGATTTTATGAGGAGCCCTTCCATTTCACCCTTTATTGCCATATTCAACTGTATGGTGTCAGTAGTAGAGTCCTTCACATATTTGGGTTCTATAATTTCCCAAGACTTGAAGTGGAAACATCAGAACCTAATGTGTAGGAATATTACTTCAGTGCATCTTCTTCATTGCTCTTTAGATATTTTTCAAAAGCCTTTTCTTTTTCTTTTTCAACCATTTGGTATACTTGCAACCTTCCACACCTATCTATTTACCTTGGTAGGTAGATTCTGTCAATGTCGCTGCAAGGATAAAAGGCATGATTCACTGTCATTATATATCCATTGCTTTTATTTCTGCTTGAGTCCAGTCCATTCCAGCTGTATATCTAATAACTGAAATTGCCCAGGTGTTGTTTGCTTTGATGGTATTTCCCCCATTAAGTGTGGACTTTAAGATCTGCTTCAATCTCTTATGTAGTCATCTCTAATCTTTTTCTTACTTGAGTGTGATTGATTTTCTTACTTGAGTTGTCTTACTTGAGTTGTCAACTTGAAGGATACCCAGGTATTTGTAGCAATCATCTTTTTCCAGACTACTGATGTTATTTTCGTAGGGCATGTTGATTCTTTCAATTTTCATTATTTTTCCTACTTTGATTGTCAGTGTGGCATATTTGTCCAGTCCAAACTCTATTGCAATATCTTGGCTGTATATACAGACAGTGTTGAGCAGTGATTCTATTTCAGATGGTGTTTTTCCATAGAGCTTCAGATCATCCATGTAAAGGAGTGAGATGTTTGATAGCCATGGCATGAGTTACTCAGTATTGTTGACAGTGACAAATAGTAGTATTGGTAGTAAATCTCCTTGACATATTCCTCACTTCATATTAATTTCTCCAGTCTCTCACCATTGACCTTCAACCATGTCTTCCATTGAGCCATTGATCTTGCACAAAGCATCTGATGTTTCTACCGACTCCTATTATTTCTAGACACTTAATAATCCAGTCAAGTGGTAGAGAGGCAGATGGCTTTTTTAGTTAATCCATGCTATATCCAGGTGTCTTCCTTTTCTTTCCCAAATCATCTTGTCAATTAGGAGTTGATATTTTGCTCCTTTGCTATTGGGGTGGTTTCATTTCTGCTCAGTTGGAAAGAGCTTGTTTTCAACAAGATGCCATTGGGCTCCATCAGCTATCAGACCAGTTAGCAATTTGAAAGTTGTTGGTAAGCAGGTAAGTGACTTGTAATTGCCTGGTGCTTCTTGTTTTGCTGGATCTTTCACTATCAGGTAGGTTTTGCCAGATGTTAGCCAGACAATGATGATGATTAGGATGCTGTACTTTTCTGCTGCTTTGCAAGTACACTGATTGCTTGTGTATTGAAGACAAATTCCTTGCATATCTAACCACACTTGGCCAAATAAAGCTATTCTGCTTTGCTCTGCTCTGGTTTGAAATCTAAAAATTGAATGAATTCCTTATTTTCTATGTTTTAAATAGAACTTTATTTTATTCAACAGAACATTGTTTTGTCTTTTCTCCAAATACTTATAACAAGGATTTTACAATATGCTTGATAAAAATGAAAAAGCTAGTAACAGAAAGTTGCTTTCAGATGATCATTGGCAATTACTAGTGAAAAACAAATGAGCTGAGCTTCCTGGTCTTTTTTTTTTTTTTACTAATAAGCAAAAAGCAAGAAATGCTTTTGTAGGATCTGAGCATCTACTGTATAGTAATGTCAATGTGCAAGCTCTTCCCTAAAGATATAACAATGCAGGAACATAAAAGATGGGCTTGCACAGTGATATTACTGCAAAGTGGGGCTTACTATGAAATTATTCAGTTTCACTGGACATCACTATTACTCTTATTACTGTTTCTGACATACATAGAAGATATAGCAGATCACTAAGCTTGATGAATGAAACTACATTTGTCCTTGATCTTAAACCATGCATTTTATTTTGGGCATTTGGAATTCTCTCCAGTAAAATGGATTACAAATCTCTTTTATTTCTTTGAATTGCTCTTAAGAATGGCAATGTTCCATCCTCTTCATTGCTTTTTCAATACAAACAGAATAATGGCTAAGAGTATTAAAAATTAAATTATCAAGTGATGGTTGAGTTTATGAACATCCTGAATTATAATCTCAGTAAACAGAAGACGCTTGCAATAAAAATGAAGTTAGTTATAAGATTTCCACAATTCGAAATGCAACTAACATTTGTCTAAAATAAATAAACGTGTCAATCAGTCCATGAATACATAATAGTTAGGAAACTCTGCAATATGCATTTTGTTGAAATATCAAGGAGAATTAAATTCCTAACAGAGAATAAATCTAAGGAGTACTGCATCCAGTAATGTAAAAAGATGCTGAGACTCTAGAAAGAGTACTGAGAAGAGCAACAGAGATGATTAGGGGATTGGAGGCTAAAACATATAAAGAACAGTTGCTGGAATTAGATCTGTCTACTTTAATGAAGGACTGGGAATGAAATGACAGTAGTGTTCCAATATCTAAGGGCCTGCCACAAAGAAGAGTGGGTCAATCTGTTCTCCAAAGGTAGGACAAAAAGCAATGGATGAAAACTAACCAAGGAGAGAAGTAACCTAGAACAAAGAAGAAATTTCCTGACCGTTAAATCAATTAATCAGTGGAATGACTTGCCTCCAGAAGTTGTGAGTGCTCCAAACACTGAAGATTTATTAAGAGATTGGACCATCATTTGTCTGAAATGGTATAGGGTTTCTTGCCTGAACAGGGAGTTGGACTATAAGACTATGTGCATTTTTGTAAGTAATTGGTTGATGGTTAGTAGATATTTTTATAAATTAATTTAATAAAAAATGACTTTTCTGGACTGAAAAAAAATCAGTATATGGAGACTTTATGAGAAAATATGCAGATTCTTTAATTGTTTTTGCAGCCATATAGAAAATGGAAAGATTAACAAACATACTGCTTAGTAGTGAAAGGGTATTACATTAGTAGCCTGGAGCATTTTGTCCATAGGTTTAGTGTCAGTAAAACACTGACACATTGAAGTAAAAAATATGGTTTGAGAAATCTTTGACATAATACAATGGAGCAAAACAACCTCTTTTCTATTATTTTTCTTTTGAAACAGTGCTTTCCCAGTACTCACTTCAGTAAAGTAGGAGGGCTACACCTAATCTTAAATCTGTCCTTTTTACAAGAATTGTTTCACCAGGGCTAAAACAATAGCTGGAGAATGCTCCTAAAATTCTAGCTAGAAAGGAAAATTTCAACACCATGTGTTTTAAGAAGAATAAATTAGTAACTTAGTCTTACGAGATGTGTTGTAAAAGATGTGTTGTAAATTTCATGAGAAACAACAGATCTTTTTATGATCTCCTAAGACTAAGTTACTAATTTGTTCTTCTTAAAACTGAACTTACTTATTTTAATTTTTATAAACAACTTATAGGTCATCTAAGTTAAGGTGATATTAAACTTCATAAATAAATAATACAAGGTTTCAGCTACCAGATCTGTGCTTCAAAACTGAGACAACTAGATGGTAGCAAAGAGATAAGAAGCAATTTTCTCCCATCAGATGATGGACCCAAAACTTACAGCCCAGTTTGGTAGCTCTGTTAAGGTGGAAAGTGCTTCCATTTACCCAAATTGTTTTCTTCTCAAATGCCACTGGCATCGGGGGATGGAAAGTGGTGACTGGATAGAATAAAGATTTTGATGAAAATCTTGAAAATATCTATAATAGCTCACATTTACTCAGTTAATGCTTGAAATATATCATCATAAGCATTCTTTGAAAGTGTAAGAACTATTGTGATCATGGCATGAAAAAAGAGAACTTTATAGATTTTTATATGCACTCTGAATCATCTACAGGTAAATGGCTAAAAGCGGTGCTCTTTAAGTGAAGGAGTAGAATTGGATTTGGGCTTGAAAGTTTTGTAGCAGATTTAAGTCTAATGGAATTTGAACTGAAGGAGATATTGATCTCCTATAAAAGCTAGACTTAATTTTTCAGCTTCTGCTAAGTTGGGGGAAGAAGTCTTTTCCAAGAGTTACTAAAATGTATTTCTATCCATTTGACACAACTCTTGGGTTGTTGTTTTTTTCCTCTGTAGAAGGGTCAGATTACTAGTCTCTGACCGAATAAAACACAGTTCAAGTGTGCTCATCAAGAAGATGAGTCATGTTTTCATATGTTATTTATTTATATTGTTATATATGCAATATGAAGGACATGGTGGCTCAGTAGCTAAGACACTGAGCTTGTTAATCAGAAAGGTTGGCAGTTCAGCAGATCAAATCCCTAGCACCGCATAACGGAGTGAGCTCCTGTTATTTGTCCCAGCTTCTCCCAATCTAGCAGTTTGAAAGCATGTAAAAATGTAAGTAGAAAAAATAGGGACCATCTTTGGTGGGAAGGTAATAGCATTCCGTGTGCCTAAGGCATCTAGTCATGCCAGCCCCATGACCACAGAGATGTCTTTGGACAGCACTGGCTCTTTAGCTTTGATACAGCGATGAGCCCATCCCCTAGAATCGGGAATGGCTAGCACATATGTGCAAGGGGAACTTTACCTTTACCTATATGCAGTATACTGCTACCTAGATTAAATTTTATATACTAGAGAGTAGGGTGTGTTCCAGTTGCCACTACTGCTGGTTTGCTCTGCACATGCGCAGAAAGCAAAAAAAGATGGTACCGCCATAGGCGCTGCCGAAAGAACTGGTTCAGGGGCTTGGCAGATCTGGGTCTCTGCCAGTTCCAGAGACCCAGGCCACCAAGTTACTACCAGTTCGGCCGAACCAGTCCGAACTGGCAGGAACCCACCTCTGCTAAAGAGTACAGTAAAAATCATTTCTGATGTAAGTTATCAGAATTTCAAGAAGAAAAGAATTTTTATTTCTTTTCTGTATTTTCAAAACTTTAAGCTATCTAATAGAATTGTAATGACTTCTAATCATATCACAAAAGATCATTCTTTTGAAACAGTACAATATCTCAACATTTATAACCATATAATAAAAAGGGGTTAAAATTAAAAATGACAATTAAAATAAAACCCAACAGGACAGCCCAGACTGTTCCTTTACAGGTTCATAGACTACAAAACTCAAACAACTGAAACAAGACAGAAGCCATAGACAAACAATCAACCTCGGGTCTAGGAGAAAAGACTAGTTAGAAGGCAGCAATGCAGACTAATTGTGTTCACTGCCAGGAGTGCAGTCCTGACCGTCTCAAGGTTGACTTAGACTTCCAAACTTCTGAATTCAGTAAAAAGAGGTCTCAGATTGTTGGGGGCAATATGCTGATTTCGTAAACCACTTAGAAAGTACTGTAAAGCAGAACAAAGCACTATGAAGTGCTATTTCCAGAAACTCTTGTGGCATGCTGTTCAGAAAAGGGGAATTGCACCAGAAAATACAACCTTGGAACCACAAGATGACAATGTTTAAAGAAGAGACCAAGAGTGCATCCATCCTGCTGAAAAATATTGTGCAGGCAGAAAATATTGGAGACAAGTCATGTCACAGATGTCAGGGCCCTATGCCATACAACATTTTAGAAACAGAATTTAATTGGAAGACAACCATCAGCCAATGCAGCTTGTGTAACAGCAGTAACATATAGGCATACCAAAAAGCACCCATTGCTGCTTGTGCTGCTGAATTTTGAGATGTCTTTAGAGCAGCAATCCAATTGAAAGACTTCCTGATCAAGGAAAAGGCACAACTGGGGCAGATAATGAACTCCTGGCAACTCCTTTTGAACAATAGCTGAAAGTTCAGATGGACCCCTAAAGCTGTGTACCAGTGTTTAGTGGGGAAGTGCAACTATATAAGCACCAGATGTGATATTTTTCCCTGGCAACTCCATTGAAACTGAGGAAAGAGGGGAGCCACTGAAGAATATCACCACACCACCCTATCCTGGCTCTGACAAAGGCTATCAGTAAGGGATACCACTGCTGTCTCTGCATTGTATCCTAGCCTGATACCAGCCTGAAACAGATACAGGTAATCAGAGTTAGGATCCAAGTTAAATATAATATTTTGCACTATTTAATTCTAGGAATTCCCCTCATTCTGATAAGAACATTCATTGCTTTATTCCAGATGTAATAGAAATATTTTAAACCCGGTTGTCAATATTTAGAAGATTTTCAGTTTATTAGAATCTGAAGGACACAATTTTTATCTTATCCACTAGATGTCAGTAAAAAGTTAGAATGGTTTTGAAATCTGAGGGTTTTTTAAAAAAAAATGAAGTAGTAATTATCAATTAATTTTGTTCTTTAGAGATCTAACACTTCCACTTAAGAAAAAAATGATTAATTATATGTCTCTGGAATCAGCTTTAATTTATATGAATGTGTTGTGCATTCATATAATTAGGTACCTCAAATTTAGACCCAAAGAGATCAGTTTTGGTTTTGTTGTTTTATTCGGTCCTCAGCTTCAAGGCCAGAGACTTATATAAAATAATGAAAGCTGAAAGTACAATTCCTCAGTCTTGGATATAAATATTGTACACACAATTCCAAATTTCTTTCCATATTGATGGGGGCTCAAATATAAAATTTCCAGTTATGTAAATGTTGATATCAAAAAGTAATTACAGGAAAAGAATAGAAAATATGCAATGCCAGTAAGTACAGTCTAACAACTTTCCTAACATCCTAATGAAACATTGCAGGAAGGGATTCATCTTGAATCAGATGAATTTTCAAGGATCCCTTCTGCCTAGGTTAAAGGAAAACGTTGGATATGCTTCTGCAATAACTATAGTAGAGGAAATGTATTGCGCAAGCAGACTTAGAACAGAAAGCAGTTTTGAAGTCTAGACAAATATTGGTGGTTATATATCCCTGAACTTTTCTAATCACAGCCACTTCCGAGGTTTCAAGGCAGTTATAGAAATCTACTGTGTCCTTAGAGAAAGTGTGTCCACCTAAGCCTTTTTTATCTACTCTGAGCCAGTCTCAGAGGCTTCGTGATCACTTGCTTCCAAATTTTTTGAGGGTACCCGGGTTAGAAATTGAAGCTTTCTGCATTCAAAGCATGTGCTCTGCAGACTGACAAATAATATTCCCTTCCTTGGGTTAACAACTTTCCTACTTGCTAGGAAAAATCTTCTTCCGTTATTCCCCAAAACTCTGATGAAAAAGAATTTGCTGTAGAAAATAACTGTTTAACATAGCCTAATATGGGAAATGTCGCACTTTTGTACATTTCTATGTTTGTGAATGGTCATTTGTAGAATTCTTCCTCAAATGATGCATATGGTCTCCATGATTCCATTAAATACCAAGGGATGATGTGAGGAAACTCTTTATATCTAAAAAATTCCTTTGTTTGAGAAAAGATGGGAGTATTTTTCATTCCCTGCAAAATTTAAGAAATTTACCCGCTTTTATTTCTTTGATCCCAAATTTGATAGAAATTTTTGATATGCTACTTGTATCAGCTTAAAAAAAAATCTGTTAATAATATCTCGCAGCATGTCTCCAAAAGGCTCAGGGCATGCACAATGTAATCGCATTTGTTACAAAACAATTAAAAAACATACCACAAGATACAAGATATATTCCACACACACACACAGACACACACAAAAACACACACACACATACAATTTCCAATGGTAGTAATTATAGTCCTGGCAGTGGCCTTTTGCTAAATTAATAAACATTCATATATAAACATGTATGAAATATAATGCCTAAGGAGCGCCATTTGACATAGTAAGATGTGATTTCAAATAAATATGCACAGAGTTGTGTTGCAAGAGTGTCACATATTTACTTGTTTTGAAAAAGGATTCACTTTCTTACATTCCATAACATCTGGGTATATGGTTACTAAAATCAGATGCAAAGGAGATAGATATTGTATTATAGTTGTTCAGTTGTCAAGGACACTGTCAGACACTAAAATTGCTGCGGCTTTTACTACTCAATAATGTACATAACCAAGAAATGTGCCAAGAAACTTGATGAATCTCCTGCTGATTCCTAATTAGTACATCTACAGCTATGGCCTATAATTTTAATGTTTTGATTATTATGGGAATGTTTTCTTGACAAGCCAAGCTCAGAACTCCAAACAGGTTTTTTATCTGTGTAATAATCTTCTAAGGGATAAATGTATTCAATATGAATGGAATTGCTCCGGCTGTTTTAGTTGCCACAGGCCAAGGGATTCTGATCACAAAAGAAACATTTTAGATTACAAATATGCACAATTATATCTAATCTATTGGTGGTTGAAATGTTGTGCGTATGCTTGGGTGCAAGAATCTGATCTGATCTGATAAGGATTAGTGGATTTTATAACAGGAAGGAGATTTGCATAGAGATTATCATCTGAATAGTTTTTAACTGTTTCCAAAATTTAACTAGTCTTTTTTATTGGCAATTGCTCTGCTTACCACAATGATTTTGAAAATTTTAAAAAACAAAACAAAATGATGAATACTTAGTAAATAATAATAAAAGTAAGTTATTTATTATTTCAAACTGATTTTCTCACTTTTGTGAATAAAGATCTATGAATTGCAAGATATAGATAAATTTTTAAGAAACACTTAAAAAAGTATTTTAACAAACAGAGTAACTTCAGGAAAGAGCTATCAAGATAATGAAGAGATTGCAAATCAAGTCCTGTGAAGAATAAAGTGATTGGGTAAGTAAGGTAAGACTAGCAGAAGGGGAGATGTCACAGCACCACTTATAAATCTAAATGAATATCTTACCCAGGAAGCAATGGATTTCTTTATTGTCCTAAAATCACAAGCTTGAAATTTATAGGGAAAGAAATAAAAGTTAGATATAAAAAATACTTTTACATTTTTCAGTCACTCATCACCTAGTCACTCCTGGATGGATTACATAGTATGTTCTTGAAGGGACCGTCCTTGAAGACTAATCAGATGCTTCAGATAATGCAAAATGCACTAGCTATATGTGTGGTCCAAAAACTGAACATGTTAATACTATGCTTTGTGAACTGCATATATCTGAGTCCAATTTCAGGTATTGGTTATGACTTTTAATCAGGGGTGGGTTCCTGCCAGTTCTAAACTCTTCTATAGAAGAGGTTCCACAAATCTACCATGCCGTTTAGAACTGGTTCCAGCTCTCTCCCCCACCTGTCCGCACCACACTTGACCTGTCCACCGCTCACTGATTGGCTGGCTCACCAATCTCCCCACCCGCCTCTAAGAGCCCTATCTAAACCTTAAAGTCTTAAAGCTGTCAAGTTTGAACATGGAGGTTTTTTTCTAAAGAGTTAGGGGTGCAAGGGTCTTGTAATTTGACAGCTTTAAGACTTGCGTGCTTCAAATGCCAGAGTTTCTAAGCCAACATTTTGGTTGCTAAGCAAGAGCGTTGTTAAGTGAGTTTCACCACATTTTACAAGTTGGCCACGTCCACCCAGTCACATGACTGCCAAGCCACTCCCACCTGGTCACATGGCCAGCAAGCCACTCCCACAAAGCAGGCCACACCTACAGAAGAGGTTCTAAAAAAAATTGAAACCTACCACTGCTTTTAATGCACCACATGACAGGTTATTTGAAGGACTGCTTCTCCCCATTTATACCCATCCAATCAGGTCTGGCAGGAGAGACATGCTATGGATCCCATCAGCTAGGGAGTTTTATTGAGTGGGACCTCATAGGAAAGCATTTTTTGTCATGGCTCCTGCCATATGAAACAACATTTTTCCTGAAATGTAGCTGGTCCCAACCTTGTTTGCCCTCTAAAAGGCCTTCAAAACAAGGTTTGCAAACAAGCATAGGAATGCACTGTTAAATGGATTGACTCCAGTTCTTTGAGGTGTGCATTATGCAGAACAGGTAATACAAAGTTATGTATAATAGCAGTACAGCAGTATTTAAGTACTATTAGTAAGCAATAATTACACACTTAAAATTTATTTGTGAATACAATGCATATTCATTGTCCAGTATATGATACTTATACTTTTTAAAGAAAAAGAATTGTTTTGTTTTGTTTCATTGAAATGTCAGTAAACCAATTGATGATTTGAGATTTCTTCCCATTAGTCTCTGGCAAAAAGTGTAGAAGATAATTAAAAGGCAGTTAGATATTTGCTGAGTCGTGCAGTCTTCTAATATGCTTTAAGGAAAATATAATATTATAGATGCATGAGTAATTCTTTCAGTTGATAACAGCAATTTAAAGTAGCCTTGTAATTATGCTAATAATACTTGCCTTTATATTTCATATGATGCTCTGCGTAGATGATGCTGAATATTTTCATTTGGAATATACTTTTTTCAAATTCTCTAGTGCAATATATTGAGAGGTTTTTAGGAAAAACATAAAACTGCATTTGTCTTTAATTAAGTAAACTTTGGACTTAATTATATTTTAGAAATTCTACTGCAGTGTAAGTTTTCCAAGACCTCTAGAAAGCAAATATATGCTGGATAAAGAAATATGAATATAATATAATGTTTGGCAACATATCAGTAATCAGATTCCTCTTCTAAGACACAGTAGCTTGTTTTCTGTTTTCAGAAATATTGATTTGGATAAAATGCATAAAATAAATAGCCTCTGTATTAGAAATGACTAGTATCAAAACAGTTTAAGTCTTTGCTGCCTTTATTATTTCCTATTTTCTTATGTTTCCTAGGTGGATGAGTACATTTCCATATAAATTATTGAGCTGCAAAAAAAACCCCATCATTTTTACTTCTAGGGATGCACTTGGAAATTCTTTTGGGGTATGCTACATACTTACAAATAATGGTTAGAATAAAGTCTGTAGTCTTTTCTTTGTAGTATGCCAGTTTATAGGGTTCACATTTAAAAATTAAAGCTTATTTTTAAAAATTGAGTCAAATGAGAAAGAGAGCTGGTGTACATCAAGGAGACCATCTGTGGATACCCTGATGTAAATATCAAATTCCTAGGTATGTTTCATTGATTTAGAAAGAATGACCATATTCAGATCCTTCACTTACATAGGAAAGGTTTCAACATAAGCATTTTTCCTGAAAACCTTTTGCAAAGTACCTTTTCTCCTCTTCTTTGAATTTTCTAGACAATTTAGCTCTAGTTCAGCTTCCAAAAATTAAATTAGAATTCACACATTACTGTAATATACTTTAATATTTGTGGAAATGTTCACCTGTCTCTCAAAGTCCAGAGAAAATAATACACTGCCAAATGGTTTTTGCTTTGAACCATGTTTAATATGATCCAATAATTGTCAACTTTTATAAATGTTTAATCTATTGGCTTATATACCTATGTGTATTTTTTTACTTGGTAAATATATTTGACTGTTAAAAGACTGAACTCTATAATTATTGTAATAGGTGGTGCTTTTTAGACTTCCTGACCTAGGTATGAAGGAAGTGGAAAAAAGAACACTCTTTTTCAGTAGTTTCAAAAAATACAAAATTGTGCTCTTACCCAAAGAATGATGAATTATTTTCATTACATAATCAATGTGAGTCATTAATGATATTATACCATAGGGAAGAATATAATAGAAGCTGCCCTCTCCCCCAAAATATGAACTACATCTTACCTAATGTTCCAGGGTTAATTAATCTATGTAATGAAGATAATAGTCCTAACAGTTCATATAGGTCATTTGCCTTTTCCCTGCAAAACTTTTTAATTATATCTTAACGTCAGTACTTTTTAACATATTGTAAAAAACTAATGTGTATTGTTCGTCTTTGACTGTAATAAAGATTTATACTTATACTTTTCACTGCAGAGGCAATGAAGCTACATTCCAGAATTTGCAAGATATTGAATAAGTTATCTGTTCATATGACATTAAAATGGAGATTTGTCTAAGTCACAAGTTAAGAAGAAATTCTTATCTCAATTTCTTCCAGGTGTAGAAGTTCTTCCAACAACAATTCCATTATCCCCCTCTCTGAAAATCATTTAAAAGATTTTCTTTTCACTCAAGATCTTCAAAGATCCCAAATAACACTTTCAATTATAAATAATAAAATAAAAAAGCATATACAGTTTTCACAGTTATTATTCTTTCGCTCAGCTGCTTTATTATATTCACATGTCAAAAATTGATGTAAAATTATTGGTGGCTTCCTAAGAACTTTAACTGGCACAGTATTTAAAATAAAACTAATAGTTCAGCTATCCCATCAATTTGAAATGAAATTTAAAAAATATGAACCTTTGCAAAACATATCCAAGCTGAGTATTCAAGGACTTGTTGTTGGATCATTATTATTTGAAAGAAAAGTTGGGCACAAAGCCAAAGAAGTTAATTTGAAGCCAACCATAAACATTGATAAAATGGCCAATCTCATCTCTATCAGAGATATAGAAGAACTATCAATGATAAATTAATTCTGTCAGTACCAAGCACACATTCCCCAAAGACTGAATTATTTAAAACAAGATCTATTGGGACTATATGTTAATCTGCCTTGCTTAACTCTTCAACAGCAACTGTTCTCAGAGCTATATCTTTCCCAGATTCAAATAGATAAATTTTAAATATAGAAGCTCCCCCAGCACCAGTCAAAAGAATTCTAGATTGTCTGTTTTACAATCTAATCTATCAGTAGCCTTAATTTTTGACATCATGTATGAAAAGAAGTTTTGAGCATCCCATGTTGAGAAATAACAGTGGATGTTTAAATGAAACCCAATAATAAATTGCTAATAATGTAATGAATTCTAATCAACCACAAATACATACAGGTATAAAACAGAGAGCCATCCTTAAATCTATAAGCCACTATCAATTTTAAGATGGATTTGAACATTAGCCTTTTTCTTCCAATAACCAGATAGAAGAGATAACAGAATCAGTTCTCATCAGTTCATGAGTCTCAAAAAGAGATGTTCTTAATCTTATGAAATATAGCAATGTCACTCAAAAATGAATGATCTCTTTACAAATATTGATATGAATTTCTTACAGGAAAGATGAGAAAGTGACAGAGTAGGAGTGGAGAGACATATTGTATATCCTTTCACTGTAGACTACCCCCTATTGTAGCAAGGTTCATGTTCACAATATATCAGTATTTTAAGTTCTGCCAAAATATGATCCATCACTACTATCTGTATTGTGTAATTACTTGAGTAGTGCTATTATCTTCACATAAAGAATCAGAGGCTTTTAAATTAAACTATGTTTTCCTATGCCCATGTAAATTGCCATCCCAAACAAATGACAAGTAAAACCAATTTGAGAACTGTGTATTAGAACCGCTACTTGAACTGTGCAGTACAAAACTTATCTTGACAATAGGCTTCACTGTATGGTTAAGTTCTAACAGCAAAGTACTTAGTGCATGCAGTATATCAGTAAGACTGGTTTGGGATTTAACAAACAAGGCCACAGAATGCTGATGAAAAAGTATTAACAACACTGAGCAGAACTTAGCTCAATTTGTTTTTAAATTTGATCTATTCATTTTCAGTGTTTTTATGGCAAGAATTCGAAGGTTATGTTCATGTTTGGGGACATAGCAGCTAGTACTATCGTTTGTATGATCACCAGTCCTAACTTCCTTTTTATGTTACAAATGTTAAGGTCCTTTTAGCTTTCCCCTCCAAGCAGATAGTGATAGCAATAGCACTTAGACTTATATACTGCTTCACAGTGCTTTACAGCCCTCTCTAAGCGATTTACAGAGTCAGCATATTGCCCCCAACAATCTGGATTCTCATTTTATTGACCTAAGAAGGATGGTAGGCTAAGTCAACCTTGAGCCTGGTGAAATTCAAACTGCCAAATTTCAGGCAACTGAAGTAGTCTGCAGTATGCATTCTAACCACTTTTCCATGTTGCCTCTTCCTGTGATCATTCTTTTTTCACTGCAAGACTTCTAATAGGTAAAAGAATAAGAATGAAATGGCCACTGGTAATAATTGCCAAAGAACAGTGTATATAACTGCACAATCCATAGCATGGCATCAGTAAGTGCATCTGCAGGGGGCATACATTAAGTCAACATGGTTGTGACTGAATAACTGAATCAATTGTTAATGTGTATTGAATGTATCACATGCAGGTAAAAAGGGTGGATATTTGATTATGTGGTCATGCATACCATTTTGGCATCTTTGATGCACCCTGTGGAGGCTTCTGGTCTTCAGTATCATATCATTCATTTATTTGTTCATGCATGCATGCATTCATGCATGCATTCACACATGCACGCATCTCCATAGGCATACATGCATGCAATTTGTATAACCTAAGTAAAATAGACTAGTTACATTTCTTATGTTTTCATTGGCTTGTCTAAAATTAAGTGTCCCAAATAAATTATTATAGATACGAGAGAAGTAGGAGTCAAAAGTTTCAGGTTGCATATGGGACTTGAATAAAGTTTTCTCTATAGAGTATAGCAATTGTGTCATTCCTTTTTCATCCTGATCATATGGAATCAACAAGACTCCTAAAATTCTAATAATCCCTGTTAATGTTTGTAGCCCTGACATTGTCCTTTAAAATCTTCACTTTAAAGTGAAAGCATTGCTCTTTTAATTGACTAACGAAGCAATTAAACCATGTAACTACTGTTCTTAATTCATCTTCATAATTCCCTGTGTTCTGTTTACTTCATGCTTTCAGTTCAACTCCATGGGGAGTATATTTATAAATATGGTTGACATGTGAATAATGTGTTTGAGCTTTGATAATAGGAAGTGGTTTTGATTTTATGACATGAACCAACCTTTTGTGTTATAAAACAGAGTGCTCTCTGTCTCAAACATATTCTGATCTATTCTGTCTCTCTTCTTTTTGAAATAAAAAAGATAGAGAAGTAATGTTCTCCCATTTCAAAATACCTGTTTGTTAATCCCCAGAACATGAATAATTTAAATTCAAATGGAAGAGGGTTAACTGGGTTCCCACGAAGGGTTTAGTTCAAAACAAAAAGTTTTGTTATTATAGAAAACTTGAAGAACAAAACAAATGAAGAACAGAACTTTACAGTGGAAGAAAGTGAATTGTTTTGAATGTTATAATTATTTAAAGTGAAGAAAATTTTTTTTGAAAGGGATTGAGGAAAAATGAAAATGATAATAATAGATTTTGAGAGGTATTATAGACAGAATACCGAAATACCAGAAACTACAATTGTTGATGTATCTTCTCTTAAAACATTTGCTAATATTTTTCCAAGGTGAAAATAAGCAAATAAACTAAAGAAAATGGCAAATAATAAACTTAGATTAGATATGTGGCAGTACAAAACCTCAACTTTTTAGGTTTGCAGAATCAATCACCTTCCTGAGAGGCCATATTTGAAGCCACCCCTGCTTGTCTGTCTCTCATACACATCTCTTCCCCCCTCCCCAATAAAAGTTAGAAGTTTGTGAAGAAGTTGGTGCACCAAATCATAACAATCCTATGATAGTAGGGTCAATTGTAGCTTAACTAGATAAATGGGTGGTCATAACAGAACAGTTTAAAATAATTGGGCTAATAGAAGTGTCTCTGTAGGATAAAATACCTGCAACATCACAACCAGATAACACTTCTTTTTAAGTACATCATTTCAAGCCTTTGCGGTGGCGAAAATTATCCCAGTGATAAGATTGCTCACATTCAATGAATTTCTCAGCATGTAGTTTAGAACACCTGCTATGTGTCAGCTGCTCATATGTACTAGTTCTGTGAATAAGTTGTTAAGGAAAAATGGTGATAAATGGTATGCATCCGAGTCATCCTCCTATTATCTCTGTTTTCTGTTTTGTGCAGATACTCCTTAATACTTGATACTGATACATGAACAATATCCAATGATCTGTTTGAGGTGTGTAATCAAATGAAGTATATTTTAAACAATGTGGTAATTCTGTCTTATTTAATGTCTTTATTATTGTTGCTGATTAACATAGCTTTTATCACAACTTGTGCCCTTCAGAAATGGTTGACTGTAACTTGCATTGAACTCTCTAAACATTGCCATTCAAGATATGATAATGGGAATGGTAGCCTCATTGCTTCTCTCTGGAATTCCTCCCAGCTCCCCATCTTTTACTGATATTTCATTGGCACCTATTTTGTTCATGTATTTGTTTTGTAGAGTAGTGTTATATAATATTGTTAAATAAGGCCTTCAAGTATGATTATTTTTATGAGAACTGTTCCTAATCGAAATATGTTTTACATTGATTTTACTGTGCTTTAGTCATTTTATTTGCTTGTTTGTTGGTTGGTTGGTTTTTCTGACTGTTTGTTTGTGGAAATTTCCAGAGGTTGTACTAGAATATATACAACAAAAATAAAATCAATAGTCCAATGTCTTGTTAAGGTAACTGTGTTTAATTGTGAAGTAGTATTCTAGTATTTTCAGATGTGTCACTCTAATAGTTTTTAATAGCTGAAAAATAGTCACTAAGCAATTTCTGAACGTGAGAATATTGAACATAAACTATGTTGGAACTATGTTGACCTATTTGTTGAACTATGGACTATGGACCTTGAAGGTCATCTAGTCCACCCACCTGCTTGAGCAGGAAACCCTATTCCATTTGAGACAAATGCCTGTCCATCTCTTCTTGATGGAACACCCATAACTTTTGACGGCAAGCCATTCCACTGGTTCATTGTTCTCACTGTTAAGAAATTTCTCCTTGGTTCTAAATTGCTTCTCTCCTGGATTAGTTTGCATCCATTGTTTCTTGTCTTGCCTTCTGGTGCTCTGAAAAAAAGATTGAGCCCCTCATCTTTGTGGCAGCCCCTCAAATATTGGAACACTGCTATCATGTCTCTCATAGTCCTTCTTTCCACTGGACTGGATATATCCAATTCCCGCAACTGTTCTTGTTTTAATCTCCACCCCAACCTACACCCCCCCCAATCATCTTTGTTGCTCTTCTCTCCACTCTTTCCAGAGTGTCAACATCTTTTTTATGTTAAGGTGATCAAAATTGGATGCAGTAGTTCAAGTGTGGTCTTATCAAATATTTGTAAAGCAGTACTAATAGTTTACATGATCTTCATTCTATCCCTCTATTAATGCAGGCTAGGACTTCATTGACCTTTTCATTGACCTTTTTGGTGGCTGCTGCACACTGTTGGCTCATATTTAAGTGATTGTCCACTTGGTCTCTGAGATCCTTCTCACAGTTAGTACCAGTTTCGAGTCAAGTTTTACCTCATCAGTACCTGCACAGTTGGCTTTTTTGCCTAAGCATGAAACCTTATTTTTTACTTACATTGAATTTAATTTTTTTCAGATATGGCCCAGTGTTCATATGATTAATGTGATTAGAAAAGGAAGAATCAAACTTAGTATACTTTTAAAAACACTGAGTAATTGTCTGGAGCATTTGTTGGTGGTCTTTTGTCCTCTCCTAAAACCACTGTGATTCAGTGAACTGGTTTACTCACTGAGTTTTTGTTCTTCATCATGGTGATTGTTCAATATTGTGAACATTGGAGGTGGGTGTAGACAAATGAGGCAAAACAGCTTTAGTTCAAACACTTTATTAACATCTCTAGCTAACTGCCACTGCTTTAAACTATGAATGAACAGACAAGGTTTCCCCATCTGACAGCTCCTTAAAAACCCTGCTGTCAGATGGCTTAGCCAATCAGCATCCAAGGTGTCTCCCTCCTATGGCATGACATCGAACGGACCTGAATACGTAACAATGATCAACTCTACTTTTCTTAGCACTATTTTTAGTCCATCATTTCTTCTTGCACAAGCTTATTTTTCTAGGCATCTCTATGAGGACTCAGAAATACTGTTATCCTGGGTAACAAATGTATGTAGAAGTGGTCTATAGATGCTCTATAGAATGTGTGTGTGTGTGTGTGTGTGTGTGTGTGTGTGTGTGTGTGTGTGTGTAATATAACATTTTCTTTTTTTAATTTTTCTTTCTACTTTTTAATTTTCTGCTCATAATTTTTTTATTCTTTCATTATAATTTTTAAATGTTTGTGTGTATGTTTGTGTTTGTATCTCTGTGTGTGTGTGCACGAGTGCGTCCATGACAGTCATTGTGTGTGCGCATATGTTGCCTTGGACATTTTGAAGTATTTGAAGCAACATAATGAAAAACAGGCCATATTGATTTTCTTAGATATAGAGAAGGACTTTGACAGTTTGAACTGCACTTTCTTGTTCAAAGTTTTGAAAGATATGAAGTTTGGAGAGACAGAGCTTTATAAAATGGGAAAGATTGATTTATACCTCACCGAAAACACAAATAATTGTAACTGGAGATCTAACGAAGACTTGTGAGATACAGAAAGGAACAAGATAGGGATGTCCACTATATCCTCTGTGGTTTATTTTGGCTTCTGAAATAATAAATAGAAATATAAGGCAAGTTGAGAGGATTGTGGGAGTACCGTTTTAAAAAATAAATGTACAAATATAATTTGCAAATGGTACGGAGTTGGATTTAGAATAACTTTGAAAGGGAATTGAAATATTAATAGGAAAACTAAAAATAATATGACATACCAGGTATATGTCACTCGATAAATTGTCCACAATGTATAAAGACACTTCAAATTTATGCTTGAAATATGAAAAGCAATAAGGGACATTTTATAAAGCTTGGCAGACATGTAAAAAAAACCTAGAACGTTTTAGATTCTACATACTGATTCAGAGAACTTTAAATATCAATTTAATAGCTGGGAAAAAGTAATGGAACATTTCTTTTTTTGTATATGATAACTGCCGCAAGATTGTTGTATGTGCAAAGATTTGCAACTACCACATTAGAGGAATGGTTAGTGAAGTTGATTGAACTTGCTGAGTTGGTGATATTGCCGTCTTTGATAAAAGACAATATCTATATATATTTATCTAGAAATCACTTTTATAAAACAGAAAAAGTGAGCTTGTGATTTATGATTTTGATTAAACAGGAGATGTCATAAAAAGAAGTGAGTCAAGTTGAGAACTTAGAGTAAAAGGCAAATGTATCATTGTATTTACAATTGCTGAAAAGAAGGTAGGAAACTACTTCTTTTCCTTTCTTTTCCATTCTTCTTTATCTTTTTTTCTTCTCTTTTACTTTTAGCTTTCTTTCTGATTTATTTATTTCTTTTGTTATTTTTTATTTTATGTTAGTTTGTGTTAGTTTTATTTTCCTTTTTAATTTTTTGGAATAAAATTACATTAAAAAGAACATACAGCACTTATGTGAAAAGACAGTGGCAAAAAAGGATATATGCATCATGAAATCATTATGAAGCTTAAATATTTTCAACTACAAGCATCATATTTGAAAATTATTGTATTAATTTTTTAAAATAGCATTATACATAGCTCCACTATACTGTTCTGTTCTTTGTAATATGCTAGCCAGCATAGCATCAAAGTGTTTCAAATATAAATGAATACTTAAATGAAGTATTTATCTTTTCTTTGTTTCTCATTTTGCTGTAAGTCTATTTTAAAAAAATCAGCTATTTCAGAGTGTAACTTATTATGCTTGGGACTTATTAAGTTTCTGTGATAGGCTTTGATTCCAAGCTAATTATAGTAATTAAGCCATTGCCTGCACGATTTCAGCAGTACAGATTGCAGTACTTATTCTTGACATTGCTCAGAATATATGGTCTCGAAGGCCTTTTCCATCAATTCCACTTTCAATCACCTTCTGAGCTCTAAACTTTGGGAATTCCATTTATAAATTTACTCCTACAGAGTTGCATATGGCTTGTACCATATCCACCACCAAAGGAATGGAGTGTGGGAATAATTAAGGTAATTTGTTAACATCCAGCCCTTGGAGAGCCTGTAGGAAGAGAAAGGGGAGGATAGGGAAATGAGATAAATGACAGGGCTGCTCCTCCCATACCAGCTGTCTGAAGAACATCTCCTCACCCTAAACCTAGTAAACATGGTGCAATATGAAAAGCCCACCCAAACTAAAAATAATAAAAATTGGGCCGGGGTGGGTGGGTATTCCTATCTATAAGAGAAAGACATATTTAAAACAATGCCATCAGTGCAATGTTGTCTTATTAATAGCAATTGGTTTAGGCCTAATAATGAAAATTTTATTACCGTATGGCCAAAATCATTAACCTATTTACTTCTATTTTTAACTATTTTATAATTCTATCTACTTACAAATTTATCAACTGCTTTGGTCAAGACTAGGCCAGATAGTATGAAAACAATATCCAGAACCAATGCAGTAAAAATGGTAATATACAATAGTCTATAATCAGAAATATAATATAAAATTGTTCTAAAAAATATGATTAATACAATATTCCTGGCACTTTGTTTTCTACATATACATAAATCCTAAAAGCCTTCTGGAACAGTTAATTTTTCACAATCTTCCTGAAAATCAGGAGAATCGAGATCTATCAAAGCTTCTGGTATTTTACTTTAAATATCTTAGAATATTTTTTTTAAAAAAATAAAGGTTCAGCAATTAACTATTGAAGCTTTGAGAAGCAGTTTGAAAGGTTTGAGTTTTTCATGTCACAATCCAAAACAACTCATCTAAACATGAGTTTGGAGATACAACATGTGCATTGGAAAGAAAAAGAAGGAAGAAAAAAGGCATTCCATATGCTACAAATGCCATAACATGTAAAAACTTCAAATGGAGTTTATGCTGTGCCTTATTAGATTTTAATCAAGTCTACCTCCACCTGCGCATTAGCTATCTAAATTGCTGCTTTAGCTCTTCCAGTTCATTCATAGGGCCTTCTGTAGCAGATGGAGAGAGTAATTAAGGGCAATTGTTTAAATCATTCTCTATTCCAGGTTAGAATGTTGCCAAGGCCTTTTAGGATCCAACAAGTTCCAATAGCTGAGCCAGTCATATTGGTATTTCCAATGGTTTTGTGTCATAGTTCTGTTTTTTAGATGTAAAATGCCACAACTTACTCAGTGGCAGATTTTAAAAAAAGCATGTTTTTCCCCCACAGTGGACAACTATTTAAATATGAGCCAGGAGTTTGCAACAGCTGCCAAAAAAACCAACACATTTCTAGGCTGCATAAACAGAGGGATAGAATCAAGATCACATGAAGTGTTAATACCACTTTATAATGCCTTGGTAAGGCATTACAATACTGGATCCAGTTTTTGTCACAATGTTAAAAAGATGTTGAGATTCTAGAAAGAGTGCAGAGAAGAGCAATAAAGATGATTAGGGGACTGAAGATTAAAACATATGAAGAACAGTTGCAGGATCTGGGTGTCTAGTTTAATTAAAAGAAAGACTAGGGAAGACTAAGGGAGTGTTCCAATATCTCAGAGGTTGCCACAAAGAAGAGGGAGACAAGCTATTCTCCAAAGCACCTGAGGTAGAACAAGAAGCAATGGATGAAAACTAATCAAGGAGAGAAGCAATTTAGAACTAAGGAGAAATTTCCTGACAGTTAGAACAATTAATCAGTGGAACAACTTGCCTCCAGAAGTTGTGAATGCTCCAACACTGGAAGTTTTTAAGAAGATGTTAGATAACCATTTGTCTGAAATGGTGCAGGGTTTCTTACCTAAGCAGGGCATTGGACTAGAAGACTTCCAAGGTCCCTTTCAACTCTGTTATTCTATTCTATTCTATTCTATTCCATTCTATTCTCTCCTGCCTGCTGAATCCTGCCAATTCCAGAATAAATTCAGTGATATAGAAGAAAGTTTTCTTTAAACTTGAATCCAATCAGAAATTACCTACTTCTACTCTAGATTTATAGAAAACAGAGATATGTTTCCCTGTCATTATAGCAAAATATATCATATAATGTGCTATTTATAGAAGCACAATGTAGAGGCTAATAGAAGATCTAGTTCATTATATAGTTCACAGCTAAACTACAAATTCTCTACAATTTGATGGGTAATGACAACATTTTAGAAGGTTTTAAATAAGTCATGCATAAATTAATGGAGCATAGAGTAGTTAAAGGCTATAGTCCACTAGTTATAGCCAGTATTCTTTAAATACCACTTCTGATCAGCAACATGGAGAAGAGCTATTTTTTCCTATCCTGGTCTTAAGTTTCTCAGATGCATATAATTGGGTACTCTACAACACAGGCTGATGACAGACTTTGGCCTAGCCTACTAAAGCTGGTAGTTTTTATGAAGCCTTTTTCTTTTTATTAACAATATTACTGTCTTAAAAGATTTTAAAGGTCTGCTATAACATGTGGAAAACTGCTTTGGCATTGCTTTTCTGGTGATTAAAAGTTTTCCTTCAGTATTTTCTTTCTGAATTATATCGACTTTGGTATCCTTCAGCAGGTCTAAAATAACTTTGAAGTTTTCGGTTAAAGAAGTCTGTTTGATTTCACCAAGCATTCTTAAACTATGTTAACTTTATATCTGTCCATTTATCATTGTCCCACGCTTAATTCTCTTTTCTTCAATTACTATGTTTTCCCAATTGTCAAAATATAATAAATCACTAGCCATATTGAGTAGATGCTGTCTCCTTGTATCACTTAACAATCTGTCACATTTTTATAATCTTTTTGTAACACATTTTTGTAATCTTCGAAAAAGTCAACCTAACTTTTTCTTTCCCTCATATACAGTGGACTACTAAATTCCAATCTGTCTTAAAAATATAATTGTGCTTACAAGATTGTCCATGAAATGCTATTTTCTAAAAAGTAGGTCAAAATAAACCCTAAAAGTAGAAGAATTCACTTTGAAAATGAACAGGACATATTATTACAGGAAATGTAAAATTTGTATAATCCCTCTGCTAGTTTGAAAGCAGGCCAAGATGACATTTTCCCATCGTGTCAGTTGAGTTGGTAAGGTGAACTAATTTATTTTCAGTGCAATTGAAATCACAATAAAACTAGGATTTTTACATTTATTTTAGATACAGGAAGAGATGTTATGGCTTTGTTTATCCATTGGAGGGAACTCTTCTCTTACATTGCCTTTCTGTTCCTGGCTTCAAATCCTACTAGCAATCCTTAATAGTGGAGACAAAATGAGCAGGCAAATAATTTGCAACAATTTTGCCAGTTTGCCCTTCTCATCAGGATTGACTATATATCCGATTCCTTCCTTCCTTCCTTCCTTCCTTCCTTCCTTCCTTCCTTCCTTCCTTCCTTCCTTCCTTCCTTCTTTCTGCATGATCTGTAGCAACTTCAGGCGGAACAATTATTTTTGTTTCTCGTTCTCAACACTTCAAATAAGAAGTAAAAACAATCACTACAAACTGAAGTTTGGAAAAGGGGGTTCAGCATAAAAGTACCTGAAAATTGTGTGTAGAAAATGCTACCTCTATATACAGAATCACATAAATAGAGAAGTAAGCACATGGGGATTTCTTGTATATGTTTGCACATTGGAATCTCTCCATAGGTATGCATATCTGGAGCAAACTGGGGCACTTAGTGAGGATTCTTTGGCAGCTGAAAAATGTTTCACTTATGTGGTATGCCAGAGCTGAGGTTTAGTCATATCTCATGTAAACTTGAGGTTTCCTCTAGATTTAAAATGCTAGGTTTAAAAGACTACAGATGATAAACAAAAATTTCTGTGATACCCTGGAGCTCCGGTGTAATCCAGAACAGAAAATACTGGGCCAGCAAATCAGACGGCTATTCATCAGATACAAAGAAAAGTCCTTTCTATTTATATATTTGCCAGGTCTGATAAGGTACCATTAAATGAAAGGTTCGGCAAAGGACATTACCATATGACAATGTACCACCGATTTAAAACTAATTACAGACCCTTGTTCTCACAGTATTTGATAAGCTGAGCTAAGCTTTTGTGATTTTACTTTTATTCCAGTGAAGCTCCTGAAAAGTTATAAGAAACCTAAATTTCCATAGGAAGAATGTTCTTACTTAATTACCTAATATTTTTTTATTCCTGGGAGCTAAACCAATCCTTACCCCTTACATGTAGAGGAGAACCATGAACCTTTTCATTTTCATCATTTTTTCCATTTAATGTGAATAGTAATAAAAATGCAAATTGGATAAGTTCCCCTTCTATCCTTTCTTCTAGATCATTTTATGAAGATGTTGAAGAGCATTTGGCCCAAGACAGAACAGAGTATCCTGCTGCAAACTTCTCTCCATACAGATGTAGTTCTATTGAGGACTACATGCTATGTGTGGTTGGTCAGCCAAATGTAAGTCCATTTGGTGGTGGTACTATCTATCTATTTAATAATGATGGCTTCTAGTAGTAGTTTTGCTTGTTTTTAGGTGTTCACAGATTAGTTGCTTGATTATCTTTTCTGACATTGTCACAAGTATTGATGTCAGGCTGATTGGCCTATAGTTTCTTGGAGCTATTTTTGCCCTTTTTGTAAATTGGAACCACAGTAGCTCTTTTCCAGGGTTCTGGTGGTTCCTTTGTGTTAGAAGAGTTTTGAAAGATGACATTCAATAATTCTGGGATCATTTCTACCAGCTTCTTCAGAAACTTGGGATGTAGAGAGTCGACAGGAAGTTCTTCAGCTGGACAGACATGGGGTGGTGTAAGCTATTAAGAGCCTCGCATAAACCCTGTCTCTGAGATACTTTTTGATAAGAACCCCCCTGGAAGGCAGGGTGCAGAAGGGCAGCATCTCACCAGACCCAGAGGAAGGCAACAGGTCCCTCGCAGGTCGGAGATTTGCCCTATGAATCAGAATCGGGGCGGAAGTCTGCAATATGGCTGACAAGATACTGGCTTCTTGTAAAAGCAATGAACAGGGAGTTGTGGAAGAGATGAAAGACTGGTAAGAAAATTTATCTAACCCACAGCCATAAATCAAACCTGGGAAAGGCAAAGAAATCTTGACAACATAAATAATATTGATGGTCAGATCGGGATTATTTCAAAAAGAAAGAAAGAAAAGGAAAATGGAGGATTGAAACCCTAGCCCTCCCAAAAGGTATTTGTTTGAAACTATTTCAGACAGAAAGGGAGAAAGCAGAGAAGTGACAAACCCACTCAAGTATAAACTCTAAACTTGGTTTTGGATTTGAAATAGAAACCAAACATTCGGAAGGATTTACTCTGTTTGAATTTCTTCCAACTAATATATCTTAACTCCAAAAAAAAAAGAAAAGCACTTCTTCTTTCTGATAACTGATAACCTAACCTTGTCTGTGCTGGAAGTTTTAATTAACCAATTGCCATAAACCAGAATTTGGAAAAGTAGGAGGCAAAGAGAAATACCTGAATATGGCTGATTGCAAGTTTCTTCCAAGTAATATATTGTGAGCAGCTACAATCGACCAGACCTGGAAGGTGGCAAGGGAAAGAATAATAACAGAATAATAACAGTATCAAAAACTGGGAAATACAAAAGTTTTTTTTTCTTTCTTCTTCTTCTTCTTCTTAAGATGGCCCCAGCTTCTCTTCTGGTTTGAATTAAATTTAAGGTGAACCAGAATCTCAAAATAAGACTTGTATAACTAACTGCAATTTTGGAACTAGACATTAAGAAAGAACAAAAGACCAAGATGGCTTCCATATCTCCCATAGATAAATTTAAGATGGAACAGAACTCTGAAATAAGAAATGTATAATTAACTGTAACTTTGGAACTGGACATCAGGAAAAACTGGGAATTTGAAGAACTATGTGAAATTATTTTAAAAATGCATAAATCATTAATATCAAGTCTAAATAGAATTCTGAATCCAGAGACGCAGATATCTAAAGAAGTATCCAAAGAAAATTGGGGGGGGAGACAATGAAGGGGTAGAAATGGAGGGAGATAAAAAGCAGACAAAAAACTCCATTGGTCCTGGCAGTGGTGTAGGGAAAATTGTACAAAGGGGAGGTGTCCCAACAAAAGGAAATAAAAAGCAGACAAAAGTGGTTTTGGAAGTTGTTAGTGGCATAAGTAAAATTGAAGGAGGAGATTATGCCCCAACAGAGAAAAATATAAAATATCCTTTTGATAGTGACCTGGGGAAAATTGAAGAGAGTGGTTGTATCAAAAAAAGAAAAGGGGGAAAACAGGAACATAGAAGTGGGACAAAAGACTTACTAGGAAAAAATCAGATAACTAGAAACTACTATATGGGAAAATATAAAGTTAAGATAAGGGCTTCATTCCTAAATATGACAATAAAATGGAGTTGCTAACTGGTTGAATATTACAATGGAAAGATAACTAAATAATGGTTAAAATATATGGAATATTGATAAATATGAAACTGAAGTTGAGAAGGGAAGGATGACAGAGGGAAGAAAGGAGGTAGGGAGGGGGAGGAGAGAGGGAGAAGAAAGTGATGAATAAAGTACAAATATGGTGTATGGAGAGCAGAAGAGCCAATAATTGGTTTTTGGGAGTTGTTGGTAAGATGAATTGATGTAAACATTTAATAATACAATATTATGTTGGTTATGTAATAATATACATGTGATTATATGTTATGAAAATGAAAAAAAACTGTATTAAAAAATAAAAGAAACTTGGGATGTAAAACCATTTGGTGCAACCCAACAAGACAGACACAGACTTCAGAGGATAATTAGAATTGCAGAAAAAACAATTACTACCAACCTGCCTTCCATTGAGAACCTGTACAATGCACAAGTAAAAAAGATGGCTGTGAAAATATTTACAGATTCCTTGCATCCTTGACATAAATTGTTTCAACGCTATAGAACACTGCACACAAAGACAACTAGACACAAGAACAGTTTTTCCCCCGAATGCCATCACTCTGCTAAACAAATAATTCTCTAACCATTGTCAAACTATTCACTAAGGCTTCATTACTATTACTATTAGTCTTCTCATCATACCTATCACCCATCTCCTCCCACTTATGACTGCATGACTGTAACTTTGTTCCTTGTATCCTTATGATTTATATTGTTATTGATTGTTTCCTGATTGCTTATTTGTATCCTATGACTATCGTTAAGTGTTGTACCTTATGATTCTTGACAAATGTCTTTTTATGTAGACTGAGAGCATATGCACCAAAGACAAATTCCTTGTGTGTCCAATCACACGGCCAATAAAGAATTCTATTCTATTCATAGTTGTCCAAAGTGCATAGTATTCTCTTATTAATTCCTTGCCTATTTTGACCTGGTCTATATCCCTCAATGCAATTTTTGATTGGATGTGCTATTTCTTCTTTTTGCAAAGATGATGCAAAGAAGAAATTATGCAGTTCTCCTTCTCCCTGCTGCCTATTACTCTCTTGCCATCTGCTCTCATTAGTGGACTTATCAGTTCTTTGAAAAAAAAATTACCTAACATACTGAAAAAAAATGTTGCTGTTGTTGTTTTTTGCATTAGTTGCCAGTCTTAAGCCATTGTAGGCCCTAACCTTCCTGACTTGCAGATTCAGGCTATTTGCTATACAGTTTATGACAGTTCTAGACTAAGGCTGCTAATGCTGCTCTCAATTGCTCCTGAAACTGACTTTAAGAATTCTGTCATAACTATCCTGTCAGAACCTATAATTCCACCAATAAATCTCAACTGTCCTTCCATCTCCCACAGCATATAATACAACTGATGAAAGTTTCAGGATAGGAAGCGAACACCTTGTTTTTCCTCAAAAAAAAAAAAAACCAGTCCAGTTGCCTTTTCAAAATAAAAACTTCCTTTGATATGACTTTAAGAATACTAATCTGCATTGCAGTGATTTGGCAAGGAGGTAAATGGGGCTGGATTTGAACTATGACCAGGACATGGTCCAGCAGATCACCCTTTTGCATCTTTGCCTTCCATCCATGCCTGCTTACTGGCCTGTACCAATAGACCATTTTAGGGATTGTACCCTCCTCACTAATCTTCATTTTTTCCACTTGCTTTTGCAGATGTTTGCTTGCATAGATGCTTTCACATCCCATTTTCATAGACTTTCTTTTGGCTTTGATATAGAGCATTCGCTGGCTGGGGAATTCTGGGAGTTGAAGTCCAGACATCTTCAAGTTGCCAAGGTTGAGAAACACTGGTATAGAGTGTTCCTTTTCTTTTCCTGTCTTAGCATTCAAGAAGTTATGGGTAGCTGGAACTGGTGAGGGAGCAAATTTAAAAAAAAGAGTAGACTTGCCCTTAGAGAGAATGGAAAAGAATCAAATTACAAGGCAAAAGGGAATAACAAAAAGTCATGGCTGAATAGAATTGATGAGTTCCTCAAAAAGAAAAACGTGAGCAGTTTAAAGAACAACATGTAGTGTATGGTTGCAGTTGCATTAAATTAGAAGATGAGACTTCATGAGAGACTCACTACAACCTATTTGCTTCAGGGCATATTATGACCTTGAGTTGAATTTGTTTGACTGGATGAAATTTAGTTTCTCTTAGGCAGATAATTACATAACCATTCTTCATTCAGAAACCTACAAGATAAGAAGACATCATTCCAGAAACAAAAATTGGCCTCTTTCCTTATATTTCAAATGCAAATGAAGAGCTTCAGGAGTTAAATTAAGGAATGAATGTTTTTATCTTCTTTCATGTTTGCGTTTTCTTGTTTTCTATTTATATAATACGTCCTCTATCTTCTGCTGGTTCCATTTTCCTACTTTAATTTCTTAGTATTATACACAGGGCCTCTTATATTAATTTCCATTAAGCTCCAATGAAAAGAAGGCTATTTGTTGAGCTAAAATATTGGCATGGAGCAGGTGTGTTCTTGGAAGTGAAGCTGAAGGCTGAATGATGCAATTGGAAAGCTCATATTATTATAAATCTCATTACCGTGAGTGCTAAAGAAGCAATCTTTTCTCCTATTCAAGCTAAACCAGAAAATTGAGGTTTAAAAAATCATAAACTTGCATAGTAGTAGAATAGATGAGAGAAGCCTTTGAGGAGTTTATTAAAACAACTGAAAGATTAATCTGCTTACAGAATGTCATTTTTAGCTAGTGCTGAGCCAACCGCCCCTCCACTTTTCCTATTTCCTTTCAATCTAGGACAAAATAAATGCTGTTTTCAGTTAAGTGCTCATGGGTGAAAAGTTAGCTTAGTTCTACAATGGCCATGGATATACATGTGAATGTCATACCTTGCAATGCACAAATCAATTTTAAGTGGTTCAATGTCCCCCTCTCTCAGTCTTTGTCCTCACCTGTGTTTGTGTGTGTGTGTGTGTGTGTGCGTGTGCACGCGTGCGCGTGCACACACACATACATGCATGTTTCCAATGGTTCCATTCCAGAGGTGGTATTCAGACAGTTTTGACAGGTTCTGGAGAAATGGTAGTGGAAATTTTGGGTAGTTCGGAAAACCAGCAAATAGACTGCCCCCCCCCCGCCTCCCAACCTCCCAGCTGATCTTCTTTTATTGCCCTGAACAGGAGAACGTAGCTGGAAAGCAGGTTAGTGTGGTGGCGAAGGAATGGGGATTTTGATTTCATTCCCCTGCCACACCCACAAAGCTACACCCACAAAGCTACCCCATGCCTACAAAGCCACACCCACAGAACCAGTAGTAAAAAAAATTGAATCTCACCACTATTCTATTCAATTCTAAATAAAACTTCAGCTATAAATTCTATGTAGGGGGAAAAAAATTAGATCCAGAACAAGAAATAGTTCCATACTAAGGTACCGTATTTTTTGGAGTATAAGACACGCCTTTTTACCTCAAAAAAGAAGCTGAAAATCTAAGTACATCTTATACATTGAATACAGCAATTTTTGCCTCCCAAAGCCCCACCCCCTTCACCAAAATGGCCATGCATAGCCTTATGAAGATTTTTTTTTTTTGTAGATTTTATTAATATTTGTAGGCCGCCCTTTTCCCTGAGGGGACTCAGGGCGGCTCACATAAAATCCGGGAAAGGGAATACAGACATTGACATAGAACATATAATAAAATAGTAAAGCAACATACATTCATCATTCGGGAGGGGCGGCTATCCTTGTCCCCAGGCCTGACGGGCTAGCCAGTTCTTAAGGGCTGTGCGGAAGGCCTGGACGGTGGAGAGGGTACGAATCTCCACGGGGAGCTCGTTCCAAAGGGTCGGGGCTACTACTGAGAAGGCCCTCCTCCTTGTAGTTGCCAGCCGGCATTGGCTGGCCGATGGAATACGGAGGAGGCCTAATCTATGTGATCTTATTGGTCGCAGGGAGGTAATTGGCAGAAGGCGGTCTCTCAAGTATCCAGATCCACTACCATGTAGGGCTTTATGGGTGACTAGTAACACCTTGAAGCGCATCCGGAGCTCGACAGGTAGCCAGCACAGCTCGCGGAGGATAGGTGTTATGTGGGTGAACCGAGGTGCACCCACAATCACTCGCGCGGCCGCGTTCTGTACTAGCTGAAGTCGCCTGATGCTCTTCAAGGGCAGCCCCATGTAGAGCACATTGCAGTATTCCAGCCTAGAGGTCACAAGGGCCCGGGTGACCGTTGTGAGAGCCTCCCGATTCAGGTAGGGTCGCAACTGACGCACCAGGCGAACCTGGGCGAATGCCCCCCTGGTCACAGCCGTCAAATGGTGGTCAAACGATAGCTGTGGATCCAGGAGGACTCCCAAGTTGCGAACCCTCTCTGAGGGGTATAGAATTTGACCCCCCAGCCTGAGAGATGGAATATTGGTGGAATCTTTGGGAGGGAAACACAACAGCCACTTGGTCTTTTCTGGGTTGAGCACAAGCTTGTTAACCCTCATCCAGTCCATAACGGCTTCAAGGCCTCGGTTCATGAAGGCTCGGTTCATGAAGGCTTTCAGAGAGCTCCTGGGGGCTGGGAAGGGCAGAAATGAACAAAAAACAGACTGTTTTTCGTCCTCCTAGTCCCCAGCAGCACTCTATAAGCCTCCCTAGGGCTATACATGAAATTCTTTTGACAAAAAACAGCCCGTTTTCATGAAAAATGGGCCATTTTTGCTCATTTTTGCCCTACCCGGAGCACTCTGCAAGCCTCCCCAAGGCTATTCACGCCTTTTAAAAAAAAAATGGGGCCCGTTTTTGCAAAAAAAATGAGCTGTTTTGGGGAGGTTTGCAGAGTACAAAAACTTTTTTTTCCTTTTGGAAAGCTCTTTAACTGATTGATGAGAATTACATTGATCAAGTGCTGTGCCAGCAGAAACAAAGTTTTAGATGCTGCAAATTGTCAGTGATTTCCTTCTCCAGCACATGGATAAATGCACCTGGAAACATCTATGTACCTATCTACTCTCTCTCTTTCCCTGCCTACCTACTGTATTTTTTTTTCTCTCTCTCTCTCTATCCCTCTCCCTATCTACCTACTCTCTCTTTCTCCTTACCTACCTACTGAATTTCTCTCTCTCTCTATTTCTCTCTCTCTCTCTCTCTCTCTCTCTCTCTCCCTCCCTTTATATACCTACTTGCCTAACTACTCTCTGTCTCTTCCTACCTACCTACTGTATTTCTCTCTCTTTCTCTCCCGCTCTATCTTTCTATCTACCTACCTACTTTTTTTTAAAAATGCCTCTTCAAAGCCTTGGTGCGTCTAATACTCCGGTGCATCTCATACTCCAAAAATACGTATGTACTCTCCATACACACTAAAAATATACAGCAGTACACTTTCAGAATAATTAAGTATGATAAATAATACCTTAAAGACATTTGGAATACTGAGATAAAACCAAAGAGCTCTGGGAGGGAGAAAAACTAGACTATTTCAGAGGGCCAGTGAGCTCTTGAGATTTCAGTACACATTTTCTTTTGGCAATTGTTTCAGTGAAGTACTTTGGTGCTGAAGGCAAAGAAGCAAATGACAGAGCTCTTACTTAGGGAAGGGCAACTGTTTGCTGAAGGAGACTGAATATCCTTTTTATTTACTTTTTGGCATCCTAGGAACTAGATAGAATGGAGAAATAATTAAAGCCCAGAGTGGGCAGGCCTTCAGGGTTTTTTACATGATGATGTCTTGAGAGGGATAAGGAATAAGGCTTGTAGGCTTGTTTGCTTCACACAACATTTTTGTGTCTATCCAATTACAGAGGGGAGAGAGTTAGAGTGAAGATTTTCCAATTTTCTCACTGAATGTTGGCAGGAAGATAGTAACTAGAGTCACCTGAGTTCTGGAAAAAAAGACCTGTGTAACATCAGCAAAAGATGGCTATAGGACAGGTGACACAGAAATGTCACAACACTTTGTGATAAATGATGGCTGATATGATGGATGATAGATAGATGATATTCCTGTTTCCCCAAAAATAAGACCTTCCCAGATAATAAGCCCAATTGGGCCTTTGGGTGCATGAGCTAAAATAAACCCTCTCCTGAAAATAAGCCCTCCTCAAAAATATTGCAACCCAGCAGCATCTATGAGGTGACCATGCTTGCTGCCTCCTCCACCTCAAAAATCATAAGACCTCTCTGAAAATAAGGCCAAGCCTTATTTCAAAACAAAATAAGACCCTGTCTTATTTTCAGGGAAACACAGTAGATAGATGATAGATAGGTATGAAAGGAGAAAGGGGCGGAAGGGGATTTGGCTGAAGTACAGCTGCAGCAGGATAACCCTGAGGCTTCAGATAGGAAAAGCATACGGTTGCAGCAGTGATGTGCAGTCAGCTTTATGGCTGGTGAGGCACTTTTTAGACTTGTGGACTTCAACTCCCAGAATTCCACAGCCAGGCATGCTCAGTTCCAATTTAAAGCGACAGCATTTTTCCTCCTTGCAAAATAAGTTTTCCCATTTTTTTTCTTCTCCCTCTCCCTCCTTCCTCCCTCTCTCCCTCCCTCCCCCCTCTCTCAAACAGACACACGGACACAGAAAAATTGGATCTCTATTTCACTCACTCACTCTCAAACAAACACAAACACAGAAGTTGGATTGGATATATTTTCCAAAGGCTTGAAAGCAGCTCCTCTGCCATAACCCCCTTCCCCTGCTGCCTTCCGATCAAACTTTTTGACTTCTTCCCCCCTCCCCACACACACACCTTTTCCAGCTGTTTCAGAGACGATTTCAACTCTGCTTCTGCCTGCCCTGCTCTCATGAAAGGCCAGAGCTCTGAGTCAGACTGAGCTAGTTGCTCCCAGAGAACTCTAAAAAACCTCTAAAAATGCCCTCTACAGGAGGCGAGAGAACACGTGCCTCCTTTGCATACAAAATTTTTTGCTTGTTAACCCTTGCTTAACTCTTAAAAGGCAAAAAATTGCTTATGCACAGGAGGCCCCTATTTCTCTGGCCTCCTCCTATAGTTAACACTAAGCACTGTTCCAAGTCACTGTGAATCTGGTAGCAACTACCTTGGCTTTAATTATTTTAAAAAAAATTCTTTAAAATTCTTTCCTTTTCCTCATGACTGGTGAGGCCACGCCTCCCCTGCCTCTAGTGACTGCACGTCCCTGGGTTGCAGCCAATCAATGATAAAGAAGACAAGCTGATTTCTGCACCTGATCCAAGTACACATAGGACAAACTGTGACAGGGATGTAGGTGTCCTAATGGACAACCACTTAATATGATCCTGCAGTATGTTGAAGCTGCCCAAAAGGCCAATGCAATCTTAGGCTACATAACCAGAAGGATAAAATCCAGATCAAGAGAACTAATAATGCTGCTTTATGTCATAAAGCAAAAAAGATGCCAAGTTGCTAGAAAGTGTGTAGAGAAGAATAACAAAAATAATAAGGGACTAAATAATATGATGAATTGCATGTTTGACATATAAAAGAGAAGGATTAGGGGTGACAAGATAGCTGTCTTCCAGTACCTTGAGGGGCTGTCACAGAGAAGAATGGATCGATTTATTCTCCAAAATAATAGATGGCAGGAAAAGAAATAATGGGTATAAGCTTGTTAAAGAGAGATCCAACATAGAAATAAGAAAAAAAAATGACAATGGCAGTGAGAGCAATGAAACAATTTGCCTCCTGGATTGTGGGTGCACCATTGCTGAATGTTATCAAGTATAGATTGGACATTTAACTGAGATGGTATAAGGTTTCCTGCCTTGAGTGGAGGGTTGTATAAAAAGACATCCAGTGTTTGTTCCAGCTTTATGAGTTGATGCTCTATGTTCTATATATGTATATACATATAGGGTTTCCGGCCTAGAAGATCTCCAAGGTCCCTTCCAACTCTGTTATTATGTTATTCTTGTATATTCTGCCCAAAATATATATCTGAAGAGCTTGTTTCTTTATTTAGCTAGAAGATATATATTTCTTAAGCAAATCTGGATGGCCCATAAATAAAAAACACAAACAAGCAAATGTAATTTATATAATTCAGCACCTTGTGAACCAAGTTACAACACATATATTAAGTTCCATCTGGCCATAAGAACTGAGGGAAAATCTTTGCCACATTTGTTAGTAAAGTGTTTCCTAAGCAGGGGCAGTGACAGAGAAGGGATGTTTCCTGGGTTCCCCTAGATGACACTTATTTTACCCAAGGGACTCAGACCATATTTTTCTTGACAGATCTGATGGGATGAGAGGTGGTCCTGCAAGTAATATATTTGCAACAGGGGGAAAAATCAGAACCTAAATAAATAATTCCTTCTACAACTGTAGCTATAACCACTAGGGGGCAGCTGGAGACTATTGAATTTCTTCTAGTCCTAAATAAAAAAGGAAGATAAAAATACTTCGATATTACTTCATTCATGAAATACTGTTTTAATTTTAACAGAGAATAAGTCAATGAAAACGAGTAATCGTGTCAATGTTTTACAGCAAACACAGGAAATTTTACGTTTTTGTTAAAGACTAACAAACATATTGTGACCAAATCATCTATGGGTCACAGATCATTTCATCAGATATATGAAAATGGTTCTTGTTGTATATCTGTCTCTTTAAATACAGCATATGCTTTGGATAGAATGTGTGCTTTCTTTAATAGCACTGAAGCATTGAAAGGTTTTTATATAATAATGTATATATTGTTAGAAATTGTGTTTATTCTGTAACGCATATTCTCTGTAGTGGTTCAATTTAGATTCAAACAATTTAAACTAAGACAGAAAAAAACTTTTATTTTATAACAGCCTCATTTATAAAATCAAATATGGAATTCTACAAAAGAGTAGCACGTTCCTGGGATTTTTTAATGCATTTTACTTTTCTGGAATAACAATAAATTTATAATATTCTGAGCATTTTGAGGCCATAATGGTAGCAGATTGCATCTGATTCCTCTTGGATGGTCACAGTGATAATTTGGCTATTCTTTTTCATGCTTCTTTCAGTGGTACACATTGATCACAACATTTGCCATTGACATAGTCCGGATGTTAATTAATTAATTAAAGTCATAAAGTGACTTCAATTCATATATTATTTGAATTAATCAGAAGTATCTATAAGTCAGTGAACTGTTACCAAGGCTTATAAAACAAACCACAAACAGGAAGAACATTAAACAGGAAGAAAGAAAGAGAAGAGTGACAGTCATACTACTCTAGGGAAGGAATTAATACGTGTGATAAATTATCTTGGCAGTAGGGCATAAATGGGAATAATGAACTGATTAGATTGTAGATCTATGCACTGCTTCATGTTTTATGTGTTTTGGAGATGTGTTTTGCATCACTTTTCATGTCTATATCTGAAGTAGCACCTGTTTGCACTTATTTAAAAGACCAACATTTCTTTTTCTTAGGATCATGTGGCAGTTGTAGAGGGCAGAGAAGTTTGAAGCAACTTTTATGAATTATTTCCAAAGTATTTCACATCCCTAAACATTATTCCCAGAGGATATGTATTTAGTGTCTAATATGAGTAAACAGTAGTAAAGGAGAGAGAGGGAGGGAGGGAGAGGGAGAGGGAGTGGGAGAGGGAGTGGGAGAGGGGGAGGGAGGGAGGGAGGGAGGGAGGGAGGGAGGGAGGGAGGGAGAGAGAGAGAGAGAGAGAGAGAGAGAGAGAGAGAGAGAGAGAGGAGAGAGAGAGATGGATGCACCAAGTTTCAATGAAGACTATACATAAATAGCAAAAACGCCTATCCAGTCAGCAGCCAAGAGTCAATATGAATTCAAAGTATGGTCCTCCTCCCTTCCCCACAAAATTGTTAGATGGAACATTAAATAAAAGTATTTCATTTGGCAGCAGTTTTTGCAGATTTCATTAGCCAGAACAAATCTTTTCAGATTGCTATCAGAATCTTCATTGAGAGTTTTTTTATGAGAAGCACATTTTCTCTGCAATAAATCACCAGTCTTATATATTCTTGGTCTAAAACAGGCAAAAGTAGGCAAAACTATATATTGTTTGTGCAATATTCAGCAAGCACTGGAACAGGACTAAAAAAAGATTCAAATCACTATACAATCACAGAGTTCACCCAGTGACCTTTGACCATTACAGCAAGGATAAAAAGAGGATGCTTTCTAAAAGTAGCACCTGTAGCTCCTGGAGGAACATTGGATATAATCAATAGAATTTTAGCATAGAATATTGTTATTTGTCAACTATGGAAACTTTTCAGAGGTTACTTTCTATGAAAATGGAAGAGCAGTTTTTCCCAATTTAATTGGGACTGTATACCTAGACTGGACTATATACCTCTGAATTTCCAGAAAACACAGCTAGCAGCTCATGTTGTGAAGTTTTTCTTAGGCAAGAAATTGTACACACTACAAATTGCAAAAATGAAAATATACAGAAATCAGCAATGAAAAGATGAGGCGATGTCCTATCCATCTACAATTTATAGGGCAGATGAGTCATTACAGAATCACTCAAAAAGTGGAAAAGACCATTGCAAAGATGAGACTGAACATCTGTTTATCAGAGATGCAAAGTAGAAAGCATAAGGCACAATCAATCATCATATAGAAAAATCACAGTTAGTTTGAATATATGGAAGCAATACTTAAAGTTAAAAATATGGCAATGGAACCAATCAATGACGGAGTTGAAACAATGTTTTATAGGCAATGGTGATGTTTTTTACAAGGAAACTGACTAATCATTTATCATCAGAAGTGGGCATTGTTATTATAAATGGAGTGAATCAGGACATAAGAGAGCATAGAAATAATCATTTCTGGGTTTTGTTTTCTTCTGGGTTTTGTTTTCAGATTTTTGAAAGCAGCCAAGCAACACATCATTGCTTAGGCTTACATAATCATCCCATGTTGGCCATTGTGAAATATTTTGCAGCTAATTTGTATTATTTAAAACATGCACAATCTGTTTTGAAAGCGATGACAAGGAAAGAAAGTGCTTACAGCCTGGGCATCAAAGGTTTGTCATACATTTCAAAGTATGAAAACTATTTCCAGGCTAAGATCTTAGGAATACACTGTTGAGGGATTGTTGATGCCCAACTTTCTGCTACATGGTCTAAATTTTCTGTACAACTTAAAAGACTCAATAATGCAGGTGGATCTGGACACCCTCCCTATCCTTATATCTTAAATGAAGTAGGAATTGTAAAGAACAAACATATAGCATTCTTCATTGTCTTAATATCCAGAGGAAGATCTGTGCTCATCTATTTCAGCAAAAACAGATGGCAATAGAGTAATGGCTCTGATGGAATGGAATGATAAAATGGAATGAAAACAAAAGCTTAAACAATTAGAAGTGTAGGCTCCACAAGCCATTACCATAGTGTAGAATTTCACTCTATTTGTGTTTGTTATTCTTTCTTAGTCTCTTTGCACAATAAACAAATGTCTAATGTTGATTTAACTATTCTCAAAAGCTTTCAAAATTCTCCATATCAACTATAAGCTGTCTTCATCAGGAAATTTCATTATGTATCTTTTTATTGTTCAGAAGAGTTTTCATTAGAATATGGTGTCAACTTCTGGATCTACAATAACTGTCAAAATCTGAAATGTTGGCATTTTTGATCTTACACATGAACCTGCTGAAAAAGAATAAGAATAGCTTGGAACTATCTTTCAGTAACTAAAATTGATGGAATACACTCAGCCATTTCTGCATTTTGGAACATAGAACTGTGTAGATGAGAAATAATATATTTAGTAGTTACTAGTTTTCCATATGACCACAAATATGCATGCCTTTATAAAATATAAAAAAGACATAGACTACATAGCCACTCCTTCACAGCCATGAGAGGCAGTTGCTGATGCTGACATAAGAAAGTGTGGGAGTCTAGTTCTTAATTTCTTAATTTCTAGCACCATTATTCTGAAGACTATTATATGATGTATATTTTAAAAGACATAGATAGAGCCTCAGTGAGATAAATACCATAGCCCTGTCACTGAGCATCTTTGTTTACATAATAGTGTACTTTTTCAAATGAGTTATACGTTGAGTCAATGAAGATTCTCAGTCATCCAGATAGAGTTGTGTGAAAATTTAGTCATGGCAGGTGGACTTCGTTTCTGGTTGGCTCAAGACATTTTGCTGCTTATTCAAGTAGCTTCTTCAGTCTGAGCAAGTTAGTTAGGGGGACCCCATATTTGTCTTGCATAGGTTTATTTCTCAGTTGGATTTAGGAGCTAGAACATTTATATCCCAACAACTCTCTGTCTACTCACCTAATGAGTTTATCCAGATTAGCTGAGAAATGAAACATCCCTGAAACACTTTTATAAGCTTTTATATGGTAACAGCAATACGAAGAAGACTATTGTGCTATAAAGTTTTAGCCAAGCTAATTGTGGGCAAAGGTAAATCCTCAAGAAGTTATCCTGGGCCATAAAGCAGGGGTGGGTTCCTGCCAGTTCTAACCTCTTCTATAGAAGAGGTTCCACAAATCTACTGTGCTGTTTAGAACTGGTTCCAGCTCTCTCCCCCCGCCCGTCCGCACTATGCTTGCCCCACCCACTGTTCACTCATTGGCTTGCTCACCAATGGCCCCGCCCATCTCTAAGAGTCCTATCTAAACCTTAAAGTCTTAAAGCTGTCAAGTTTGAACACCCCTGGAGGTTTTTTCTAAAGGGTTAGGCATGCAAGGGTCTTGTAACTTGACAACTTTAAGACTTGCGTGCTTCAATGCCAGAGTTCCTGAGCCAACATGACTGGAGGAAGAATTCTGGGAGTTGAAGTCCACAAGTCTTAAAGCTGTCAAGTTTGAACACTCCTGGGGTTTGTTTTTTTTCTAAAGGGTTAGTGGTGTAAGGGTCTTGTAACTTGACAGCTTTAAGACTTGTGTGCCTCAAATGCCAGAGTTTCTGAGCCAACATTTTGCTTGCTAAGCAAGAGTGTTGTTAAGTGAGTTTCACCACATTTTACAAATTGGTCACGCCCACCAGTCACATGGCTGGCAAGTCACTCCCACTCGGTCACATGGCTTGCAAGCCACTCCCACAAAGTGGCTCTTCTGTAGTTGCACACCTACAGAAGAGGTTCTAAAAGTATTTGAAACCCACCACTGCCGTAAAGGTAGACTTTGATTTACAATAGTTCATTTAGTGACTATTCAAAGTTGCAACACCACTGAAAAAAAGTGACATGACTATTTTTTACACTTAAGACCATTGCAGCATATCCCTGGTCATGTGATCAAAATGTGGATGCTTAGCAACTGGCATGTATTTATGGTAACTGCAATGTGCTCAGGCCATGTGAACACCTTTTGCGACCTTCTGAAAAGTAAAGTCAATGGAGAAGCCAGATTCAATTAACATGTTCCTAACTTAACTGCCATGATTCACTTAATAAATATGGCAAGAAAGGTTGTAAAATGGGGCAAAATTCATTTAACAAATGTTTCACTTAGCAACAGAAATTTTAGACTCAACTGTGGTCATACGTCAAGGATGACCTACATGATCCTAAATATAATTTATAAAGCTAAATTTAATTTTTGAAATTGCATTTTCACATTATACTAAGCCATGCTTTATTTAATCGTGGGTTGGGGATTTTTACATGCTGAGTAAGCTACTTGGCAAGTTCTCACAACATACCAAATCATAAAACAAAGTTGACCAAACAGACTGTCACAACATATGAAATCACCTACTCTAAAAAATAAAATTAGAAAAACAATGATAGCTTGCACATATATTACTTTCATGTATTAATTCCTTTATTCAAGTGCCTTGGGACAAAGAACAAATGAATTATTTCATTTTCTGTCTTTGACTACATGAAAAGATTCAGGTATCCCCTGATTTGCATAGAATAAATGGCCTTGCTGAACTATTGTCATGGCATCTCAACAGCAATTTCAAAATGTGCTGACTTTCTTGGCCTTTCAGACTAGTCATTGAGAAGAACGTTTGTAGAGTTGCTCAGGCATTCCTGGAGTAGTTGAGACATTCATAGTGCAAACCGCTGTTATTCAGACTGTTATAATTCCTTTGCAGCTAAGTCATTACTAGTGGTCAGAGTTGGCTTACACTATAATGCCTTATTTGGGAATGCCATGTGAGAGACTCAGAGCAGTATGAAAAACAAGAATGGCTAATTTGTCTGACTTTGCAGGGATTTATAACTTGTTCACTGACAAGGATCTTTAAGGAGACAGTTTACATTCTTGTGCAGTTGGTCACATAATCACCCAAATAACAGGTGTACTACACTTGTGCATTTTTCTCCCTTCAGGTAAAGAGGAACAAATGAAGTTTTCTTTGATGAGTGTTAAAAAATCAGAATTCTGTTCACATGACTGTTTTGAGAAAATCTGAGTTCAGTAGTTCTCAAACTGGAACTATATTTAAAACAGTTTTTGTGAGAACAATAAAAATTTAATATCTAAAGGAGCAGGTTCAAAATACATATTCAGGTAGAATTTGCTCTCTGCATTTTTCTCCTAATTTATATTCATAGCCACACACACACACACACACACACACACACACACACACAATGAGAGAGGGAGGGAGGGGGAGAGAGAGAGATAAGCAATTTAATGTACAGAAATTCATTTGATCGACTGCATTATTATTATTGCCATTACTTTTGTCATATCTGTACTGTCAGATATCAGAAAACTAAAAGCTACTCTGAAGTTTTCTTCCTATAAATGTTTTTTTATGGAGGTGTATTGAGTAGCCGTTGTCTGGAATGGAATCAGACCCATCTCCTTCCAAATAGTTAATTTAAAATTAACTGCTTTTAAAAAAATGCTTTTTTAAAATTATTATTAATTTGTACTATGTCACACTGGTGCTTGGGAATTTTTATGTCTAATTTGGCAAAGAAATAAGTAATTATTGGAATTGTGAAAGAACATAAAAAATGGGCTTAACACTGGATTAAACTTGTCAGTACAGGAGTTAGTTTTATCCTTCATTTCCTGTTAATCATAGTGATAACACTTAATTTTCAAAATGATCATATCATACTGGTTGCCTCAGATCAACTTTGCCAAGATATGCTGGGATTAGAACTCAAAGCATTTTCAGCCAACATGGAGTCCAGATGGTACACATTTACACTCCCAAAATTCCCAGCCATTACCGTCAGAGCCAATATGTCTGCAGGACATCAAGTTGGGCCAGGCTGTTTCAGCAGTCAGAACAGATATGATAAATTATACTACGAGCTGAAAGCCCTTTTTTTTTCTTTCCCAAATAAGTAACAAAAATTAAAAGACAATGTGGCATGATGTTGCTTTACTGCAGTCAGATAAGAAATTAGAATTTCAAATAGACTGGTTATTTCAGTAATCTAAAACATATCTCCAAATCAACCATGAAGTGCTTATATGAAAGAATGATAAGGATTTTGGAATAGCCTTCATAATTCCCAGTTTTGAATATTATTGACTACCCGAGGGAAGATCTTAAACAAATACTGCATTAAAAACATATTTCTGAACTAGAAGACTTATTGCAGGGGAAAAAATATCTATGTAAGAATAGAAAAGTCTTTTTGCTGGCTACAGGACATATTTAGCAGCGGAAGTTCTGCCAAAAGAGCTATTAAAAAGTATTAACCAGAAGGGTATCCAAACATCTGCACCTTCCATATTTACTGTTTTCTTATTTTAAATCTGTGAACAACTGCTGACAAATTATAAGTATATAATTATAAAGTGCTTTCAAATTTACAGAAAATCATCAAGTTTGACTTTATACTTTATAAAGGATGTGTTAGCTTCTGTTCTCTTAGGCATTCACACAATTTCACTGGGGGGAGATTATACTGTATTTTTGGATATATTTGTATATTAAGTCAGATCATAATGTTGGGCTAGTTGTGGATCAATCACCTTAAAATCCTTATTGCTCCTCTCCTCCTCAGAAAATCACTTTGAAAGTAAGACCCTAAATTGCAGCGCAGAGTTGAACATTATGGTATCTCTGTGAAACTGATACAATGTCTGTAAATTTTATAGAGCTTGGACCATAGCAATTTTATGAACTGTAGTATCTATATTTTATTGCCTGAATTATTTCTTTATTGCCTTGCCAACAGCTCAATTCATGAAAATAATGATAAGATAAAGAAAATATTTGTAACTCAGGATTGAAATGAAGGGTCTAACAGTGATGATATTACCCAGTTTGGGTTAATGAAATGTCTGGAAGAAAACAACAAAGCTTAGAAAACACCAAAGATATCTTAATGATAGTGAGTCTTTAAAAAGCACAATTGTGATAGTGCTGCAATAGTTAGTGAAACAGAGGAAGATAGATATAATAGTGGCATAGTAATAAATTGAGCCTGAGACAAATGTTTATGATAGATTAAGACAATCTGACCTTCTAAAGAGCAGTCGGGGTTGATCTCCTCAGTCCTTGAGGATAACAACCCTGACTGCTCTTTAGAAGGCCAGATCCTGAAGATGAAACTCAAATACTTTGGCCACCTAATGAGAAGAAAGGATTCACTGGAGAAGAGCCTAATGCTGGGAAAGATTGAAGGCAAAAGAAGAAGGAGACGACAGAAAATGAGGTGGCTGGATGGAGTCACCGAAGCAGTTGGCATGAGCTTAAATGGACTCCAGAGAATGGTAGAGGACAGGAAGGCCTGGAGGAACATTGGAATGACTTCGCAACCAACAACAACAAGACAATCAAAAGGAAAGTGTCTTATTATTGGGGGATTTTATTCACTTGTTAACTATGCATACATGCATATATACACAATACACACAGAAGTATGGTCTACTAAGAGATAATCTAGTAGTTTGTCTCTGACATTCCATTATGAGGGGCTAAATTCAATAGTAGATTTGTAGAGAAAAACTGTATCTAACAACTATTATGATATTAAACATCTGCGAGGATTTTAAAATGGTAATTCTATGAGATTAACTCCAAAAAATCAGAATAATGTATCTTTCATCATCCCTAGTTCCTGTTTCAACAACACAAAGATATCTGAATTCATGGGGGAGGAAAGCATATGCTTAGAAAATTTTATAATTCTAAATCAGTAGAGAAAGAGACTATAGCATTATGAATCACACAAAGGGCCCCTTACTTATTTAATTAACTGAATTGAATAATTTAATCATTTTTACTAATAACTATTCTTTTTTTAAATATTATCACTCCACAATAAAACTGACTCACTAATTAATTTCTAACTGGCCAGCAATATCACTTTAATGCCAGTTACAGAAACACTGCTCTTTGCTGATAAGCCAGCTAATAGCAGCTTGTATTTCCACTAGTGTATTACATCATCAGGTCCAGATAACTATTAATACTTGGAAAAGGAATATGCAGTGCAATACTCAGGAACTCAAGTTATTTTTTTTGAAGCGTCATAGAAAGTACTTGAAAATCTATCTATATAGGTTGCTTGTGTAATTTGATACTTGAGAAATAATTGCTTATTCCAGGAAAAGGTTTCTTCTCAGCGAGAGGGTTTTTTTTTAACTACATGTTGTTCTTCCCCTTTTTAACTGATTGGGTCTCCAGAGATATTCATTTCTCTCTATCCTGTGTCATCTTTGCAATTCTAGAGTGTGATATTTCAATTTACTTGGTATGTTTTAACAAATAACTTTATTATTTCTAGTGAGTTCAGTTTACTAATACCAGTATTGCTGATGGGATTTCATTGACTTCCTAAAAGAGCAAAAAGGTAATACAAATATTGGGTTTCATATTTAGGGTCCATGAGGCCACAATCCATCCTATCTTTCTTCTTTTGTATCTTGATAGCTTGCTATTGAGATGATTTCTACAGTTACAAAATATTTTAATTGTGACTTCTTCAACTTGTTCATGGCTAGGCGTTTTTCAGAATCTGGTTATAGCTTATAAAATTAGTTTCCTAACATTCAATATTCAACATGCAATGACAAGAAGGATTTCATTTAAATTCAGGTTTTGGGAAAGATGTTGATCACTACCTAGATAATGACTTAAAGTCTGGTCCTTAATCAACTAGTTATCAAGTAGACTTTTAACGAGTTATTGTTGATAGATGTTAACTGTCTGAATTCTATGGGCTTTTTTGCTAGGATATCATTTATAAGTAACTGAAGTTAAAGCAACTGCAAATTAGTTGGATTTATCAATTGTTATGTTTTTGCATGCATAAAAATAATTTAATTACTCATTTTTACATTCTGAAGTTTTAATTCTTTGCTTTGAGGGGTCCTTAGCAGAGGTGGGTTCCTACCGGTTCGGACCAGTTCAGGTGAGTAGGTAATAACTCGGGCTGCCATGCCCCCTAACTGATTCTCTCAGAGGCACTGTAGGCGCCGCTATCTAGTTTTTTGTTTCTGCCCATGCACAGAAGTATTTTTTTAAGTACTGTGCATGTGCGTGATTGAATCGGCAATAGCAGAACCTGGAACCCACCCCTGGTCAGCGCTAGTAAGGAGCGCTATTTGCTGTCTGTTTATATTCTGTTGTCTTGCCTGTTTCTGTGAGTGGTTGGGGCCTGTCTTAGGGATTCTTTGATTCGACTGTTTACAAATGTCTCTTTGGCAGTTTCTTGATTGGGGTCTGAAGTTAACCTTGTAGTTAATCTGAATGCTGATTACTAATGGAGAGGAGTTTTTTCTCTTTTCAGCTCGTTTTTTCTCCAGTCAAATTTTTATTTTTTATATTCTTTATACATATCAATGAGTGAATTGTGTTATCTGAGTATTATACATTCCAGTACATATAAACATAATATTATTACTCCTAAATATTACATTTCATTTCCATTATTTCATATTATTTATTCATTCTTTTTATTATTACCCTTCAATTCTAAAATTTCTTTCTATCTTTTGCTATTTCCCCCTCTATTTTTATCTCTATTAACTTTCCCCCCCTTTCATATCACCATAATACTCAAAGACATTTTTCACCCCTTTTGTTATTCATGTTTTCTTAATTAAATCAAAATTTCATCCTTCATTTTTCCATTCAATATCTCCATATACATTTTAGTACCAATCACAATCATTTATACATTTAGAATACTTCTATTCATGCTCTTTCCAGTTCTTCTAGCATATTATTTTGCTATTAATAGACGTGTGTGTGTGTGTGTATACACACATACACACATCTAATCACCCATTGTTTAATTCTAACATTTCACTGTTATTCATATTTAAACATATTTCGTAGTACAATCATTCAAAGCCTAATTTCCAATTCTTAATAACTATTTATGTTAAGATATTATCCTGATATCTATCACACTGCTAACCTAATAGTCCAACCCATCTAATTCTATTGTGTCTCTTAAATAGAATAGTAGGTATGGGGTGATTTAGAAGTATAATATACAATAATAAAGTAGTTGTACTTAGATTTTAAAAGGAGCAGTTACTCAGCAGTTAAAGACATTGTGCTTCTCATCTGGAAAGCTGACAGTCCAGATTCAAGACCATTACTTGCCTCAGCTCCTTCCTGTCTAGCAGTTCAAAAGCATGCAAATACAAGTAGATAAATAGGTACCACTTTGGTGGGAAGGTAACAGCATTCTATGCATCTTGGTGTATAGTCATGCTGGCCACATGGCCATTGAAAAATCTTCAGATAATGCTGACTCCCTCAGCTAAGAAACAGACATGGCTTCCTAGGGTCAGAAATGACTGGACAGGTGGGGGGGTGCCATAAGGTTGGGACAGCCCCTGAACGGAAGGAAAGCAGAAGAGAGAGTGTGCTGAAATGGTGAGATAAATTTTACTATTAGAGAACACCCAAAAAGACTTAGAGTAAAATTAAAATTGAATACAAAAGAAAGCAAGCGGCAAATTAAGCCTGAGTTAAACTTAGTGTGTTACTTTTTTGGGGGGGGGGATGGAACTTTTAAAAATGCCTCTTACTTTTTAAATTGGACTGATTTTTTTCCCCTCTTCTTCTATTTTTTCATATTTGTGGATTATAATTTTCCTTCTTTTCTTTTTACAATGCTCGGCTGGATTGTTTGCTTTTAAGCACTTTTTTCCTTAAGTTTGGAATTTAAAGAGAGGGGTAGAGGCAGAGGAAAAAGAAGCACATTGCCATTTAGAGGCTGGAGGCTTGAATTATTTTTAATTTCCTTTGAACATCTGACTCATATCTTATACTTCAAGGCTCCTGATTTTGTTTATTGAAAGGGATAGTGGGAAGTATGGATTTATGCAGGTGCTCTTCTGGACTCCAATAGCTGGACTGGGGTGAAGAGAAAGCCTTGACTGGAAATATTATAGTGAACTTGTTTGAAACTTGACAAAAAAGCTTTGGATGTTTTAGTGGCAGTGTTTATAACCTGGAAGAATGGTGCAACATGAAGAAAAAAAAAGAATTAACATTGCAAATGATTATGTTAGAAATTCAAAAAGTACAAATAAGTACAAAAAGCATTGAAAAGAGGATAGAGAACATAGAACAAAAAACAGAAAAAATAGAGGGAAGAGTTGAGAATATTTATAAAATGATGATGAAATTTGAGGATAGAGTTCAAAAAATTGAAGAAAAATATGAACAAAATGATAAGAAAATTGTTGATATTACTAGCAAATAAAGTGTGGTTGGAAACAACAGGAGTGGAATGTTGAAAGGAGAGATTAACAAACTGGAACCCTATCTCAAACCTCTAAACATGGAAGAAGAAAAGAGAGAAAATTTGACAGAAACAATGAGAGAAATTCTGGCAGAAGCACAGGTGATAACTAAAGGCAGGCGGATGGAAGGAACAGAGGGAGGGTTTCGAGTCTTTACAAGATACACAAGGAACAACAAGGTACCAAGAGAATTCTACATAAGACTTATCAATAAAACTATTAGTATACAAATACCACAAATGGCAAGAGATATAGGACTACTATTGGAAGGATACAGGATGATGAAATGAAATGTTAGAATAAAAATTAAGTAAAAAATGGTTAAATTTAGAGTATTATGTATGAAATAAATTAATAATAGTTAAATGATTAATAATGATAATAATGCATATATATTATCTCTTGGGATGAGCCGATAGACAGAGAAAGGAAGCAGTATGCTTCCTCTCATATTTGGGCATACCAGGGGTTGTGACACAAAATACATACCTATTTCCCTGGCTCAACTGATAAAGGAGGAGAACCTGTGGCTTAGTGGCTAACACAACTGCCTAATATGTAATACAACACAGGTTCAAATCCCAGTAAGGGTATGGCTAGCTGATGAGAGCTAAATAGCTTGAAATAGATCTATACTAGTCTCCCTTTATTTATTTATCAGCACAAATGCAACACAAATGTAACAAAGGCAACAGTAAAAATAATGGCTTTCTCTCTGGATGGTCTCTTGGGATGAGCCGATAGACAGAGAAAGGAAGCAGTATGCTTCCTCCCATATTTGGGCATACCAGGGGTTGTGACACAAAATACATACATACATACATACATACATACATACATACATACATACATACATACATACATACATATTAGATTTATAATATGAAATTTTATATAAATTGTAAGTGAGGACTATGGAGAGAATGTTGAAAAGCTTTGTTATAAAAGATAAATAATTCTATATAGAATAGAATATAAAGATGTAATACTATTGGATGATTTCAGGATGATGCAATGAAATGCCGTAATATAAATATATTTTAATTTAGAATATTTTACATAGAAATGATGTAATAATAGCTATAATCAAATGAATGTTTAATAACCATAACAAATTTATGTATGTATATATGTATGTGTATAAATAAATAAATTTTATATATATTAGAATGATAATATGAGTCTTTATGTAAATTGCAAATGAAGACTATTGTGAAAAAGCACAAACGTTTTGTAACTAATTGACACACACTAAGTAATTGGAGAAGGGTTTTTATTTTGTGTGTGTTTATGTCTGTTTGCTTTATGTTTATCTAAAAATAAAAAAATAAATTATATAAAAAAAGAAATGACTGGACAGGAGAAACCTTTGCCATTACTTTTTATTTACTCTTTATTTTTCAACAAATAATTATGCTAAAAGAAATTAACCATTGAAAATAGGAAGATTCAGATATTCTTTTGACTCATTGTTTCATATACAGTTTATTGGATATTCTTTTTAAAATACAGCACAGTATTTGTTAAGGACAAGGCCTTAATAAATAAACATGTCAAAGGTTAAAAGAGAAAGTGTGCAAAGAAGTGTGAAACTAGTTTTATGTATATATGTAATCTTAATGCTTTCAGATACAGTAGATGGTCCTATTTATTCTGTAAGACGTGTCACACTTTTAAAAAGGTGGAATTTGGTCACATGATTATGCCGACTGTCTCTTTTGTTGAGTCTCTCCAGAGGTGGTATTCAGCCAGTTCTGACAGGTTCTGTAGAACCAGTAGTGGAAATTTTGAGAGTGGGGAGCGAATGGGAATTTTGCAGTATCCTTCCCCTGCCACGCCCACAAAGCCATGCCCACAGAACCAGTAGTAAAAAAAAATTGAATCCCACCACTGCGTCCCTTCCTGTGGACACCTGCCTGTCTAAGTAAGCCAACTACTTAGCCAGACAGATGTCTTGTACTGCCCTGCATTGAAGTAGTTGAAAGTAATATTTCTCATCATCATTATCACAATTTAGTACCAAAATCATTTTGCAAAGAATGATTTTTAAATACAAAATATGTCTGTACATTCTAAAATATTTATGGTTTTATAAAACAATATTGAATAGTAATAACTATTCAAATTATCTTTTGTTTATGTAGCCATAGTACCTACACTTGTGTTACCACTGTTCTGTAAATGTCAAAATCTTGGGGTTAAATGTTTTCTGGATCACTTACCTTATGATCACAGTTATGCTAGAAGAATTTTCTTTCAATTGCATAGTTGGATTGAGAGATGAATCTTTTTATAAAAGAAAGGCATTTGATTCAAATATATAAAAACATCACATAAGGGATTTTTGAAGTAATGTTGCTTTCTGTAATGGACAAATCAATCTGCACAGTATTCTGCCACTGAAAGGCTTATTTGCTCAGGATTCATTTGAATTGCTGCTTCCATTTGAACATATAATCAAAGCGCCTTATGATATTTAAACATAGTACCTTAAACAAGAAGCCAAGAATACTTATTCAGTCATATTTCCAGCTTTGAAATCTAAAGCCAAAGAAGATCTCTTATTGGGATGGTAACAAAGAAGAATTACTTGTTCCTTCTAAATCTCTCCTTTGTTTCTCTTGGTATTTTTTGAAATCATTTTGCTAAAGTTTTAAATAAATGGTTTTGCTAGGATTAATATTCTTAAGTGTTAGAGGAATAAATGTGAGTACATAATATCTCTTTAGTGCACATGAATATAAAAGATAACTTTCAGTTTCTATATGTGCCATTTCACACATGAACTAATATATGTTTTTAACAATTATATGATTTCATTTTTCCTATTAGGCCTTTAACTGCAACATCAGCCATCTCCAGATAGATTAATACAATAATATAGATGATTGATTCCCTGAAAATTAAAATAAAAGTGCCTCAAACCTCACAAGAGTATCCCACTTTGTGAGATTTAGTCCATATAAGCTTAAAATTACACATAGTCTCCCAGAAGAATTCATGTGATTCTGACATTGTTGCGCTGAACAAAATAACTATTCTAGCCATCTTGTATAATTACCAGAACTATTGGGAATACAAAATAATGTGATTTATAAGACAGAATTGATTTGAATGTAGGCTTTAAGCTACAAATGATTCTGTATATTCTGGGAATATAAGGCTTGATAATCACACTTGTTTTGTAATTTTATTCAAGACTGAGGTTTATACGTGGAATTTTATTACACTATGGTGGATTATGTTCTTTATTACCTTTCAGTAGGCAGGTAAGCAATAATTTAGGAGGTATCTGTTCTAACATATCTATGAAAATGGAAGTACCCATTGGAATATATAGCAGATGTTTGAAGTCTTTTAATGAGTGAATGAGATTATGCATATCTTATCTGCATATATTATAAAATGATGGAACAAGTGTTAGCTTCAAAACTTTATGATAACAATTCTGGAAAACTAGTCTAAGATACTTTACAAATGAGAAGTTCATTTTACAGCATTTAGTATATTCTTTCTCCCTGTTAAGCTTGTAAATCACTAGTCTACTGTATAAACAGAAATGTGTTTCAATTAACCTGATTCTATGAATGTTTTATGATTTTATAAATGTGAAGAGCACTTCAAAATAGAAATTATAAATATGTGTAAAGTATAATTACAAGTAAGTGTTCCCAAGATTAAAATTGTATTAATTCCACTGGAACCAACATAAATAAAATCATCATGTTGCTAGCAGTAAGTCTTGAAAATAATTATTTAAAATGCCATTGTTTAAAATGTGTATGTATTATGGTTATTTTAAAAAGAGAATCTATTTTCTTTTTAAACGTCATTATCATAACTTGAAAATATTATTCCACCCTATTAAAAATCTAACCTGCACCCATATTCTGAATCCATGAAACTTCAATTTCTTATAACCAATTTCTGAATGATTTACAGAAGATTCATACATTTTTAGAGTTGGAATTAAACCTATGGTGTTTCTGTATGTCCATACATTATAAAATGAAGTTAGTGTCTGTTATTTTAGTGCCTCCAATCTGAACAGTTCATGACTGTAAATTGAGCTGTTAAATATTATGGTCACTAATTTTGCTTGTGTGGTCATACTTTTGGTGACCTGTGGCACATAGGTCTCTCTGATACTCCACTAGCATTTCTTTGGTAAACCAAAAGCTAAGACTGCTGCTATCACCGCTTAATTTATTGAATATTTCTGAAAATGAAAATAATTGTAATAGTTACTTTATTGCTTTTTTTGAGATTTTGAGAAAAGAGGACAAGTCAAGTATGTGGCCCTTCACTGATGCTATGATTTCAAAGATGGCATTAGATTGGATGTATTTCTGTAAAACCAATATAGTTGTGTAAAGGTAAAAGCTGGAAGCATGGTTGCTTGTCGTCCATATCATTCTTCATTAACCTCAATGAATTACATAGGAAGATGGTCCAAAAGCAGAACAGGATGGCAGCCATTTGGCAAGTATTTGGAGAAACTGGTTTTCTGCCCCTTTCACCTCTTGGAATAGTTACAGTGAGGAAGCACATAAAATCAACACCATGAACATGAAAGTACTGTTCCTGTTCAAATTCCTGTATTGCAATAAAAGGCATAATAACCTACACGTATTCTTATGATGAAAGCAAATGAGTTTGTTGTGTTATTTTTATAAAAGAAAACACTAAATAAGAGGTCACTCAACAAAGACTACCTATAATTCATCAATTTCCTATTTTTCTGCATCAGTACCTGGAGCATAAACTTGGATAACTGTCATATTAACAGGTTGTCCATGAGCCATTAAGTCTAATTGATACCATTCAGTCTTTGACTGCATTGTAGCCAAATACTGTCCTTGCTATGTTCTTCACAGCCATTGAAACGATATTATTCCTCTGTTGTTTTTCATGTCCTGAGTATAAACAGTGGGATTCTATGATTGAAAATGTACAATCCTGGTCTGCCTAAATTGACTAATGCCTAAAATGTCAATTTGTAGTCATTTAAATTCATCTTTCACTCTACTGAGCTCTTCTGTGTTCATGTTACTTACATCCCATATTTCCATTGTAATTCTGTCTTAGAGTTTCTAATTTTCTTTTCCTGTGTGGCAACATCATCAACACGATGATGATGGTTTTAATGTAGTTCATCATAAACATCATTTATATACTGAAATATTATCAATGTTTTCCCAGTCACCAGTGAAGTGCCAACTTACTTGAGCAACCCATCATCCATCTTCTGTTGTCAATCCCTTTATATTGTTTATTCGTGAGTTATTCTTTAACATATATGCAACAAGTTCCTCCAAGAATCATAAACTTTTGTTCTTTTCATACTCTAAATAAATATAGGATAAAACAATTCTCCCACTTTGTGGTTTCAGTACAACTAATCACGTCAATCTAGAAGACTTGGAATTTTTAAAAAGTAAAATGCTTTCACAAGTCCATTTTAATGTTGTACAAATTTCAGGCACCTTCAATTTTGTGACTTTTGCTTTGCCCCAGTGTTCCTCTCATAAGTAAACTTATTGACCACAGATCCCACAAACATTTTAAGAAGCATTATTATGGTTGGCCACACAGTCACAGATGTTTGGATTGGGTTTGGCATTTTTTTTCCACCTCTTGAGTCCTTTCCAAGGACCTGGGATAGGCAGATATGGTTATTTTGTGCCATCAGCACAAAAAGGGTTCTTGTTTTACTGCTCTAGCAATATTAAAAAAGGAAGGAAAAAGATGGGGAAGGCAGGACATTGGTCCTCCATCAGGATATTGGACGGAATGTCAGTTATGCAGGCAATTGACGAGTATATGTTCTACCACTTGCTGATTTCTACAAAGGCTCTGTCTTTAAAACTGTCAGAGCCTCTTCTGGCAAAGCAGAAAATAGAGAAGACCTGTCAATAATGTTTTCATATGGACATTTCAGTCTCTGTGCTTTCTGAAGGGGATCTATACTGTAATAAGGTTCTTTCTCATCCATTCATGTACTGTAGATGCCTGATGTCTTTCACTTAGGCAGGCACCTTATCTTAACCAAGTAACTCCACAAGAAGTCATCATTCTAGTATGCTGACAGCTCTTCAGGAATATCTGAAAAAGAAGTCCCAAGGCAGCTGTGGTACGCAAGACTACAATGGAGGTGATGGACTGTTGACATCTCCTAGGGTACTGTCAATCAAGTCATTCTTAGGTGAAGCCAGACAAGTGACAACACTATAATTCCATGACATTTATCTTCGAAAAGAAATAATAGACTTTGTCTTTGCATTTTGAATAACCTCTGGCTTTTGCAAACTAGATAATAACATGGGATTTGTTAGTTTGAAGAGTTATTTGTTAATGAGAGTTATTACAAATTGAATTTTAATTGGACTGTGTTTGGTGGTCTTCTTCCAAAATTGGAAGATGTATCTGAAATGAAATTGGCAGAAGTATGTGAAGTAAACTCATCAGATAAAATAGTTTCAACTGTAACCAAATATTTCTTTTGAAAATAACCACAAGCTTTATGAGTATAACAATTTCTGCTTTGTTTCAAAATCATGTGACTTCCTATGAAGAATTACATTCTAGGTTGTAGGAGATATCCTCAAAAGACAGGGAAGTCTGTGTGATGAAGCATTGTTGAACAGACTCCAGTGATTGACAACCATGAGAAAGAATAACAAGAAAAATCTACATCTTTTTTGTCTTATCTTGATGTTATCTGTTTATCCCCCTATTTTCCTTGTTGTTCTTGGTACAGCCAAAAATCCTACTTATACAATGTATTTCCGAAGTATTGAGATACTATAGTGTAAAAACATATGGAATACATCATCTGATCTTTAAGGATCATTGCATAATGAATGAAATCATTTTTATCTTTTATAAACATTGTTTCTTAAGATTTGAGTTTAATATATTAATGCTAAATAAATTGTTTTGTAATGAGCCTTACATAACAGTTAACACAAATAAGAATAAGACAGTTAAAGCATCTATTTTGACTCAGGGATGATTTCAGCAGTCACTCCAGATTTTTCAACTTTTTATTTATTTAATCCAAGCTTTACCATAGCCAAATCAGTATTTTTCTTGCATTTAAATTATGTTTTCATTCTTTCATGTTGATAATAAAAATACTTGTAAATTTTGTATTGATTTTTACTATATTTATATTGTTTGACTATTATTGTTCTCCATGCCACATCATTAATTTCATTTTTAATTCATTAATATTTTCCATCTGCTAAAATTGATCTCAGTAGTTTACAGTAATAACATATATGAAAATGCCTTCAAGTTATAGTTAAAATTATATATTTATAAAATTATAAAACAAAGAACCTTAATACTTTAATGAATCCCAAGGACTATGCATTACCAGACGTTTAATAATTATTAATAATAGTTAATGATCTTTCTTTTATCATCTCAATGTCCATAATGCCTTCATTACTCCATTACTCTATACTGATGGCAAGTGAGCTCAAGGTTTTAGATCTCCAAAAAATTACCTATATTGTGGTAGACATTCTCCCAATGTCAGCATCCAAGCTGCTACTTTTGCTCTTCTGTTAAACTTAGAAAAGAATACATGTTCTTAGCTATAGCTTTGGCTTTATCTTGCTATACTTGTTATGCAGTACTTTTTACACCAAGTACTGTTTTATTAATTTATTTTACATTTTTTCTGTTTTATTGTTGGTTTATTATATTTTTTTGGTACATTATATGCTAGTTAGAACAATATGCTGGTTAGAACAATAAACCTATTTATTTACATACATGTTTACATTGTCCTATACCAGTGATGGCGAACCTATGACACGCGTGTCAGTGCTGACACGCGTAGCCATTTGGGGTGACACGCACAGGATTTCATGCGATTCATCCTCGGCTCCTGCACGGCCGCCGAGGATGAAAGAATCTGTGCTGGAGGAACGGGGGGGGACGTGTGATCTCCCCCACCCACACTCACTTACTGTATCGCCGCCGCCCCTTTCTGAGCACAGGGGCTGCTGGTAAGGCGTGCGTGCCATGCACACACACGTCATCAGCGTGGCGAGGGAGGACCCGCAGGAGAGGAGCGCGGGAACAGTGCGCACCTCTCTCCAGTCAGGCCGGCACAGAGAGCCTACTCCTGGGACTGTCGGTTACGACCGCACCACAGCAGGGAACAGTGGAGTGCCAACGGGAACTGTGAGCGCCATTATACATTTTTGTAGTTTAAACTATAAATTGCGCAAAATTATGTTTTTGTCGAAGTGACACACAACGCGAGTTATGCTCGATTTTTTGCCGATTTTTGACACACCACGCCAAAAAGGTTGCCCATCACTGTCCTATACACTAATATCATGACATCTGATGGTTTTACAGTCATAACTGTGTTAATTTGGCACATAACACTGAACAAAAGACAAGGACAAGGATAAGAAAGAACTTAAAAACTAACATTAAAACATTCCATAAGCATTATGGAAATACATAGAAACTATGTTTTTGACAATCTGTTCAGCTTTACCAAATCCATTTTGAAATGGATGTAATCACAAAAATATATCATAGACCTGATTATACTATTTGCACAGGAATCTCCCCGCATAATGTGTAAAAGTAATCTGAACATAAAATATTCATCTATTTGTTTTATATAATCATCACAAATGAAGTTTCTGTTTCAATCAATATATTTGTCCTTTGTCATCTATGAATATTTTTATTCAGAAATTACCAGTAAAAGCATGAACTTCAATCAATTGTACAAATAATAAACCTTATAGAGTTAACTTATAAAACTGTTTTGAACAGTATGCTGGAATCAATCCACAAAATTTGTCCCCACCAAAAATAAACTAGGCATGTGATTTTATGGAATATTTTATCCTCTAAAATTCTTACAGTTGCATTAAACTGTGCAGAATGCATCATGATATCAAATTATGATTCACTGTTAATGTATCATCACATAGATATAAATTACTCAGACACTTCAATTTCAAAATACAGATAGTCCTTGACTTACAACAGTTCATTTAGTGACCATTCAAAGTTACAACGGCACTGAAAAAGTGACATGATCATTTTTCACATTTATGACCTTTGTAGCATTCCCATGATCATGCGATCAAAATTTAGATGTTGGCAACTGACTCATACTTGTGACCTTTGCTGTGTACCAATGCAAAATCAACCAATGGGGAAGCCAGATTCACTTAACATCTATGTTACTAACTTATTAACTGTGGTGCTTCACTTAACAACTGTGGCAAGAAATGTCGTAAAATAGAGCAAAACTCACTTAACAGATATATCACTTAACAACAGAAATGTTGGGATCAATTGTGGTTTGAAATTGAGGAATACCTGTATTAGGAGAAAACTATAGACAATGGGGCAAGAATTCTAATACCATACATAATTCTTTTCAACATTAAAAATCTGCAGAATATTCATACTACAATCTGAACAAACTTTACAATGGGATTTGACTTAAGGTAGTTGTGAATGTTGGAAGCATACAGTTAATTCATCCTCTTAGATAATTTACATCAGGATAACACAACTCCAGTAATTTACCAGAAATTAAGTCATTTCAAAAATACAAAAAGCTTGATGATGATCAAAGCCGAAATGATAAATCTCTTTAACTGCCTCTTTGCCTAGTAGACTTGCAGGCAGTGATAATGACATTTTGATCAGCATGGGTCTGCAATATTTTAATTATTTTATAGTATATTTATCTCTTTATTTCCCCCCACCCCGCAATATAACTCAAAATTCTATATGAGAAACTATTGAAATTTTTAGAGTTGAGTTTACTGAAATTCAGAAAATGGCCTCTAACTACTTAACCATGATCATTTTATTACTTACTTCTACCATTTGTTAAGATGAGGTTCTGGAGGAAACTGCTAAGACATTATGATTCTTCTACTGTTAATGCTGTGATGACATTTTACATCTGGCCATTTGGAGCTTATGAGCCCAGGGAACCTTTTAAAAAAATCAATTCATAAAAAGTTCAAATGTTACTATACATATGTTCTAGAGTACATCCTTGACTTGCTTGCACTCATTATAGCAATTATTCTTTGCAATTATTCATACAAATGTTATATTATTATGCAAGTATTATACCTGAAGCCATCCAAGATTCAAATTCTGTAAATGTGATAATATAGCAAATGCAAGTAAATCAGGAGTTAAATTTTCCATTGTAATCCTTCTCACTCCACATAAATTAATTTTAATTGTGTTACTGCAACATATTTGTGACTAACCAATCATTATGCTGATATTTATTATCTAAAATGTTCAAATATATAAGCTTGAATAATAATCCAAAGTGCAGATTTCTTTATATATGTAAATAAACAATTGCCTGTTCCAAAGTAGAAGCTGTGTAAACCTGGAACAGTAAACCGACAAATCAAACTAACAAACAATAAAGAGGAAATTTAGAGACAACTTAATTAAATGCACCTGTAATTTTCATGGTCCCTCTTTTTCAAATACACAAATCTGGTATATATTCACTAGGACTAATTTTACCTAACATTTTTTCAGTTGCACAAAGGTCAGATTGCAACTGGACAATCTGAAAAGATATGTCTTTTTCATAAATTCATGTTTACTTCTGATAATCAATTCCTCCCTTGAAAGATTAATATTGTTTCATGTTTAGAAGTCAATTTGACTTTTGTTCCTTTTTAGAAGTTTACATTTAATATATTCAAGTCATCTTTCAGCCAAGTTGCCCCAACATTTCCCAAAAATAAGAGATAGAATTTCACAGACCATCAGCAAGTTCCTTCAATAGTCTATAAAGCAATTCATCTGGTCCTGGAGATATGGAATTTAAAAAAAGTTGATTTTTAATTTTGTTTTGAAACCATCTTTATATACTCTTCCTTGGAAACTGATTTTCTGTTTAATATGTACCCTTGTAGATATTTTTAATCTTCATTAAACCTTTAATGGAGCCACATTTACTACCTTTGTTTTTTCCATTTGAAATTTTGTATAATTGTGATTTTGCTATGATTTTCCATTTGTATAATCTGCCAGTAAATTCTACATAGTTTTGTGTTTATTAAAACACACTTTCTAAACTCAAATTGTATTCTTTAAATACTATAAATTTGATTATTAGTACTTTATAAATTTAAAATCTAGAACAGAGTATCTAAAATGAATTGATCATTACATCAGAAAATATCTAATTTTATTTTAAAAATAATTCATTAAATAGTTGCCATCTCATAAAATAATCCTGGAAAATGTACATCATAAAACATAAAAACATTTAAACAGTATGATTGATTGATTGATTGACAGACAGACGGCACTAAGTGAAATTGTTAATATGAATGGTAATATAAACAGGAAACAAGACCATTAACACATTTTGGCCCTAGGCCTGGGCATATAAAAAAGTTTTCATGACCTTGTGAAAAGCCAACTGACCCAAGATCATCTTGTTATCTAAAGGGAGAATATTACAGACAGAAGGAGCTATGGCAGAAAAGACACATCTACTGGTTCCCAAAAATAGCATATGGAGAAAAGATTGGATAGAGTGACATATTATACAATGTCACTTGTATAATATTGGATAAATTGGAAAGAAATGCTACTGTAAATTAGCATTTTTAATTAATAAAGATTAAAATCAATGCAACAAACATTTTAAATAAATTATTAAATTAAAATTAAAAAAATAATGTAGCCCCAAATTTGATAGAGCCCTAATTCTTTAGCTATTGAAAATACACTGCCCCCCTTGTTTTCCCTACCATGTTTTCCCGAAAATATGACATGTCCTCATAATACAGCCATGCCACATTTTTCTGGTGGGCAAAAATATAAGCCCCCCCCCCCGCATATAAGCCCCCTGGACAACCCCCCACCTCCGGCCAGGCAGAGCGCTGCTCACCAACCTAGCAGTATCATGAAGGTGCCAAACCGTGGAAACCTGGGGGGAGGCAAAGGTAATTCTGTTGCTTGGCACCTTCAGAATACCACTAGGTTGGTGAGCAGCGCTGTGCCCAGCTGAAGAGGGGGGTTGTCGGGCGGCTGCTCTCTTGCAAGTGGGCTCCCAAAGAGCCAGGCACTGCCTCATGGGCGAATGGCTGTGTTGCGCTGTTGCAGCAATGCAACACAACAGCCATGAAGTGACCACACTCATGAACAACCTCCTGGCAAACCCCCTTTGCAGCCGGGCACAGCGCCATTCACTGACCTGGGGTATTGCCAAGCTGCGTGAGTGCCTGTTCTCCGCCGCCTGGCTCCCAGCCTGGCTCTTTCCGTGGCTTCCAACCTGAGTCTTTTGGCAGTGGTCACTCTTGGCACATGCTCTATGGTTGTGGGCCAGCTGCCTGCAGAGCATACAACCATAGAGTGTGTGCCCAGAGCAGCCACTGCCGAAAGACTTGGGCTGGAAGCCGTGGAAAAAGCCAGGTTGGGATTGTGGTGGTGGTGGAGGTGCCCTGGCTCTGTAATGAGAGCTGGGCGATGCATCCTGAGGCTGGGAGGTGGGTGAGCAAGAGCAGAACAGCCGCTTGTGCAACTTCCCTCTCCAGATGTGCAGACTGCCATTCACTGGCATTTGGAAGGCGCCAAGCCTCAGGAGCCAGGCGGCAGTGAACAGGTGCTCACGTGGCTTGGAGATACCACTAGGTCAGTGAATGGTGCTGTGCCTGGCTGCAAAGGATGTTTGCCGGATGGCTGCTCATGAGCATGGTTGCTTCATGGCTGTTGTGTTGCGCTGCTGCGACAGCGCAACACAGCCACCCATGAGGCTATGCCCGGCTCTTTGGGAGCTCACTCGCAAGAGAGCAGCCACCCGGCAACCCCAAAACAATAAACCCTCTCCCTATAATAAAGCCCAAGCCATATTTTGTAGGTAAAAAGAAAATAAGACCCTATCGTATTTTCGGGGAAACACGGTATATAGAAAGTGGATTTTCAAATACTAACCTGAATTTTCTGCCTCTGGTATGAATTTCCTTCAGGTGCAGTAGAGGTAGAACAGGTTCTGTTTGCCTAAGAGAACAGTTTAGTAGATGTCAGTTTACTCCGAAAAACATTTAAAAAACAAAACATTACCAATTTTTCAAAGCAGGCTTTTTCCAGAATTCAAATAATTGCCAGCATACTAGAAAACAATTATTTCTTGCCATGCTGTGCTATTAGAATGAAATTAAATGTATCAGAACTTTTAAATGAACCAAAGAGTATCACGTATTTATTCAACAAATTGCAGAGCTGATAATCATGAAGCTGTGATAGGAATGTTCCTGAAAAGAATCATGCTTTTGTGAATTATTTCTGTCTTTTGAGATTATTAAAAATACGAATGATTTAGAATGGTATCAGAATATTACATGTTTACACAGCTATTTTTTAGTTGGTAGGAGTTAAGGATACCATTTTAGATTTGATCAAGAGCACTAAGAACTTTTGTCACTGAAGCCAAGGATAGTTCCAATCAGTGGTGGGATTCAAATATTTTTACTACCGATTCTGTGGGCGTGGTTTGGTGGGTGTGACAGGGGAAGAATACTACAAAATCCCATTTCCTCCCGATCAGCTGGGACTCAGGAGGCAGAGAATAGATTAGAAATGGGCCAGTCAGAGGTGGTATTTATCAGTTACTCAAACTACTCAAAATTTCCGCTACCGGTTCTCCAGAACTGGTCGGAACCTGCTGAATACCACCTCTGGTTCCAATCCATAATTTTTATTGTCCTATTCAGAGATTCATTTAAAAAGTAAAAATAAAAAAATCACCTCCACAAATATGTCTTCTTAAAACTTTGACAAACATTTTTGACGTTTTCCCTTCAGTGCCTTCTGTTGATCTTGGGACCCCTGCTTTTATAATTCCCTATCAACATCAGATTCTGAGAATTGCATTCCTTCTGGACAGTATCATAACATGCTACTAACTTACAGTAATGTATGCACATATGTGTTTAAATTATAGAACTATGGCCTTTCCATAATATATAAGAATCCAAACATACAGAAGGCTGTCCCTGATGAGAAGAAATTACATATTTTATCATTATATTCCTTTTTGTTTTTTAACTTTTAACTTTTATTAACCCTTGGCCATCACCTTCATAAAACTTTCTTGGCAAGATTTGAGAAGTGGTTTGCCATTGCCTTTTTTTTAGGATGGAGAGAGTGACATACCCATGGTCACCCAGATGGCTTTGAACCTAAGGCAGGATTTGAACTTATAGTGTCACTCTCACACTGTCTAGCTTGGTACCTTTACCACTACACCAAACTGGCTCTCTAATATAAATGCCATACTGATGATATTATGATCATAAGAAAATTATTATTCTTGCAATACCATACCATGAGTGTATGTATTAATACTTTTTGTTGGCACTCTTGCTTAAAACCAAAGTATTTGAGGTGGTATTTTTAGAAAGTCTAGCCTCAACAATTATTTCCACATTCCACAGAAAGAGATTGAACTCTTCCAGAATCCAAAAATATCTGCTTAAAATGATAAAAGTACCAATTATGATTCAATATAATCCTAGTTGGATTTGGATGTAGTTTCACCTCATTGTAGGAACAGAACATGCTTTCCATTACATTTCCTGATCTGCACAAACATAGTTTTTTTTCTATTTCAATTAAGAAAATTATCTTAATTGTTCTACAAAAAAAATGTTGTCCTCAGTACTTCTTAAACATGTAATCCTCCTAACCCATAAAAACGTTTTCTGCAGATAAATCTCAGATGTATTTATGTGAGACGTATATTAGTTACTCTCAGGAGTAACTTGTTGGTTATTAAAATGTTGTGACTGAATAAATATGTCATTTGATAAATTCCTTATTTACTGGGCATTTCCCCAAAGGCCTGTTCTGAAATGCCTCCAGAAAGACTTTAGAAACATTATGTGGTCCTGTTAGTTCTTTCTGTGCAAATTTCTGAAATGGTTTTGAAAACTCTTACACTGAGACAAGAGCAGGAAAAAAGTGGTAATGTTACAAGTTGCTACAGTGATCTGAACTGGGAAGAACTGGGTTATTAATAATATAGCATCCATTAAAATGGCTTGTGCTTTTACTACAGTTATGGTAGGATAAACACAGCAAGTGCTTTAATTCCATATGATCTACCATGCTATTGCATACATGCTGAGAGCTGTAGAAGGATCGTCTGATGTTACTTAATAATTGATGGTTGACTTTTTCCTGAATATGAAATGTAACTAGAGCATCATTAGCTGTAAGCTTTAGCTTTAGCTTTAGCAACATTTCATTTAGATAAACAAAAGCAAATTACGCAAGTACGTACTGTTTTCCCATTTATTTTCATAAGAAATATGATTCCTGCCACTTTTTAATAATTTTAATATTTTAATTACTTAGTGAAGTCCCAGCTATGACTGAACATAATACAGCCAATGTTAATAAAAGACTTTTTTGGGAGATTTGCAGAGTGTAAAAACTTTTTTTCCCTTTTGGAAAGCTCTTTAACTGATTGATGAGAATTACATTGATCAAGTGCTGTGCCAGCAGAAACAAAGTCTTAGGTGCTGCAGATTGTCAGTGATTTCCTTCTCCAGCACATGGATAAATACATTTGGAAACATCTACATACCTACCTACTCTCTCTCTCTCTCCCCCTACCTACTGTATCTCTCTCTCTCTCTTTCTCTCCATTCCTCCTTACCTACCTACTCTCTCTCTCCCTACCTATCTACTGTATTTCTCTCCCCCCTCTATCTACCTACGTACCTACCTACTCTCTCTTTCTCCCTACCTATCTACTGTATTTCTCTCTATTTCTCTTTCTATCCCTCTATCTACCTACCTACACTCTCTGTCTCCCTACCTACCTACTGTATTTCTCTCTCTCTCTCTCTCTCTCTCTCTCTCTCTCTCTTTTTTTTTTTTTTCTCTTCCTCCCTCTCTCCCTTTACCTACCTACCTACCTACTGTATTTCTCTCTCTTTCTCCCCCTCTCTATCCCTCTATATAACTACCTACTTATTTTTTAATTTGCCTCTTCAAAACCTTGGTGAAAAATATGGTAATAAGCAGTTTTGCATGCACACTATTGTCACTGCACTGTCTAGGCAAAAGTGCAAAATACAAAATACATTTAGAAATCATGTGTATAACACCTAAATGCAGCAGTTTACAGAAATAGTGAAGGCACATTAGGGATTGTTTGAAACTTGCCAGATGGTGGATGACAGAGCTCATGGTGGGAGGACATGGCCAGCATACCATTTGGTATAGAGAAACAACAAAGAATTGGGGGTTTACCTCACTTTTTCAGGAATTGTTGCTTGATTCTCTGAATTTTGTATAATTTCTTCTTTCCCATGCTTAAAAAGGCTGCTTTTTGTAGTTTAAGAATATATCAAAGCTATGATACACTACAGAACTGTACTTTATTTTTGTACTTTACTTTTTAATGAACAGAAATGTTTCTCTACTGAGTCCTTCACTTGAAGCACACTGACATCAGGACCTGCGTTAGTTAGAAATTGTTGTGCTTAAAGCACTGTCAATAAGTCCATTGTGTCTCAAGATTGGTATTTTGTTTACCTGTCTGTCTGCCTTGCAGTGAATTATGCACTCAATTTGCTCTATTATCCTATCCTCATCAAGTGCAAAGGATCATAAATGCAATCCCAGGGACATATTTACTTGGAACTAAATCTCATTGAATCACAGCTGACTCATTTGGGGAAGAGATAAATAAATGTAAGTCGTCATTATCGAAAATATATAGCCACACAACTGCTTTTTACAGGACTTAAACAGGAGTCACATACCCAGTTCTATTCTAACTTCAGTAGAGTTTGCATCACCAAATCATTTTGCAGATTTGGTTGGAAATGCCTTTTTGAAGACAACATTATTTATGGGTTTCTTACATTTAATACATGATTGTACTGTGCAAAATGCTATCCAATTGGCACAAAAATGAAATTTCTCACCCAGGAAAATCCAAATTAAAGAAAACCTTATGAAAACAATCCTCAAATGCTTTTTTTTTTCTAAAGACTTGGAACCAATGGTGGTGAGAGGGTGGAAGAAATGTATCCTTTTCCTGTAGGCAGTAAGGCTTCTTCAAAAAAAAAGTAAAGAAAGAATATGTCTTACTGACAAGGTCACTTACAGTTTTCTGTAGGCTGAAAAGTGGATTGCAGGCCGATGATGGTGCAGCAGACTTTTGTTTCTGCTTCTCTCCCCTTAACCCCTGGCAAGCAAATGGCTTGACAAAATGCCATCTGAACATGCTTTCAAACAGTGAGCTCATTGTGAAGCTGAAGCCGAGTTGGATGATTGAGGAGCACAACATGCTCAACAGATGTAAAAGAAAGGGGGAGATGGAAAGGAGGAAGATTTTTAAATTATGAATTCTTCACTCATAATTTATAGGTTATAGTTTGTAGGTAATAATATCAGAATGAAGCTCTGGACAAGCTATAGGTTTTTGGAAATTAATTAGTGTCCCTTCTACAGATATTCTTACTGAGAATCCCGCTGTCTTTTTGTCAATTTCTTGTTTAAAACAACTTGAAAACACACACTTTTTATATTTTGTGAAATTAATAAGAATAATCTTCTCCTTTCATCTTCAAGGATTCAAAGGTCCTTACATAGAAGTAAAAAAAAAAACCACTATGTCCTGTCACTGATTGGCTTTCTGGATTTTTCCAGCCTAAATCTGAAAACATTCCTAGCAATAAGAGTAAGGAGAAAAAAGAAGACTTTTTTTATTTGATTAATCTGGAAAGTGTAGATCATGAACTCTTCTGAGAATAAAAACACAATCAGTTCATCAAATAGTCCTAAAATAAGCCATCTAAATCTAGAACTTCAACAGCAAATAATTTGATTCATCTTTTATATAAACATAATTAGCCTTTTCTGTAATAAAAATCAAACATTATATAGTTACATTTTGTGAATATTGTACTGCTTTTAGCAGTTAAAAATTATTTGTAGAAAATATGGGAAAAATAATATTCAAACAAAAAAATGTATTAATGCAATATATTACAGCATGCTTTGCAAAAAATAAGGCAAAAGTGCTTACCAAAGGAGAAATCGTTTTTCATGTTTTAAAAAAGGCAATGATGCAGAAACAGGACAAAATGAATTTAAAGTTAGAAAAAATGAGAACCTGGGTGAAATTGACATTGACAGATTTGTTCATCCCAAGAACTCAGTTGCAGATCCTCTGGGAGAATGTAAAATTTCAAGAATCATTAAGCTAATTAAAAATCTGATAGCTCAGAGACTAACAGTATTATGATCTCCTTAATCTGGAGCGGAAAATGTAATTGCTGCTGATTCTTGCAAAAATAGTCTTTCAAAGCTCAACAATAGAAGCCTTGAATAAATATATTCCCCCTGTTTTGTTTTGTTTTTAAAACCACCAGAGGTACAAAGCTGCCAAGGTTAATGAGAACCGAAATGGTATTTCTGATCAGCATCAGAAGTAAGAGAGTAGTGTGAGCCACTCATACATGTGGGAAAAAATTACATGTTGGTGTGGAATAGTTGACCCAATTATGTAGACAAATTATGTAGGAGTTAAGAAGAAAACAGAAAATGTTCCCTATATTAGCATTTCACAATTTCAATGAATATAAAATTGCAATAATTTTATTGCAGAAACCTCTAGCATAAATTTATAGCTATGTTCTTCAATAAACTAGGCCAGATTTTGTACTGATTTCCTGTTTCAATGCAGTGCCAAGAACACAGAAAACAGAGGCTCTGTAATGACCTCTTTCATCATCTCAAATAATTTCCTGAAGAGATCTTCATATGACTCTCTCCATACCTAATCAGTGACCTCTTGAGAGGCTAGTGGATTCCTGTTTACTAGGCACACCCCACTTTCAAATGCCTGTTGATGGATTCTTCAGTGACTACAGATATTAGCCAAAACCCACATTCTTATTAAGGCTTATAGCACAGCTGCTAAATGAGACAGGGCCAGCAGATAAAGTCCTATTTTTCTAATTGCATTGCTGTGAATGAAAACAAATAGATCCATTCAGACTCCAATCCATTGCATAATTTGACTACCAATATCAAAAAAATTAATTGTTTTATAAACTTAAAGCTATCATGCATGCCAGAGTGTTCTTGATCTAATCTTATGGGAAACTACTTTCACTTCCGAGTTACCATTACAAGATATTGGTGGTCTTATGCTTATTATCTTATTTCATTTTTTTTAAAGGAAACATTATTTTAAATATATACGAGCATCATAAATTAAGTACAGGTGGGATGGAGGATTTTTTTATTACAGTTAGAATTACTCCACATTTTCCAAAGTTTCATTGTATTATTTTTTAATAAAGTTTTTATTTTTTTATTTTCATAACAAATAGCCACATGTATACTATTACATAACCAACATCATATTATATTGTTAAATGTTTCATCAATTTATCTTACCATCAACTCCCAAAAACAATTATTGGCTCTTTTGCTCTACATACACCGTATTTGTACTCTATCCATTACTTTCTTATCTCTCCCCTCCTCCTCCCTACTTCCTTTCTTCCATCTGTCATCCTTCTCTTCTCTACTTCCCCTTCTTCTCTCCTTCTCCTTTCTCCCCTTTCAACTCCTTCATTTAAACACAAACTTTAAATTTGGATTTGAATTTGAAAAGATTGTGTCTTTAAAAGTGACTTGGAAGGTGAAATGGAAACCAAAGCATACCAATGATATTTGCTTCACTTCGTTCTAGTTTCTTCTAACTAACATATATTAAGCAACTCCAATTAATGAGAGGAGGAATGTAACAAGGGGGAAAAAATCAAGAAAAAAACACTATTTTATCACTGATAACCTAATCTTGCCGGTGCTGCAAATGGAATGTGAAACTCTAAGCAGGAAGTATTAATTAACCAATTGTCATAAATCAGAATTTGGAAAAAGCAGGAGGCGAAGAGAAACATACCGTAGACTTGATCTGTTTGAGTTCATTCTAATATATCAATTTTAACCAATGAGAGATGGAAGGTAACAAGGGAAAAATAAAATAAAATCAAGAACTGGGAAAATACAAAGGTTTTTTTTTGCCGAAGGGAGAACAAAGGATCAAGATGACTCCCTCCTCTCTTCCTTTCCACATCAGCTGAATTAGCTAAATTTAAGATGGACCAGAACTCTGAAATAAGAACTGTATAACTAACTGTAATTTTGGAACTGGACATTATGGAAAGGTGGGAATTTGAAAAACTACCTGAAATTATTTTTAAAAAATGTATAAATCACTAAAATCAAGTCTAAATAGAATTTTAAGTTAGATATTGAGGAGAAGCAGGAAGTGAAGGAAAACATGAAGGAAGAAGACGTGGGGATAATGAAGGGATAGAAACGATGGAAAATAAAAAGCAGACAAAAAACTTTATTGGGTTTGACAGTGATACAGGGAAAATTGAAAAGGGAGGATGTGTCCCAACTTCTTGAAGAAATGGTATACACTTGACCCAGAACACTGACTTAAAAAATTTCAGAGAATTCTGTATATAGATATATGTGCATGTGTTTGTGTCAAAGAAGAGCAATAAAGTAATAAAAATATCCAGGCTTTCCTTTATGTGCCTTTAAAGTTGTTGCTTCTTTACCACCACATGATTGATCAATTTCTTGCTGCTGGGTGGGAGAGAGGCAGTGAGTGCTTGAGAGACTGGCTGAGAAACTATCACAGATTGTTGACAATGAGGATAACATGACTGCAGCACCAATGCAGAAGCAGTCAGTAGTATTGAAACATCTACAACTTTCCCTAATGTTACTACCTAGGGAATCATAGGTCTCAGATTTTAGATACATTCTGTAATTATCCCATTTGAACTATTTTGGTTAAAAATTGTTGCCCTATGATGCACCATTTCACCCAGATAAAGATAATGACAAACAAGAGTTTTAATAGTACACAGATTACATTGAAAGCAAAAGAGAAGGGTACAGCAAAGAATGAGATGGTTAGATAGTGTCATCAACACAATGAACATTAATTGGGGCAAACTCTTAATTGGGGAGACAGTGAAGGGCAGGGGTCATGGTGTGCTATGGTCAATAGGGTTGTGAAAAATTGGACATAAACCACTAGAACTGAATATACTGAAGGCAACTGAAAGCTTAAATTGTTATTTGTTTCTTAGCTTCTGTTTGTGGGTCTTTGATTTCCATAGCTGATAATGTGATTTTTCTGCTGCTTAGAGGACAGTCATTACTTAGAAATAGGATGCTATTTGCACAAAACTTTTCTGAAAATCATTGGCTTCAAAGCTAAGTAATATCTTAGTCTAATTGAAATTAATGAGATGTGACTTAATCATGGCCAGCTTGATCAATTTATTTCAAGAGAGCAATAGAATGACTTAGACTAAATACATCTCAGTTCTTTAGGATTTGGGCTATCTATCTACTGTACATAATTAGATGCATGTTTCATTAAAATGATTACTGATAAAAGTTCAGTTCTGGTATCTTTTCATACACAGCTTGATTTTGCTGTTTCAGTACTTTGCACATGAATATGATTAGTGGCAGTCTTCAAAAAGCTCATGCCACCAGATTTCAAGAACTCAATTATTTTTAGGCTATTACTTAGTACCTTAACCTCCCAAAATATGAAATTTGAAATACCTATTAATACCTATCAGAATTCTGTAAATCAATTAATGTAATAAATATTATGTACACAGTTGATTGCTAATTATTCTATATATAAAGATGAGAAATGGCTACCATAAATTGGTGCATGTTGAGTTTCTAAATATATAATATTTCTGAATTGTCTTTGTTAAGATTTTAGGAAAGAAGGAATGAAGGAAGGAAGGAAGGAAGGAAGGAAGGAAGGAAGGAAGGAAGGAAGGAAGGAAACTAACATGTTTTAGACCAGCCAGACTGAAGTTATAAAAGTATTTTTTTCCTGTACCACATCTATACCTGTTATAGTCTGCTGGTGTGGTTTTTTAAAATATAATTATTGTGACTTTAAAAGTTGCCTTGGGTTCTAAATATTTATTTTAAAAAATAGGTTATACATAAAAGTTATAAAAATATAACATTCAATTTATAACGCAGCACATCTCACCCAAGGGAATCTGGGCAGATTTATTTATTTAATAATTAAACAGAATAAAATAGTATTATAAGTAATGGTGAGTAATCAAGTATCCAAATTTAATTAAGTATAGTGTATTATACATATAATGGCACAAACCCAGGCAATTTGGAAAGTTATTTTTGAATCAAGAAGCCCTAATACATTGAAAATCATACTCTCTACCTGGATATTTATTGAAGAATAAATAAAGGAGGTCTTATATAGAAAATGTCTGGATAAATGAGTAAATGCTTAGTTAGTGCATACATAAAGCCCTTCCAAAGTCTTAGTTGTAATGTATATATAAATATGACTTTTTCAGAGTCTTAATTATAATGCAAATATCTAACATACTATGGACCAAATAATCTTTCTAAAGCAAAAGGCATTTTAGAATCATTGCTTAAGGAACTAGAACACAAGTGCATAAACTAGAGCTTTTCCAAGTCTTGTAATCAAAGTGTCATTTTTCAGTGTGCTTGAAGACAAATTTAATTTTAAAAATGAGTAGACAGTCATATTACCTGCATTTAACTGCATTTAGTTTTTGTCATAGTCTAACGGTTTATGTTAGAATTAGAGAATGAAAGCACCATAAGCTATTGCCTAACTCCCTTTAGTGCAAGCATCCAAATTAAAAAGCATTTAATTCATTCAATATGCAACAATAAGTTATATTATCTTTCTAGAGTCTTCTTTTGCTTTCAGACTACCTTTCCTGATGTTGCCCTAATTTTCTTCCTGTCATCTGGCCCTTCATCCATTGTCCAGGATTTTTCACTTATCATTTTTCTTCGTATTATCCCATAGAATAGTTCACTATAACCCAGATATTTAAACTTTTTCAAGGTTATTCCTTGACTATATTTTCACCAGTTTCAAAGTTGAATCCTGACTCTTCATTTGGTTCTTCACAGTTGCTTCATATGGCGTGCATATCAGGACTTTCGTCACACATTCACTCCTTATAGTTTGAGTTACCTGTATATGGGCTTACTTATTAATTTATCCCCATTTTCACCTCCTGTATCTGTCTTTGTTTTAAGATCTTCACTAAAAAGCTCTCCTTCCCTCCCTCTCCTCCTTCTAATGAGTTCAGCATCTGAACTAAAGTGTCTAGCTTAGCAACACACGGATACAAAATATTGTAACATTACCATATGTCTTTGTACTTGTCAAAAGTAAAGCCAGGAGGCAGCCTAAGTAGTATTAGACTTCTAACAGCTGTGGTTATGTTTGTTAGTCTAATCAGCCATCTACTTATATTGGAATGTAACTGTAAAACAAAACAAAAATGGGGTTGGGGAGAGGAGAGAAAAAGTTTTATTTTGACAACTCACACTTAGTGTTTCCCAACAGAAAACTAATTAGACTTAAAGGGGGGGGACCCACATTTTTCTTTTTAAAAATCTATAGGATAATCAAATATGGAGTGATTTATGCCCTTAATTCCAGATTTACTGATGGGTACATACTAAAAAATGGCAGGGGGCTATAGATGTATAAAAATATATGTACACACAATATTGATTAAATTAATTATTAATTTAATTAATCATCAAATTGCTATTGATTCTTAGAAATACTATAGATAGATATTCTTCACACTGATCTGAATCTTTCAATTTTCCAAGGATTAACCATCACTTTTCTAATTGACTTCATCTACCTTGCTGCTGGTGGTCCTTTTTTCTTTTCAGTTCACACATTTGCATCTTTGGAGATTATTGATGGATGCTTCTTTTGTTATCTGGAATATTTGTTTTGCATCTGATATATCAATGTTAAAGAAAACAAAAGCTATTTTTTAAATTTAAAGTGCATAAATATAAAATGCTGATATGGCTTTAGTGCTAAATTCCAGTGATGCACATATCATATGAATGTTATTGAAATGAATAAGAATATATTGGCTAACCAAGAGAAATTCAATAAATCATTCCAAGTAGATTACATAGTTTTTCAGAAAAAAACTTGAAATATTTTTTCTTATTATTATTAAATATTATTGTTCTTGTGAATTAAATGATGTGGACTATGTGCTATGTGGACATAGCATTTAGAATTAACAGTAGAGAGAACCATAATTTTGTGTTAGGAATCTCCAAAAAAGATTCTCATCTGAGATCTTGGAAATCTGTTCTCAGTAATAGTGACTGTACTGTATTTGAATGATATGGCCTAGGGCTTCGTATAATGTATTGAACCACAGTCTTTGAACAGAATGGGTCTGCAAACCCTGTCCTTCAATTTGTTTTCCAGATTCTTTGGATTCCAGCTTCAGATATGCCTACTTAAGTTAATATAGAGAAAGCTTGTCTAACTCTACATATAGCATTTACATTTGGGTCTAAACATATCAACACATAGAAAAGTAATGGTAGTTTTAGCATTTTAAGATAATTATTCTGTAGTTCTTCAATAAATAATTTAAAAACCAAACAGTTCTGTAACAGATTGAGTTAGCAATGCAAGTTCCAACTTTTCCTTTGCATGGAGCCAGTTAAGAATAGCAAATAATAGGCATATTGTAATGAGTGCTTCAATCTGTCTATTCGTTTTTGACCATTCAAATTCAGCAGCAAATTTACTAATACTCAGAACCATGATTTTAACCTTTGGTTTAGGTGTAGGGCACTCATTTTGCTTCATTGAAAAAGTCCCAACCCTCACAATTAAAAAAAAAACAGGAAAGTAATCTAGATACGAATTAGATAAGAAATGAGAGAAGGGACTAACAGAAATGGTAATCTCTCTGTTCTTGGACAAACTCATTTTAAATATCTTTTTACTTTTTAGTAGGTAATAGAAATTGAAAATTGATCTAGGAAAGAAATAAAATGTGAATATGAGACTTTGCATTGCTTTCACAGTTTTGAAAAAACAGATCTTACTTCACAGTTATAATCTATTGTTCTTCTTGAGTAGAAGGCCATCAAATATCTTCTGTGCCTGTTATTGAGGGGAGGGGGCAGAGGGCAGGGAGAGGTTTTATTCATGTGGCTTGTGAGAACACCCCACAGCTGTTAGCCTTGTTTTGCATGTTTTACATATTTGCATACAACAAATATTTCTAAACATCCCTATGTTTATTTTAAAATTCATCACTAATATGTCTGGCAACACTGACCTCTGTGGATATGCATTCCCTGGGTAAAACTATTTTGGAAACTTTTTAAAATGTTTGCTCTGTTTTTAGTGAAAGCCAGTACAAAACTAGCCCTGATGACTTATAAGCAATGTTATTTTGTTAGCTAGAGGAATGAGTTCGAGACCAAAGTTATTTTCCTTATCTATTTCTCTCAAAAATGGAGAAAAACTAAGATTTTTACAATAATGGGGAGGGGGACCTTGATCCTGAATTATCTTAGTTTTCTTACTGAAAGAATGACAAAATCAGCTGGATATTTGTGAGAGTTACTACTTTGTTCTCTTTTTTCTTCCAACAGACAAAAGGCATGAACAGTTTTTCTGCAGTGAAGATGCAGTGATAAACCATGATTGATTGTGTTTGACCTGTCTAAGGGATGTAGTTTATATTCTTTAACACATAATAATCCCACCCACAGCTTAATATAAAATGACATCTAACAAATTGCTCCTAACTAAAACATTTTCTGGTTAGAGATAATAATATAAAATAGATTTATTTTATTTTTTTACTAATAAAAGCTACCTTCTCCTTATTGTGCTCTGCTTGTGGTCCCGCAGCTGGCTCACCTTTAAGATGGACATCTATTCCACCAGAAAAATTTGTGACAAAGTGCCAAAACGCGATGTATTAAAGTAGATCAGAGGCAGAAGACAAAAAGCAAATTTGATTTAATAATTATAGTACATGAACATAATCATATAGATATCTTTTCAATAGTACAGAAGTGGTTAACCATTGTCTTCTGCCTTATCTAACTTTTTTTTCCTTTCCAAAGATTTCCCTTTACAATTAGGCAGTGGCATTTGCATCTTAGTAAATTTGGGAGACAGAAAAATATGCTGGATCCTTAAAGGTGAATGTACTGGATATTTATTTAGGGCAACATGGTAAAAGAAATCATACCAAGATTAGTTTGACAGTCAGAGTTTAGAACCTGAGTGAAATATAAATAAGTAAATAATGTACAATCCAATATTCATTGGACCTATATGTTCTTAGAAATGCAGCCAAAGTATCTTATCTTTCTGACTCAAGAGTGTACCAAATGAATTCCAAATATTGTTGTCTTTTTTGTATTCTCTCTGCAAGTTGCAGTAAACCAAGATGTAAACTAGATATGTCTCAGTGAAGGAGAAAAGAGAATATCTCCAGAAGACACAAAATGTGAACTCATGGCAGAAATAATTTTGTCTCACAAATAAAACATATATTTGTGTTTTCAATTTTTTTTGTTTGTTTCACCATTTAAATTGGTTTGTTTATTATCTTTATATGCTGGTAAATCAGAACATTACAGTTTATTATAAAACAAAATATACAATTAAAATTACCCATCAAATAATAACATAAAACAACAAAATCAATTAAATATGTAACATTAGGTGCTAACATAATGACATCAGTGCCCTAAGTCTTCAAGCTTCAGAGGCTACAGAAAAATTGTTTAAGATGCTTTATGAAATGATGTTTGGATCATTGCCAACTAGCTTCCATAGATGGGCTATTTCTCATGATGGAGCATCTTTGGCATTTTAAAAGATTGATGGTCTTTGATCATGTCCCAAGTTGTTTCATCTTCCGAAAGCCTGAAATGCTACCTTTGAAAATGGCATTTATTTAACAATTGCTGACACTATTGGAAGTACTACTGGAGTACTTTATGACCAACTTATCACAAGGGAGTAGTAAAATATAGATAGATAGTTAAGAATATATTCTGTCCCCCTCTATTCTGTCTTTATCTAAGACATTGCTATTCAGAGGTCACTTCATTCTGCCTTTTATGTACCACACACACACAAGCATCCCACACAAAGAGAACATGTTAGTTGTCTCCTATCCTAGTAAGATATATTTAGATATGTACTAGCTTTTGTTTGTAGCTATAATGTATTTCCTCTGCTAAATCACCTTTTGTTCATATATAATTATGAAATGTGCTTCATCATTCTTTTGTAAAGTTAGATTGCTGCTTTCAGAAATGCACACACATACAGTATACACAGCATCCTTCAACCTCCAACAGTTATATAGAACTCCTGGATAGAAATGGCATTTGGTGATTGTGGTTCTCAATGTATATATAAATCAGAGGTGGTATTCAGCAGTTTCTGACCAGTTCTGGAGAACCGGTAGCAGAAATTTTGAGTAGTTCAGAGAACCAGTAAATGCCACCTCTGATTGGTCCTGCCCACATCTATTATCTGCCTCCTGAGTCCTTGACCAGGAGGGAATTGGGATTTTACAGTAACCTTTCCTTGGCACACCCACCAAGACACACCCACCAAGACACACCACACTCACCAAGACACGCCCACAGAACTGGTAGTAAAAAAAATTGAATCCCACCACTACTATAGATTATTACTTAATTGTTTCTTATTGAAATAATTTTTGCTTTTTGTCAAAATTGGCTGGCTTCACATAATGTAAGTAACCTAGAAAATAAATATATTGTACTTTGGCCTACCCATATAATGTGAACCCCATGAAGGGATTAGATAGATAACAAATTTGGCAAAGTACAGTCCACTAAAATTAACAAAGCAAGGTACTAATTATGTAAATTCCATTGTGTGATCCCAGTTTCAACAATCTTTATCTTAGTTCTGTCCAGTGGGGTTTACTATGCACAAAAGATGCCCCAAGATGAGATGATGTCCAATTCATCAAATGATATTATGACTAGGGATTTGTAACTACATGAAATTTGGTATGTTCCTGTGATTGAACATTTCTATTGGTTAAACATTTTTATTGGAATGCTGTCTGTAGGCTACTTAGAAGAAAATAATCCCAATTAGCTTATTGTTAATTAGTACTGATCTATTTTATTCCTGTTCATTATGTTTGGTTTATATGTATATAGGAATGGTTACAAGTAGGAGTTTACAGGGAATAGATCCAGAAACAATCGAAATCCACATCCATCTCAGGAACATTATATATTGGAGTCTGTTACATATCTAATTTCTTTTTATTCATAAAATGAATATACTTACATTTAATTATAGGTTTCCACCTTCTTTGCATACTAATAAGTTTTAACTTTATAACTTTATATGATTGATTTGGAAGAATTTTATCTCATAATCAGAATTTTATTGGATGCATATCAGATATCAATATTTCACATCAGTAAGTCTCCATATTTATTTATCTGAGGATAGCAGACTGGCGGCTCTGTTTAGGGTAAACGACATTTGCTTTGGTGGAGATTATTCCAGAATACATCTTTAGGATTTGACAAAATCACTGAGGTTCATACTCACCTTGATACTAGCCTTGGTGCAGCCCCTGTGGGGATGTTTTGAGACACAATCTTGCCATGATCCTATCCTCCATGCCTAAATTGTGGAACACTGCACGGTTTTGTATTTTCACCAGTAGTGGGTTCCTACCAGTTTGGACCGGTTCGGCCAAACCAGTAGTTGTTGGCAGCCTAGATTGCTGGAACCGGCAGAAACCCAGGCCTGCCACACTCCCAAACCGGTTCTCTGGGTGGCGCCGTAGGCACCGCCATCTGGTTTTTTACTTCTGTGCATGCGCAGAACAATTTTTATTGCACATGCAGTGTGTCCACAAGTGAACCAGCAGTAGTGCCTGCTGTAAACCACCCCTGATTTTCACTGCTCCTATTTAACATCTACATCAAGTTGTTAAGGTATCAGTATGTGGACAATATCCAATTATACACATCCATCCATGTTGAAGTAAGTGATACTGCCAATGTCCTGATTCAGTACTTAGAGACTATACAAATTTGGATGGAAAAACAATAGACTTGGTTTAACTCTGGCAAGATTGAATGGCTTTGGATTTTGAGAACATTTTAATCTAGGAATTCACCATGCTTGATGCACAATATAAGAATCCTTCTGGACTCATGAATACTGTTCAAAAAGTAGGTGGCAGTTATGACTAAGAGAGTCTTGTCACATTTGAGTTATGTGCCAGTTGAACCCATTAATAGATTAGGAGTTCTACACTCAGTCACTAATTCCATGGTAACCTTCTGTATGAATTTATGAATTACCGTAGTATAATTCTTTCTATGTTAGACTGTCTTTGAAGAGTATTCAGAAACTTCAGATCATCCCAGTTGAAGAAGCATGGATCAGTGCACATTACATACTACTACTCTGAGAGCTGTATTGATTATCAATTTGCTTCCAAGTCCAATTTAAGATATGATAATAACCCATGAAGTGCTGAATGGCATGAAATCAAGTTATTTTATGGACCACTTATCTCAAATGTCCTCTACTCATAGATCCAGGAGAAGAAGCTTGTTGCAGGTTCCATCTGCTAGAGAATATCAACTTGTAAGAATTCAGGAATAGGGCCTTTTCAACTGCTGCACCCACCCTATGGAACATCGTTCCCATGGAGTTGGCTGGCCATGAGCTTGTTGGCCTTTTGAAGAACTTGAAAACCTGGCTTTGCCATCTGGCTTGCAGATCAGAGACCAGTGTAGATCTCATAAAATGGTTGTACTTTTTTTGACTGTCTGTGCTCCCCCAGTCACTGTACTGCATAAAAACATTCATTGTTTTCAATGTTTGTATGTTTTAATTTTAAGCTGCCCAGAATCCCAATGGGTGGCTACATAAATAAATAAATAAATAAAATATCAATGGTTTCTTAACCACTAATACATTATTATATACTATAATACATATACATATATGAATGCATACATAGTTTTCTGGCTTCACATAAGCTATAATCATGGTTTAAAAACTACAGTAGAATTATATATTGTGCTAAACCATAAAGTGATTTCTTTCTTTTCAGTATGAACTCAATGATTCTGCTTTTATATATGATTGGGGGGGGGGATGATTCTTCAACACATATTTTTTGTTTGAGTTCAACCAGAAGAAAACAGATCTCTCTATATATAGCTGGAATGATAATGAATCTTGTAGTTCTATTGATAAAATGTTTCTTTTATTATTTAGCTATTGGGACTATACTTCTAGAATTCTGCAGATGAAAAAGGAATTAGTATGTGATGCAGTGATCTTTGTAGTATTGGAGACAAGCTGCCTGTTTTGTAAAAGAATCATACAATCATCATTTACAAAGCATGATTTGAAAAGCAACAGAGGATTGACTCAATTTTTCCCTGCTAGTGCAAAACAATAACAAAACTAGCTGCAGATGTGCAGATATTGGGTACCATCCAGCACTCAGCACGCATATGCACATCCAACTGAAATCCATGGATATAAAACAAATGACCATAATCAGAGAGCACAGGCTTCTTGATGGGCGATTGCTTAAATTACATATATGTTCCTCTTCAAAATATTCTCATCAATTCATTCCCAAAAGAAAAAGGAAAAACAATGATTGGAAATTTTTACCAGATGTCTTAGTCTCCATCCATTTCGTTCGAATAAAAGGATCATGCCTTACTTTATGGAGTGGGGGAGAACAAATCAATATTTTTAGGTCATGGAAATCATTGAAACAAAGATATTTACTGCTGTTGCAAGTAATGAAGCAGCCTGTCAAAACTGTATCAGCGAAGAGTTGGATAATAAATATATTATAAAACAGATATAATGACAGGTATTCCCACTACAGGGTAAACATGAACTATGGCAATTTTTTTCTCGATTCTGCAGCTTCTGTAGCTTGCTCTGAAGTCTTGTTGGATGCCTTATAGTTGCATGACATTCCTGTTGGTCCAGTGATGCACTATGCAATGCAAGAACTGAAACTCATTTCATAATATTCTGAATTCACAATAATTTATACTACATATTTATTTCAAGACACTGTAAATATGCTAATCTATATTTGCAAGCACATAATTTTATTATTTATTATTATTATTTTATTATTATTAGTGTAGACAACTTGCAAACCATAACAAAGGCCCCCAGGCAGGAGTGAAATGCTACCAGTTTGGACAAACCAGTAGTAAAAATGCTACCACTTTCCCTGAACCAGGAGTAAAATAAATGCTTCCGGTTCAGGTGAACTGATTTTTCCAACAATCAGCTGTGACACACGATTTATACTAGCTAGAAAACAGGATTTCAGGGGCTCTCACCCATCTGCCCAGGTGTCATTTTGATGCTCTGCATGTGCATGCACGCTTACATTGCTACCGAACCAGTAGCAAAGGTAAGTGGATTTCACCCCTGCCCCCAGGCCCCCAAAAGTGTCCTTTATCATTCAAATAGTATTAATGAAGTAATCCTGGCAATGGCTGGATTTGTATCTTACTGATAGTTACAGTTGTTAACAAAGACATTCATAAAGGTTTTTTGTATCAGAATCTATTACACTGTTTTCTGGAAATCAGTGTTATCAATATATTTCTGGCAACAGCCTGCATTTTCAAATCTGTGATATAGCATATAAACAAATTCTATAATATTCAAAGCCACATGTTCTTTGCTGTACAATCAATAGCCATTTCCGTATAGAAAATAAATAAAAGTAATTTTATTTGGGAGAATAAGAATGTTTCCAATGGCTTAAAAATAGGAACTCAACACTTTAATGTTTATCCCTCATTTTAATTTTTTTGTATACAATATTAAGGATATTATTATTTCCAGTATTGGGATCACTATCTAGAAAAGAATTGTTATGTATGCCAGGGGACAGTGTGTTATTAATATCTTTTTGGCCCAATGAAAATTCATGTAGTTTGAAAAGACTGTAGTCTTGGAAAAAAATTGTCAACATTCTTTTTCAGTTGATTCATGAAAGTTAGTTCTTTTTGGACTAAAAATGATTTTTCTATTATTCTGTTACAACGTAGTAACAGTCTTATCCCCTTAAAAGGGGGACTTTGATTTATAAAGCTCAAACCTGAGAATTTAAGACAGTGAGTAGGGAGTGGACTGCCAAATCCCAGAGCCATCAACTGTACTTCTCATACTCTATTTAACCCAGAAGTCACAGAAAAAATAAAATCTATCTGCATCTTTCCCATCTTTACATCTGTATGCTGCATTCATTGTGGTAAAAGAGGTAAATGGCCAGCAGAAACAGAAATACCACAAAGCAAAATTGGACCATTGCAGAAGTACTTCCTCGTTACCTAACATAGAGATCTGCTGAAAATGTCACAGAATACTAACCTAATTTCAAATTTTTCTTGTTTTTGTTTTACTCCTTCCCTAATCAAGTGGAAGAAAATTTGTTATCACCTTTATTTCAGCACATGGTTTGGATAGAAAGTGACAAGGCAGAATGGCATATTTTAAAAGAAATCTACCATCTGGGTGTCTTTGCAAGATCAGCAAGATTGAGATTGTTTTGATGAAATATGAAGCAATGCAGTTATAATCCTGACATTTGCAAACAAACGGCTTTTGTAATAACCTTAATCCAGTTGTATTAGATTTATGGAAATGTACCTAGGTTTTAATATACCATGTCCAGACCATTAAGTCACTTTTTAGAAAAAGAATATAATAATACAAAGTCATATTTGCAGACAAACCATTTGTCTCACTATTTATCTTTCTGTGATGATAGATATTGTACTTTGCATTTATTAGAAACATTTACAGTGTCAAGGCTAATGTTACGGTATATTGCCTTTATTTGCCCGTATATTTATTTCACAAAATTAGATATTTTTTTTTAATTTAAAGTACGGATTGTCTCAAAGAATGCAAAGCATCTCCAAAATACTATAAGGCAAATTCATATGTTCTCCAGTGACAACTTTCAAACATCTTTATTGTGGCCTTTATATTTCTTTTCAAACTGGACAATTCTATGGAAAGGATCCGCCATCATTTTGTGAGACTCTGGACCAGTGGTGGGTTTCAAAATTTTTTGGAATCTACTCTGTGGGTGTGGCCTCCTTTGTGGGAGTGGCTTACCGGCCATGTGACCTGGTCGGAATGGCTTGCCAACCATGTGTTCTCTCTCTCTCTCTCTCTCTCTCTCTCTCTCTCTCTCTCTCTCTCTCTCTCTCTCCTTCCTTTTGTCTCTCTGTCCCTTTTTTCTTTTTTTCTTTCATCTTTCTTTCACTCTTTTTCTTTCTTTTTTCTTTTTTTATTTATTTATTTCTTCCTTTCTTTCTCTTTCTCTCTCTCTCTGTGTCAGTCTGTGTGTGTGTGTGTGTGTGTGTGTGTGTGTGTGTGTGTGTAGCAGTGGTGGGTTTCAAATTTTTTTGGAACCTCTTCTGTAGGTGTGGCCTGCTTTCCGGGTCCACTGGTGGAACCTCTTCTAACCGGTTTGGTAGAACAGGTTCTACCGAATAGGTGCGAACTGGTAGGAACCCACCTCTGCTCTGGACCATGTTTGTGTTGGGTTTTTCATGACAGGATAGTTTTAAATGTGAATTGATTGTTTTTTACCTTGGCTATATTTAGTTTTGCTTTTGCTTGCTTTTAGATATTGTTAACTGCCCACAGTGCCAATTGGGCAGATGGACTTATACATTGAAGAATAAATATGTTGAATTTTGAGATGAATTTCTTGTTTGTTTCATTGAATCCTAATCTTATAAAGAGCTTGTGGCAGGAAGAGGGTTGGTTTTATGATCCTATTTTTTTAAATTTATCTATGCAATATAGGATTATCTACGGTACTCACTTGTATTTATTCTTGCAAAAGAGACATAAAACAATATTACACAATGAAGTATTTCTAAACAAATGAAGAACTTTTCTATCTCCAGTTGAAAAAGTCTACAACCTGATCCCGTTCATCACTGTAGTCTACTTTTCATAGTACAAAAATGACAAATAAATATGATGGGTGATGATTGCTTGTGAAAATTTGCTGCCATTTATTTGCATGCAGTTTACTAGTTGCCTATAGTACAAAAAATTAGCTTTCCGACACCTAGAAAAACAGAACTCTACATGCATAAATCTGTGTAGAAATAAAATTATCTATTTGAACTCATTTATCAAAAGGTTATGATGTGCATACAATTTGTAATGGTAATGCCATGATTATGAAATATGAGATAGTTAATTATTTTTTTTTGAGGAACAATTTTTTGTAAAAACAGTCTGCAGTATCAATATTTCCAACTCTCTTTGCCAAGGGACCTTGATTTGCTCTTACAGTACTGGGAAATAATTTTTTCCCATAATTCAAACCAGCCTCTTGTACTTTCTTGAAGAGTAAAGCTGTAATTTTATCTGTCATTCATTTCTCTACAACATGATAGTTGTGAATCAGTAATAATGAAATCTAAAAGGCAAAAGACAACCTCAGAAGCAAAGAAGGAGGGACACATTATGGTGCTTTGCTACATTTCCATTCTTATGTCGAACAGAACACAATAAATGTTTTATTTAAGCAATATTAAACTAACTAGAATTCATTATTAGTGAGAATTAACATTTTGCTGCAATAATATTGAGGTTTATGAATGAATGCTAAGCTAATTGATCATTCAAGCACATTTGTTATATGCTGGAACTGCAAGTTACTACTACGATAGGAACATACAGCAGCCCAGCAAATGTTCTGTCGCATGTCTCATTTATTAATTGGTCAACTTACAGAATAAAATGCGAGAATTTCATTGGATTATCTAGCAGAGGTGAATTGTGAATGAACTATGAGCTTCGGCCGCCAGAAAGAAGAGATGATTGGCAATGCCCTACAGTATTTGAAATCCTTATTTAAATGAAGAGAACTTCATTTGAAAAAATGTCCCCAAAAAGAATAAAGACTATAGAAAGAGGATTTACTTTACCCTCTTTAGTTTATATAATATTGGCTACTTTTTAAAAAATGAATAATAACCTCCACTTGATGGCTGATTCAGTTTGTACATTTCCGGTTCTTCCTGGTTTTCTGCTTCTTTCTACTCTCACATAGCTCTTTTTCCTTCCTTTCCCTTTTCAAGCAGTGACACTTTTCCTGCTTCTTTTTTAAAGGCACATATGTCTCTGAGCATGGAAAACTTTAAACAACTTCAGTAGATCAAAGCTTTACATTGAAGGGAAGAAAACATGACATTTCAGAACATTTGAAATCTTTGGATGAACTAGAAATCAATATAATATATTCAGGGTAACAGTTCTGAAGAGAGGTAGAAAAGACACTCAATAGACTGCAAGGGAAAAATGCTTATGAAAAAAGAACAACTTTATTCCAGTATTTAACATTAGTGAGCTTTCTGTAAATGTATCAGGTTACAAACAGAAAGCCAAATCACAAAAGCCATTTTCCCTTATGCGTACATCACACCTCATTCTATGATTTCCATTAGAAATATCCATAATTAGTTAAAATGTAACTTTGGAGAAATCAAAGCACAATTTTAATAAATTTCATTAAATACTGGTGTTTAATATTTTGATGGTAAGCTTGCCATATTTATTATTGTTAACCTCTCTGACCTTACTGAAATTGTTGTTGAATGTCTTTTTTTCATATTCAACTAAACAGTTGATTCAACAAAATGTTCATTGAGTTATTAAATACAGGTATTCCTTAAATTATGAGAGTTTACTTAGTGATGATTCAAAATTATGGCGATGACCACCCCTCAAAAAAGTACTTATGATCCAATCTGGAAGTTACATATGTTACAGTGGTCATTCATCCTTATGACTGACTATAGAGATGGTAGTACATGTCTCCTGCCTATTTCCCCCCCATCCTGCCCCATTGCTTTTTTGCCATGAGGCCAGTGTCCCTGCAGGTCTCATTTGGTTCTGACCTGGGTAGTGCCTCAGATGCCTTCTGCTTGTTACTGGGTGGCTGGTTTGAGTGAGCAGCTTCATGGATTGGGGCGCAAAGGCAGCAGCAGCCAATCAGTGCAGACCTTATTTGTGTCATCAGGCTTGCAGAGCTGGCGAAGCTGCTTTTCTTAGTTCTCTCATTATTATAGCTTCACCAGTGTCTGACTAAAGATGGTCACTGTTTCTGCCACATAGATCTGGAAATCTGAAGATCTTTGAAAAATAAGTTAGGGATCAGACATGGAGTGGTGAGGAGCAATTGGGATCTGGGAGGCTAGCAAACAAGCCCGTTGCCTAGGGAGACCCAGCGGGGCAAGATGGGGGGGAGCATGAGATATCACAGTAAGTTGGGAGAGACTTGATTCAGAAGCAAGTGGCTTGTTCCAGCACTAGGTCCCCCATGGTCTTCCCCCCTGATACCTCATGTGCACTTAACAACCTGCACATTCAATTAACGAATGCATTTAATTTAACGTAATTCAATTAATGAATCCTTGGGTTACAAATGCAATTGGCAGGCTCTATTACATTCATAACTCAAGGATTACCTGTATGTCTAATCAAGTCAGTGTCAGCCATTAGCAATAACAAAGCCAGACTTTTTCTAGATGACTTTTTTGCTTAAATTTTCATTTTTGTACTTGCACCAAATCTCTTTGCAGCATCACCTAGTACTTTCCAGTCTACTGTACATGCTACATAGATTGCTTAAAGTACTTCCTAATCATGCATTTCAAGGCTAGCATAAGTAGGAAACTTCCAAATAATTTGCAATGGGGGGGGGGAGAGAGAGACATGTACAAGTGCAATATAAAGTGGCTTCTAAAGTACCGACTAGGTGTTTTAATTTAGATTGAAGCTGAAAAGAATTAGGCTAGCATTAGTTACTTTGTGCTCAACAGTAAGAATGGAATTAATGTCAGTGTAAATGTAAGACCAAAGCTTTCTCTGCAGTTAAATTTTCAGTCAAAAACTCTGCATCCAATTACATTTTGAAACCAATTGTCCATATTTCAGATTTTTCACTAAAAGCAGTAAAGCTTATACTCATGGTTTCTATACTACATCTATGAAAACTATTTTATATATGTGTGATTGTTAAGAAGAAGGTAAAACACCTTCAAGAATTTGTTATCTATGTAGGACTGAACCTATGTAGCTAATAGTGAACAATTACAAGATATTTGATCAAATAACAATGAAATTCCACAAACAACTAAAAGTAGGCATTTAAAACATCTGACAGTGCACCCCTACAAGCAAGTTCTTTAAACAGAACTTTAAAATTATTTCACTTTAAAAAAAACAATCTCTTCTAAAATAGCCTGTAAATATTTATGTAAACTTTCTGTATTCCTCAAAAAGGATTCACAAATAGCTACCAAAATGCATTCCCAAAATTAGTTTCAATTACGTCCTGTCCTCGTTATGCATTAATCTTAGATGCCAACACACAACCAAACTAAATGCTTATTTAGTGGCATAAAAAGATGGATATCAAAAATGTTGTTGCAGATTCAGGTGACAAATGATGGATGGTGAACAGCGCTTGTCTTCTCATCTCATTTCTACTTAGCAATCCTGAGGTTGACAAATAGGCAGCTGGGCATAAAAGATGAGTCATATGATACAGTTGGCTCAGCATCTGCTTAGCAGAATGTCTAGTGGTGTTGTGAAGATGTAGAGAGAAGGAGAGAGAGACAGAAAGAGAGAGAGAGGGAGGGAGGAAGGGAGGGAGGGAGAGGGGGAGAGAGAGACGGAAAAGGTGTGCCGTATCCCTTTCTCAAAGATAGCAACTCTTAATGCTGATTCTTTGCAAGTTCCATTTGTACTTCAAAACCATAAAGCCTCCTTAGTTTTGTCCTGATGTTGGGTACCTGCTTCAAAAGAAAAAGGAAAGGATGCATCAATGGAAAATGTAATACAATTAATAGACATGATTTTAATATATATATACAAGGTACTTACTTCAGTTTTCCAAGAAAAATTGCTGTGATTTTTTAAAAAAATGATAGTTACTAAAATTCTTTGGCATGAACTTTATCTCTCTTTATAAATAATAAGTGCCTAAAAGATGCTGGTGCTTTCTTTCAGAAATTACAATTCAGCATGATAGGAATACGACACAGTGAATCTTAAATGTATGTTATCTTAAATTTATTCTCCCAATTCTTAGCAAGCTTGCAAAGTGATTCCCAGCTTTTTCTGCTTTTGTACTTAGAATAACAGCACTATAGTATTAAACTCAAAACCTACAATGTGCTTAATCTTAGCCATATTTTGAGATTTGTTGCTTTAGGCATAATTATGACTAACAACAGTTAATATATGGTAATTCATGTAAAATAAAGGCATTTGAACATTTTATAGCTGGCTGGTGTGAACAAAGAAGAATGAACAACATCTTGGTTCATATCACTAACTACAGTTAGCATGATATTTTAACTAGTGAATACAGAGCACCCATCCCAAATATTTATTTCTAGCATGTATGTATATATGTGTGTGTGTGTGTGTGTGTGTGTATTTGCTGATGCTTTATTTAAACTAAATTTGTATATCAGTGATTGGATGACCTCTGTATATGCCATATGTTAAATAAATAAATAAGCCTAATATGTAGGTATGATGAAATTGTGTAGTTTAAGACTACAAAAAATCTTGAAATAACAGTGTGACAAAAAAAATACAGGAATACGCCATGACGACCTATGCTTGACTTTCAAGACACTTCCTATTGCACCTTGCTTGTTCTATTAGTTTTTCTTAGTCTTACTGCTGCTAAAAATAAAAAAAGGAATACTGGATCAATTTGAAAACCAAAACAAAATGGACAGAAAATAATTAGTTCAGATTTCTTGTTTACCAGACCAGGTGAATCTACAAACAAAAGTCTTAGAAAAGTTTAACACAAGGAAATTGGAAACAACAAGACTGTTATTGGTGTCTATTTTTAATCAAACTAAAATTAAGTATGGTGCTGAAATTCCAACAGTCAAAGGGGAAAAAATGGCAATATTCCTGAAATTACTTACTGTTGAATCGTTTCAATATACTTTGATATTTTGATTGAATATACTTTTACAATTCTTTAACCTCAAGAAAACTATATTTTCTTAGGCACTTAAGATTTGTATTTGGTCTTCTGCCTCCTGAACAAATGGAGATGTCTTTCTAGGGACTATGAATGAGGCAAATGAATGGATATTAGTTTCCATTTTTATTCATTTAAAGATATTGTTAGGTAGATAGATATAAGTAGAGCTTTTCCTTTGTAAATGCATAAAAGGAAGCTTTTGGTTGAATGGTTGGATTCAGGGTATAGGAAATACATTTTTATTGAGCTACATATTTCTGTATATAGTATTCAAGTTCTAATAACTATTTAAATGAGGAAGTGTTTACAAAGAGGAGCTCAAAGTTAATTCATGCATGGTGAAGCGAGGATGTCAATAGTCCTCCTGTATAGACAATGTAGGTATCAAAGGCCCCTATTTTGGGGTTTCCTTTTCCAGAACTGCATTTCTGATATTATCCAGCTAGAATATAGAATGATGTAAATATAAGTATTTCAATCTTACTGTAATACAGCAGCCCCCCCAACCTTTTGGGCATCTGGGATCGGTTCTGTGGAGAGAGGACCAAAGGTGGGCATAATTTTGCATGCTGCCTGCATCCCGCAGATGGGGCATTGCTTGTTTGTTTCTGGCATGCCACAGCCCTGTGCTGGAAGGCCCTGCTATAGTCCATCAAATTCTGTTCTGCCAAGCATCCTATGCATCATTCTGCTTTTATGTATTATTTATATCTAAATATAATCTCTGCAACCAAAGAGTGTCAATAATAGCAAGTAACCTAACCTTATTTTCAATGTCCAAAAGATCTATGTTCAAATATCAATGCGTGGGGGGGGGGGAAGGACTGACATATACATGTTAAAGGTTAATGCAGCTTTTTTATGTCTCCCAGAACTGGTACCTCAAGACCCAAATGATTTCAACTACAAGTCCTTCCATGACATCACTTCATTGCATCTATTTTTCCAGTACTCCTTATAAGATGCTGATTATTATAAACATGTGATTCAGCCCAAGCAAAGAAAAGTTTGGATGAGAGCAAAGCATAGAATAATAAACTCTGAAACACTAGATCTGATCTTGGGAGTAACTCCTGTGTGTATAACAAAGCAACTACATGTGAGTAAATGTAGACTACTTCTGTATTTTTACAGTCAGACAAACATCTTGTGATACACGCTGTATCACATCTTAATATTGTACCTAAGCTCAAATAAAGTAGAACCATCAGCTTAGAGATGGTAATAAAACATTACTTTAATAGCATGAACAAATTTTAAGTCAAGTGGCATAAAATAGAAATAAATGAAACAACCTCTTTCTAGAAAAGCAAACATATTAAATCTGTATGAACTGAACAAATGGTATCTTTTGTCATGACATATCTTGATTTGTGATTAGGGGAATCTGAATTAGAGGATGTGGGGGGAGCTATTAAACAGGTGACCTGTTAATTGCAGTCAGATGATGCACATACAAAGGGCAGTGACTTGTATAGTCATCTTGCCATTTTTTTAACATGGCCAAACCGCTGTAGGCGTTTCTTCTGCATTGGTCAAATATATTGATGAAATGTCCATTTGCTGACCGTACTATCATTGCTGACATGGTCAAGAAGAGAAACATCTAATGATCAATGAAGTATGCACATCTCTATTGCATCTATATAGCATTTGATGGTTGGCCAGCACTCAGTGTCATGTAAAATTACTGAATGTACCATAACCAGAGAAATATGCCTCCTCAAATTTTCTGTAGCATAACAAAGTTATTATGAAACTAATGTGTTACCAGCAGATTCATCTTTTTTTTTTCAACATCACCCAGGAGATTAAGATGTGAAAAACAGAAAATAAGACCTTCCTGGATAATAAACACATTCCGGCTTTTGAGTGCATGCATTAAAATATGCACTCCCCTGAAAATAAGTCCTGCCTGAAAATATTGCAAGATATATAGGACTTGTAAATAATATATATTCATTTGTAACTACAATTAAAACTATTGCAATTGTGCTTTCAAATTATTCTAATATCCAGACTCTATCATGATACTTCACCCTTTACCATTCCTGTTTAGCTCCAATCCTCAGCCTTAGAAAAATTATACACATTTGAACAGAAAAGAAAAGGAATGATACCCCATTTATTATATTTTTATGTTTAAAAATTGCCAATAAAGTTGGATAATGATGGAAGGTTGGTGCAATGACATAATAATGCAAGCAATAAGTTGGGTGAATTGATTGTTGAATTTTCCTTGCAGAACGAAGACTCCATGCCATTTTATTAATGGAGAGAAACAACAATGGATAAGATGACTTTTTAACAATAAATCATAGAAGTGCAAAAAGGAAATAGAATCAGAATGACCTTAAGCCAATTATATTCTCTCCACCTGATCTTACTCACAGGAGTCTTACCAATAAAAAATGGAACTCTAAGTCATGTATGGTGCCTTAAGAGGAAACACAGTGGATAAACGTAACAAATGAACAAATGTTATTCCCATCTTCTACTGCCATATATTCACAACTCAACAAGTCTGATCCTCATTGAAAAGAGGATGGAAAAAGGATGTGTAAACCTTATTTCCTGCTTATTCATGAAATGATTTTATCATTATGTAATATCCATTTAGTCATATTGGCTAAAATAAAACAGGCATCACTAACACCATTTCAAGGCCAAATATGTCCTGAAGACTGTTCTCCATTATGCAACATCATTTTTAAGGCTGGATCTTACATGCATATGCAGTTAGCTGTTGGATATATACAAATTTATTTCCCCCTCCAAAAAAAAAAAGAATAAAGCCTATATAAAAAAGTTTTATATTTTTAAAAAGTCATATTTATCATATACTTTGTTATACCTATTTAGCTTTTTTGTGCCATAATCCAGGTTCCACTGCTATAACCAAGGTGCCATAACCCAAGTTCTAATCTAAAACAAGATTTGGCACACCATGTAAAATAAGTTATATGCATACTACCGTAAGAAACTGGATTCAGCTTTAACACTTTAATTAATTATGTTCTTAGACTAAGAAGTCACAAGTGTAGGTATGACTCATGAACTTGACATTATCAATCTCAGTAATGTGAATAATGCAAACTCTCTTGGAATGGAAGGAGGAGCCTATTCTTTTTAAATTGATACTTTCTAAATTGATTCTTTAACCAACTTGAAAGCACAAAGCCATAACTCTCACAAAGCCATAACTCTCTACACTGGATTATTAGTGTGTTTAAAGTATACATTATGGCTATATTAAAGCTATCACATGTGAGGGTACAGCTAGCCAGTGAGATGACCTTCTGCCCTTCCAATTTTCTTTCCTCCGTGAAATAATAGTTCTGCATTTTCTGTTTTGTTTTGTTTTGACTTTTCATTTAAAATTAGAGCTTTAAAAATGTTTTATTTTTATTTTTGTGGTCTGAGTGATAATCTAGGCAAAAAGAAGAAGAAAAATATAGAGTATAATATTTGAGCCACCTTTTCTTCTATAGGTTAATCAAGACAAATTTCATTGAAAACTCAAGTCTAGTAAAAAATATACTATACTTTGCAAAAAAAAGTAGGTTCCATAAAGAGTAATCTGCTTATTTTAGCAGATGATGACATCATAGCAGGTAATGACATTAAGTTCAAAATATGAAATGTAATTATTATTGTTTCATCACTATAGATGGAAACATTATTAATTGCCATAAAATCATCTAGGCTTTTAAAAGATCTAGTTGTGCTATTTTTTTAATTTCTTGAGGCTGCAAGTATCAAGCAACTGACTCTACCATTACATAAATGCAAATGTGAAAATAAAGATTGCTAGTTTGCAGCCACTAGTACAGAAAACAAAAAAGAGAAAGTCAAATGCAGTTAATATGGATCCAAATTGTTACTTGTTTTTGCCCTTCCCTCAGATAATTATTTTGCCGGATTCTAGGTTCTATTTCAAACATTTAAAAAATGAAAATCATTTTAAAGTGATAAAATTTATCTAACATATTTTCCTGCCATAACATATAGAAATCTTGAAATAAACATCCACTGATGTTTAATGGAGAAAAATATTTGCTTACAATAGTGCCAAATGAACCTATGGATTTATTCATGAAAAATGAACTATAACACATATTCATCAAAAACAGTCATCATTATGTTTTTCCCAAATACTGCTAATTGGTAAAGGATTTTACAATATACATTTCTACATGTTTTCTATCATTTCTTTAATGGAATCATCTCAAAATAAAAGATAGCTGTTTTATTTTGAGCACAAGACCAAACAAAGATTATTTTCTTTAAATGTGACATAGTTTCTATGGACTGAAATTTCATGATCTACTATCCATTAATAGGTAGGGAACAAGATGAGAGGGAAAGGGAAGGGAAGGAAAGGAATACATGGCCTAGGCTAAGTTGATACACAGCAGATACCAGGTTTTAAAAGTTCAGTTTAGTGAGCTTCACAATTTTCACAATTTAGTGAATGATAATTCATATTTTGTCAGAAATGAGTTATGCCAGTCACAAGCAGAAGGTACAACTTCCACAATAATTTGAATGAACTCTCCTGTATCATCTGCTACATAATACAGCATAGGAATAATTAAGGCATACAAATTGAGCAAATGCAGTGGAGTTCTGAAAATTTCAGCTTCTATGTAACAAAATGCCAATAACTAGAAGAGCCATCTCATTAGAGTTATCTCCTGTTATTCCAACTCTGGTACTTCAATAGTTTGATAACTCTAGCAAATGTTTGTGCATCTTAGATCTTTCTAACAACACAAGCTTGGTATATAGATCACACAACTCCATGCATGTTTTAATTCATGGCATGTCTGACAAGTGATAATTAGTTATTTGTTCATAACACAAAACATAAACAATATTATACAAATGATGATTGTTTTAACAATCATGTTAAAATGAATTGAAAAAAATATTTTAAGGGTTAATGTCACAGGACATTTAGAAAAGCTTTGAATGAGTTTGCAGATCAACATTTCAAACAGTAGTTTGCATCAAATTTAACATTTCAATAGTCATAATGCAGTCAAATCTACTGAAGGACAACATCTGAACTCAGCATTCTTAGAAGTTGTAAATTTAAGAAGTTATTTTAAGTGACTGATTCAAAATAGGCCTAACAATAATGTTATATGTTTGGATTGCAACAACTAAGTTTTTGGTTTAATGTAACAATTTGACATTTCCACAAATGCAGAAAACATATTAATGTAATATGTACTCCAAATATTGAGTTATCACAATGGAATTTGGTTTGTATATTTATAAGGCAGTTAATTGTAATCGAAATTGTAACTTAACATTCCGGGGAATTATGGCAATGTCAAGTCTGAAACCAGATCTCAACTAAACTAATGACTAAAGATTATGAATTTTCCAAACTCAAAGCCAAAAGTCAGAAAAAGCAATTTAGTTTTAACAAGAAACCCTCCTACTTATAAGAATAAATACATAATTATATTAATAATGTTTGAGTAAAATTGATAGTGTATGTTGATTTATTTGGGAAAAGATTGACATATTATTGAATTTTTTAAAAACATCCTTCAGGTCTACAGTATGTGATTTTAGATCGTCCTATTCTTGAGCAAGATTAAGGAACAAATTTCATTACAACTGCTTATACTAATAAACAAAAATGTTAAACATGGACTATGAAAGTCAAATTTTCAACTTTAAAGGCTCTTGGTGACCTTAAGCCAATTAATATTTTCTAACATGTCTTAGAGTTTTATGAAGATAAAATAGGAAAAAACAAGTATACCATCTGTCACGCCTGCAGACAGTTCCTTTTGGAATATTTGGCCTGCCACACTAATATTCTATTCTACTATGCTGTTTCATTAGCGGGGATTTGGGAAGGGAAATAGGAAGGACTAGAATTTGATGTTGTCAAAATAAAATTCCTTTCTAGAATCCAAGGTCATCCTTTGTCTCTACAACTCTGACCTGACCAGAACTGGATGAGTGGAACCACCAGCATGGCAGTGGAAGATTGGACCATGTGATGGACTTGTGTTTGGGGGGGGGGGCAAGATCATAAATTCTCAACTGGGTGAGGAAAACCCAGGAGGCTCAGATTCAGGTTTTCCAGATGTGCCAACATGACTCTATTAATAAATTAGAACTTAGAGCAATACTTTGCTTTGGACTCTGACTTAATTTTGGATGTTATTTGGAACCCTAACACCATCTTGAACTCTGGAAAATAAATAAGAATGCAAATACAATAATTTAAGGCCTATAAGTCATACATGTTATGAAATATTTGTAGATATCCAAAAGCTAATTCCAGCTTACCTGTTTCAAATCCAAATGTTGGCACAATATCAACTGTCCCATGAAAGGCTCCTGCCCAAGCTGAGGTAGCACAGCTGACAGTAGTAGGATCTGACTTTGTTGCATCACACTGTAGTGGAGGAATCTTGCCTCCACAAACTGAGGGCACTGGCAAAGGTCTGTACCGTGGGTCGAGATGTGAAGTTGGATGATGGTGATGATGCATGTGTACATGGGGATGATGATGATGCATGTACACATCATGCATATGTCCATATGAAGAGCTCACCTGGGATGCTAAAGGATAATGCCAAGACTCTGGCATGTTAGATGAGGGAGGTGGAGCAGTCTGATGCAACGTATGTCCTGGCCAGCTGTTAGGATCTGCTACTGAAAAGGTGCTTGGTATAGTAATGGGAAAATCACGATGAATTCCACTTAAAGATGGTGGAGGTGGAGTTTGATAAGAACTAGTCCAAAATGAAGCTGGGAAGTTCCTCCTTTGATTTGCAATTGTTGTGTTCTCTTTTAAGAGAAAAAACAAAAATTATATAAAGTCTTTAGATATAAAGAATTTAGAAACACCACTGCTATTATGTAGAGCAACAGCAATGGCAACAACACTTAGACATATCTATCTATCTATCTATCTATCTATCTATCTATCTATCTATCTATCTATCTATCTATCTATCATCTATCTATCTATCTATCTATCTATCTGCATATGCATATGCATATGCACATGCACATGCACATGCGCACACACACACACACACACACACACATACATACATATATACATACATATATCCTTAACCATAGGAAATTTAAGATGTGTTGACTTCAACTTCTAGAATTCCCCAGCTAGCATCAAAGTCCATACATGCTGGGTTGAAAAATGCTGTTCTATGTCAACTATGACTTTAGATATGACAACAGTTTGAATTGCACCTAAAGCACCATTGGACTGAAAACCATAGAATAGTGTGTTGAACATCCACCCTGGCAATAAACCTAGGAGATTAAATTTACCTGATGGATTTATTGCTAGCCTTTATGGATTCCTGTTAGATTTTTCAAAAATAAAGAAGAAAATGACATGTGCATGTGCGAGGTGGAATGGCTGTCAACCTCCTTCTCTCTGGTCTGGGTGAGCGAAAAAACACCAGAAATATTAACAGCTGAGCTTTGAGATCATGCGGAGAGGGGTCCTAGCAGTAGAGCACAATCCGGGGGACCCAAATAGCTGGTTATTTAGGGGGTCACCTCTATCGGGTGATCCCCAGTCCATGCGGCCGCCCATACCAATTTCTACAGTGCTCGGCAGCGAAAATGACGAACATGGTGGCACCACGTTGACAGCGCCGTTCCTGGCAGATTTTTACAGCTTTAGCCCTGTTTCTTCTTCTGACCGGGAGGAGCTCTGGAGGGTAGTTGACTGTTGGAGTGCTTTTACTCTCCGAGAGGAAGGGGATGGACTTGCGACATCTCCTGCCCTTGCTCCTGTGACCTTCAGACTACATTTGGACTGCATTGGACTATTCTAGACTATTCCAGAGAGGGGGTGGTCGGCCTGGCATGGCGCTGGAGGAGATCAGGCAGCTGGCTTTGTTACCGCTGCAGCCCTTTTGGGCGCCTACCCCCTCCGTTCCACCTAACTTGGCCTTCCCTGCGGTGCGGCCTCTCCTCTATTTGCCCTCACAGTCACTTTTGTCATCTGGCTCCCTCTGCTCACGGCTGCTGGACTCTGAACTTACGACTGGTCTCATCTGGTGTGACCACTGCCACCCGTTGCTGCTCAGGAATGCCACTACAGCCCCTTCAGACTTTTTGGACCCCTTGCTACACTATCCTACCACACAGGAAAGAGGAAAGACGAACTATCTTCCCTCCATATCATTGCTAACCTTTATCTAGCTGAACTTTTATGATTCCACCTATCAACTTTGCACAATTTTTTAACAGCTGCGCAACTTTCTGTACGTGGAGTGTTTGTGGTATGTATGTGATTGAGTGATCCCACACTTTTTAAAATTAATTTAACTGCATTTTCTATTTTATTGTATTGTTGTATTTTTAATATTATAGTGGGGTATGCATGTGGAGAATGCCTGGCCGGGATTGAGGGTGCGGCCTGGGGCCCCCTCCACTGAGTGCAGAAGCAGAAGTGGGTGGGGGCCCGGACCCACCTCTCATCCCAGAGCATATGATATGAATGGCCTGCCGAGAGGAACGAGGACCGTGGGAGGAGGGGGGATCTAAGGGGATGGGGGTGGGCCGGAGCATTGTGGTTACGACTGGGAGGGGCAGGTATGACGGGAGCTGCAGGGCTAGCCATTATCGGGGAAGGAGGGTTCGCTACGTCACAGCAATTCCTTGTTCCGGCCCTGTGAGCTCATCTCAAGGACCAGGTGACAAGGGAAGTCAAGGCTCTGGTCTCAGGCTGTTGTTGCTAAATGCCAGGTCTGTTATTCATAAAGCTCTCCTCGTCCAGGACTTAATATTAGACGAGGGGGCAGACCTGGCATGTATTACTGAAACCTGGCTGGGCCATGAGGGATGAGTCCCCCTCTCAGAAATGTGCCCAGAAGGGTTTCAGGTGCTCCACCAACCACGACACCAGTGAAGGGGTGGGGAGTGGCAGCTATTATCTGGGAATCATTAGTTCCTCGCAGGATCCCTGCTCCGGAGACTGTCGGGTGTGAGTCCCTCCTTGTGAAGTTGGACCTGGGAGGTCAAGTGGGCTTGTTTCTGACGTACCTACCTCCCAGCTGTGCCACGACAGCCCTGCCTGCGCTCCTAGAGTCAGTAGTCGGACTGGCGGTTGAGTTCCCCAGACTTATAGTACTGGGGGACTTCAACCTGCCATCTCTTGGTGAACACTCTGATGGGACCCAGGAGTTCATGGCTTCCATGGCAACCATGGACTTGACCCAGGTAATTCAGGGTCCGACTCATACAGCGGGACACACACTCGACCTTGTGTTTCTTTTGGGGCAGTGGAGACATGATCTGGAATTAAAGGGGATTGAGATCTCGCCCTTGTCATGGTGAGATCACTTCCTGTTGAGGCTTGATTTTTGGAAGCTGCTCCCCCACTGCAGGGAGGTGGAGCCGATTAAATGGTTCTGCCCCAAGTGCCTGATGGACCCATTGGGATTTCAGATGGAGCTTGGAAGGATACCGGACTTGCCCACAGTCCGACTGAGTCCTTGGTTGCTGCTTGGAATATAGTGGTGGCTGAGGCATTAGAACGGATTGTGCCTTTGTGTCCTCTCCATGGCAGTGGATCCAGGAGAGCTCCTTGGTTTACCAAGGAACTCCAGGAGATGAAGCGCCAAAAGAGACGCCTAGAGCGACGCTGGAGGGCTAGTAACTCCGAATCTGACCGAACACTGCTAAGAGCCTTTATTAGGACTTATCTGATGGTGATATGGGCAGCAAAATGTACTTATTTTTCCGCTCTTATTGCGTCCGCAGAATCTCGCCTGGCTGCCCTGTTTAGGATAACCCTCTCCCTTCTGAAAGGAAGGGATGCAGGGGAACCCTTGCAGGGAAGAGCTGAGGAATTTGCCCAATTTCTGACAGACAAAGTCACTCAGATTCGGATGGACCTAGACTCCATTTGGACAGTGCCAATAGAGATGCCGAGGGAGGGCCTTGATCAAATTTTGTGGAGTGAGTTCCAGCTTGTCACTCTGATGAAGTGGACAAGGCCATGGGAGCGGTGAGTGCCGCCACCTGTTTGCTGGACCCGTGTCCCTCCTGGTTGGTTTTGACCAGCAGGGAGGTGACACGAGGCTGGCTCCAGAGGATTGTGAACACTCGCTTCAGGAGGAATCTTTCCCGCAGCCTCTGAAGGAGGCGGTGGTGAGACCCCTCCTTAAGAGGCCTTCTCTGGACCCAGCTATCCTTAAAAACTACCGTCCAGTCTCCAACCTCCCTTTTTTAGGGAAGGTTGTTGAGAAGGTGGTGGCCTTCCAACTCCGACGGACCTTGGATGAAGCAGATTATCTAGATCCCTTTCAGTCTGGTTTCAGGCCTGGCTACTGCACCGAAACCGCTTTGGTCGTGCTGACCGATGATCCCTGGCGAGCCAGGGATAGAGGGCATTCCTCTATCCTGGTGCTCCTTGACCTCTCAGCGACCTTCGATACCATTGACCATGGTATCCTTATGTGACGGCTAGAAGAGGTGGGAGTGAGAGGCACCATTCTGCGGTGGTTCTCCTCTTACCTCTCTGGCAGGTCACAGTCGGTGTTGGTCAGAGAACAGCAGTTGACCCCTAGGCCCCTTGAATACAGGGTGCCGCAGGGCTCGGTCCTGTCCCCCCTCCCATTTAATATCTACATGAAGCTGCTGGGTGAGATCATTCGCCGGCACGGGATTAAATACCATCAGTATGCGGACGATACCCAGTTGTATCTGTCCGCCCCGTGCCAACTCAGTGAAGCAGTGGAAGTGATGTGCCAGTGCCTGGAAGCTGTTAGGGTCTGGATGGGAATGACCAAGCTTGCACTTAACCCTGACAAGACCGAGTGGCTATGGATGTTGCCCCTCAAAGATAGTCCAGATATTCCATCTTTAAGCCTGGGGGGTGAAATCTTACACCCCTCAGAGAGGGTCCATAACTTGGGTGTCCTCCTGGACCCACAGCTTTGCCTGGTGCACCAGTTGCGGCCCTACCTGGACCGGGAGGCACTTCAAATGGTCACTCATGCCCTCGTCACCTCAAGACTTGACTACTGTAATACGCTCTACATGGGGCTGCCCCTAAAAAAAGTTCGGAGACTACAACTGGTCCAGAATGCAGCCGCGCGAGCGATATTGGGTGTATCAAGATACACCCATGTTACACCTATCCTCCGCAAGCTGCACTGGCTCCCGATCGGTCTCCAAACGCGCTTCAAGGTGCTGGTTATCACCTTTAAATCCCTGCATGGCCTAGGACCTGGATATCTATGGGACCATCTTCTGCCACACACCTCCCAGTGTCCGATAAGATCCCACAGGGCCTTCTCTGGGTGCCGTCAACTAGACAATGTCATTTGGCGGCTCCTCAAGGGAGGGCCTTCTCTGTGGCTGCCACGGCCCTATGGAATGCTCTACCCCCAGAGATCCAGACCCTCCCCACTCTCGCGGCCTTCCACAAAGCCATTAAGACTTGGCTTTTCCAGGAGGCCTGGGGCTGTTGACCTCTTGAATGAGGTCCAGCCCCATTAAGGTTGAGTGTATGTTGTATCTCTTTTAACTTGTCTTGTTTTCTACTTTTTAAACATTTTAATATTCCTTTTATTGTTTTTATGTAAGCCGCCCTTCGGGATTGGGCTGCATATAAATTTATTAAACTCGAACTCGAACTTTTAGGCCTGGACACAAGTCATACATTAGGTAGTATTATTAGGTATTCTATTATTTCTATTGTTCAGAAACAGAGCTTTTAATCCTCTGTTGTAAGTGATTTCTACCAGTTTAATATGTTAATTTTACTTTTTCCTATTTTTTGTTTGTCAGAGGATTATTAGTTTATTGTTAATATACTGAAAAATAATAATACTTTCACAAATTCTGCAAATTCATATAAGTCATTTGTATATGCAACTAAGTTACACTACTCTATGAATTCAATATGATACTATCTCTTTAGATCTGGCCATCCAAAGTAAATTTAAATTCTTTTTTAGTTGTATATTCAGAACTGAATATACTTTTGAACTTCATACCCCATGTTTCAAATTTATCATTAAATGAAGAACTATGCCAACTATTTGCAAAATTTGAGGTGCTACAAAATGATACTACTCCTCAGTGTCCTAAAAACAAAGAGCTCAGAATCACAATTTCGAATCAACACTGTGTGTTCACTTTGTCTATTAACTGAAACTTAATTGATATATTAACTAATGTTATTTTATTTTACATGACCACACACTGATATGTTTAAAATTGGGCAAATGATTTTCTCTCTACATAATAGGTATTTCAATTGCTTTCCTTTGTCTTTTGAATTTTTAATTATTCTTGTTTTTTTATTTATCTATAGATTGAAGATAATAATCATAATTAAAACATTCCCAACTATTTTCACATTCTTCTTGAAGCTATTTAGATTCCATCCATGCAGAAAAATATTTTTGCTAGCTAGCCCAATTTCTCTAGCTGTGTATGTTATGTGCTGAGTGCACATAGTGGAATGGTTTTGTGTTGCATTGCATTGTTTTTGTTCTTTAAATATAGGTAATATAGTAAGCTGAAAGAAATCACTGCATGTGTTTTTACACATCTATGAAGAAAACAATGTTCAATTCAGTTTCCCTTTTAAAACTTACCTCTCCATAAGTCTGTTTTGGTTTTTGAAAGAACAGCCTCTGAATTGAAGTTGTTAGATTGAGTTAAAGCTCTTGAGAAGTGTTCATCCACCACTGAGCCAATGTCTCCCTGAAAGTAGGTGAAAAGGACGCAGCGAGAATTAAGGTATTCCATTTCAGTAGGCTGATCTTTCTCCTCTTCCTCTTGCTTATTAGAAAGTGTCACTTCCAGAGTTTCTTGCATCTTGCTATATACAACTATTTTATTCTAAGGGGAGAAAAAAATGGATAGACAGTAGAATAACACATAATTACATATCCTAAAAGCTAATGATTGTCAACCTATGAAAATGAATATACCTTATATATTTGTTTCAACTGCATTCATGTTTGTTAATTAGTTACTATCATGGCCTGTTAGAATCACCTTTATATTTCCCATCTGGTTATTTGATTGTGATAGAAAAAAAAAATTAAAACAAGTATTTTTGAATGTTTCAGAATGGTGAAAAATCCCATCTCACTACTAAACAAATACATTTTTTAAAGATGTCTATTTCCTAGGATGAGCAATTGTGAACAGTAGATAATGGAAAAAGAAGAGAAAATTAATCCTTCAGTGAAAGAGTAAGTTATGAAATATCGAGGCCATAATTTTGATCAAAAAAACAAATGCCACTAATTTATTATTTCAGGATTATTCAGCTTTAAGATGTTTCTTATTTGGCAAAAGCAAATTCTTTGTGGCATTTTTATGTATTGCATAAAAAGGCAGATTGAAACTGAATAAATAATGTGGAAAACAGAAGAATTTTATATTATATATATTTTCCAATAAACCAAAAAATTATGCTAGAAAAAAACCAGCCCAATTTAAGCCAATTGTTTTCAAAATATTCCCTTTTTTTAACATAAAACTTGTCTATTATGATATGATACTCCAATATTCTATTATAAAAAGAAAAAGAAAAATTTAAGTAGAATACAATATGTTTCAAAGCAGTTTAGATTTTAGATATAAAAAAAATCTGCTTCTTGTCATACAAGTTTGTTCAAAATAGATATTAATGTAATACAACTTTAAATTATAAATCAATAAATATTACTTTAAATAAACAAATACCTACATACAAAATTGAGTTACAATTAAAATACAGGGGCAAGTTCCTAATTTATACTGCTCTGACACTAATATACTGTAGGGTGGGCTTGAAATAATTATCCTAGCTTTGATAAAACTGCTCTTACAATAGCAGAAAGAAAAAATAATAAAACAGAAATCATTGGAGTTTAGACCATATTTGTGAATTCCAACCAAGATGGTCACTTCCCATGTATGGAGAAAACATTTGTGTGTGTGTTTGTGTGCACAATAATGATAAAACCTCATGGAATGCAGTAAAAACCAAAAAAAAAAAGAGTGAATTCTCAAATGACTATATTGGGGCCAAGTCAATATTAGTCCCACTTCACCCACGCACAGCATAGTCTAAAAGTGTTGTCATTCTGATAAGAATGTACTGATTTATTTTGTTGCATCAGATTCTTAAGTCAAAGGGTAAAAGCTGAATTTCAAAAATAAAATTTTAAATGTAGTTTTTATACTGGTTTATTTTTCACTTTTCTTTTAAATCAATACTGTGATGAAACATAAAGCGAAGTGCTGCTTTCTCTCATTTATTTAAATTTTGGCAGATAATTCTGCACACATTTAGGCAAGAAGTCATTGAAATCAGAGGTGGGTTGCTCCCGGTTCGGCTCAGATCAGACAAAGCAGTAGTAGCAGCGGAAGGAAGCTCCGCTCAACAGCCCAAATGCTTCTGCACATGTGCAAAAGTGGCACACGCATTAGTGCACTTGAACCAGTAGTAAAAAAAATTGCAACCCACCACCAATTTTATTTAATAAAACATATCTACTGAAACTCCTGCTAAATGTATATGAAGACATTTTATTCATATAATTCTTCATTTTGTTGTATTATGTCTGTTTGGAATTGATCTACTCACTTGAAGAATAAAAAGACTTCATTAAAAACAACAGCAAGCAGTAGAAACAATATAAGCAACATAGTCTTGTGGCCACTTTTACAGAAATATATTCATTTACATTATATTTCCATGTGTTACAACTCAGTTAATCAAATACTCTTATGCAAAGGATTATACTCCATCATGATACAGTTTGCAGTAATACGTCCTATAGTTTTTAAAATGTTTGCTGTAACAAACCAACTTTTCTCTTTTGAATAATGGGACACTGCATTTCTGGTGACATGTCTAAAAGACTAAAACTGAAAACTGACTAGGCTTTCCATTTAAGATGACTTATTATGCCTATACAATCATCATAATGATCACATTTTCACATTGACAAACCTCAAACTTTTTTTGGAACCTACTTTCAACTTAGGCAAAACAATGTTATATCTTCTAAAAGAAAATTCTAGTCATGTATTCTGAATACATGTACTTGTAAGTAAAAGACCATACTGAATTTAATGTGACTTCTTTCTGGGCATGCTGCATATTCAAAACTGGGGCATAAATGCAAAAAAGCAGCCTTCCTTAATGACAACCTCCAGCTTTTATTCAGAATTAATGGTGAATTCATGAATTCACAGCCCAAACATGGCTTCTTTTTAGCAAATGCTGATCTTCCAAATCTTTTTCACTCCTACGTCTAAGAGAATATACAAAACTTTGAATAGGTCTCAGATGACTCAGAAAAGGGACACAGTGGCGCTCAATGTGGTCATCACAAAGGTTTTCACATTCCAAGAGGAGGATAACTCAAGAAACCCTCCAGCCTTGGACACAGAATTGGTAAAAAGAAGAAAAAACTAGAAAGCTGCCTATATCTCCCACAATCCTCAGATATGATACCTCCATTTTGGTCTGATGGGAAATAACTTTAAACATGAAGTACCACCAGTTTGCAGTACATTCATTCTATGTTACTGAAGCGGCAGGACCTTTTCTTCTGCCAGATAGGCAACCCTCTTCCAAGTTTCTCGTTAAGACTCTGCTTGTTAAGACTCATCTGATACCCTCTCTTCTTCAGTTTCAGCCATCTAGCTATCAAAATCATCCAGGCTCCTCCAGATACAAAGTTCTAATGCTCCTCCTTTGAGCAGACACTTCATCAATTGACAGTGGCTGAAGCCACCCTACACCTACATTGTTCAGAGCCTGCCCAAATACTCATATGGTGGCAAAAAAACAACAACAACCTGTTATTCATCATGTAGGGACATTCTGGACCATATTTAGACTAAGGTTTGAACGGCTATGTATAAGGGGTTAGCAGTAAGGCAAAGCATATGTTCATGAATACATCTGTGAGTAAGTGACTGAGTCAAACACTGCATCTGATTGGATTCATATGCCCTTTTATATGTAGTCTGCATGTTGAAGAGATGAGTATCACTTCTAGATTAGAGAATGCCAGAAGAATATTTATGTATGTGGTGTGTGGCTGAAGACAGGTCTCCACACAGAGCAATCAGCCATTCTGTTCAACCAGGTACCTCATGAGTCTCATGAGTCAAACTCGTAAGTGATACATGGCATTGGTTAAACTACAAAGGTCACCCAGCCCCTTCTATAGATAAACATCCAGCGCTCGTTTTTGAGCAGACGCTTCATCAATTTTTTCTCACTGCTGGGTTCATCCATCCCACCTCTCCCAAGAATGGGTCTAGCAGACTCCGTCATTCCCATTTCTGTTTTCTCCGCCCACTACTAGAATAACAGCTTTCCCGTTGACTTGTTAAAGGTCTCACCTGTTGGCTCGGCGTGAACGCTGGTGTAGAGAACGGGCAAGGACTCGTGGAACACACGGCGGATGCTGCGGGCAATTTCACCTGGGACGGGCGACGCGTCGCTTGCGCCTGATGCCTCACCACATCCGAGCAACTCATGATACGCCCAGGACCTGCTGTTGCTGGTCCCTGCAGCTCTACGCTCCGGTCACAGCTACCCTTTTCCAAGTGATCTCGACAACGGTGCTTTGATGGGACTGCGAAGCCAAGACGCGTTCATCTTCAGCAGGCGACCGCTTTCACACTTATATAAGAAGTTCTGAAACGGCGGCGGCGGCGGCGGCGGCGGGCGCATAAGGAGGCAGCGTAGCCACGGGGAGGCAGAGAAGCGCAATACGCCTCTGCCGCCCTGATTATCATATACGCAATACGGAGCCCCCACACTCGACCAGTTGCTAGAGCACCAGGCAGCGCGTCCCAACTTAGAAAACTCCGCCTTGCCCTCTTCGGATTGGAGTAAAGTTTGCTTCGAGACTGAAAGTGGATTCTCGCAAAAAAGAGACTGCCGGCTTCCTTCATTTATGCAGATTGATAGTGCGCGCTGGGTCAGTTTTAGATTGGGATATTGCGCGATGAGTATGCTGTGATATGTTTTGCTTCGCGAAAGCGGGGAATAGCAACTGCGCCCAAGGAAGGATGGGGAACTAATACATTTTTTTTTGCTTTTTCTTTTGCTGTCAGTGTATTTGGCAATTTGAAATTCATCGTGGAATATGCATCAGTCTCCAATTTAATTTTGCATTGCATTTTTATAACCTTAAAGATGTCCCATCTTTATGCTAAGGTTATAAAAATGCAATGCAAAGAGCAAAAAAAAAAAAAAAAAACCAAAACCAAATTGTCCTTCTAGTCTCAGCAGGTACAATGTCAATTGCTTTCCTAAAGTGTATTATAATAGTCAATCTTTACAGGCAGAGATGGTCAGAATGAGAAAATAATTTCAGGAAAAAAGAAATGACAATCTGTAAGAATGGATGTGGTTCTAACCTTTTCTTCTGCTGTGATTTTTTAAAAGAACACCTCCTGCAATTTAATGCCAAAGCTCATAAAACTACCACCAAAGCGTTTCCAACTAGAACATTTTGTGAATTACTGCTTTGCTAGCTGAGGAAATGCTATTATTGCACAAGTGCACTTTTGGAAAATGCTTATAGTTTTCTTTTCTGGTTTTTCCCCACAATATGGGAGCTAAGTAGCTTATATTTAAAGGGAAGGAAATATTGCTGAATTTTTGCTTCATTTATGCAACATTGACTTATTCTTATAATATTATGCATGTTTTGATATATTGTTGAATATATATTGATATAATGTGAAGAGGCAAATTCACACTAACTCACATCTCTGCTTCTATGCTCTGTCATGGCTATAGAATGTTCAGAATCCTTCTACCTGTACAATGCACATATCAACTCACACCCACATTGTATTAGTATATTATTGCTATCCATCCAGGGGCAGCATATGGCAATCAGACTACCTATTGATGATTGCCATGTAATGTTATAGATTGCTTCATATAATCTGTTCAGAAATTGCCACATGCTTCAAATCATTTTTTACAACTTTTTCATCATACTGTCATTCACCCATGAAGATGTAATGCAGTTCCCTATTGCAAGCAAATCACTCATGTTCATTAAAAGCTTGACCATAGTCATTTAGCTATATACAATATAGTCATGGTGGTCCATGATGTAAACAACTGCTTGGGGAGGGGTCAGCGTGTGCAACCCATGTGTCAATATGTCACTCACAAAACAGAACACAGAGGGCCACATGTGGTTTATGCATTATGGTTGCTGTATGGTGGAGACTGAATGGTCATCTTATTCTTTTCGATTGGTGGGGTGTCAGACTGCCTTGTCTCAGCCTCAGCATCCAGATTCATTGTTTGTTAGATAGGAGTTGCTGTAACACTAATGCAATTAGTCAGTGTTGTCTACTTCATTGCCCTTTTCTCTAATGTTCTTATTGAAGAAATTATACTGGCCTGTTTCTGCATGGGGGTGTGGGGGAAATGAATTGCAATTATTGACTGCTCTGCTCTACTGAAGGACATCATAAGAGCCAGAATGGAAATGCTACCAGCCACCCATGACCCACCAGGTGTGGATGAAATACAAAGAGGAAAAGGTGTACATATAATGTGAAGCAACTGGTCAATCAGCAGCAGACTCTTACCAAAATATATGGCCACAGGGGATGGTCAGGTCCTTTGTGCAGACTATTCCTGCAGAGGTATGCAAAGCTTTCTGGTTAAACAGGAAACACCTGTGTACCAATGTATCAAAATTAACAAGAAAAAGACTCAACAATCTCCTTTCTTTCTCCCACCTTCTTCCACTTACAGTGTGCTACATGTGCTATGAGGCTTCAATCTTATCCATGCAAGTCAGATTCACCAGAGCATACACAAGTATGCAAAAATATTCCTTTCACTCTCTGGCAATACCAGGGAAAGCAGGTATCCTTGCAATCACGGGTACCAGGTTGTGGCATGGGGACTGAGAGAAAGTTGGACTTTATATTTGACCTGTTATTTCTTTTTATTAGCCTTTCGATCGACAGCATCAATGTCCCCCCCCCCCTGCCGATGTTGCCAGGATATGTGTATGGTTTTATGAAAATAGTGCAAAACTTCACTACCATGTGGCATTCACAATGACTCACGTATTAGCTACTGCTAGATCTTGCAAATCCACCATACAGGACTTGGCTTAGTAAGATGTGATCCCCTGCTACAAAATATACAGGTTTCCATCCAAATCAGTTTGGGAGGACCAAGAAAAAACCACATACTCATGAGCACTTATAATATTACCTTGTCAGATAATGAAATGTCTGCAAACAAATAACGAAGCTCAGAGAGCACCAAGAACTCGAACTCAGGGCAGAAGAAGCTAAACCATAGGTGCAGATTTAATAATAATTCAATTATAGTCTTGAATAGTGTAATGAATTAATACTAATTTAATATTAGTGGAACAGGATAGCACACAGAAGCAATTTTGTGATGCTAGATCCATTCTCTCACAATGTTTGTCATTGCCATGTCAAACTTTTTATTTCTTATACTACGATATGGAGAAGGTGGAAGTATACTGAGAATTCATCTGTGTGGCAAACCTGGTGGAATTTTTAATAAAATACTTACATTGGCAAGAGCCTATGGATAAACAATTATGTATGAAAACACATCAACCTACAACCTACACTTAATTATTGTTTCAGTTGTGCATCCTGTGCTTGTGGTAATGAGCAACCAATTCTATTGCTCTTGGATCAATGCACAGTATGGCACTTCTCTTTGATAGCCCCTATTGAAAGGTGAGGGAAGCACAGTTTCTCCTCTTCTTAATTCTTACTGCTGCTTTCTCCACATTTCAGAAATGTAGGGACAAGAGATGATTAGACATCTATGGAATTCGCAGAGACTGGGCATCCCAGAAGAGTTGTAGGATACCTTCAAAGCAGACTGCAACATGCAGATGACCATGGACTTTCTTAATTCCTTTTGATTCCCTATTCCCATCCCTACTTTTTCCTTTGCTTAAAATTGTGTTCTGTTCTTTAGAAAAAAGATTTTGGCTAGGGTTACAATTTTGCTGTTATCTTCCGCCAATGTCCTATGCTAACATGTGGATTAACATGAATGGGCACGGGGCTGTGTATTTGTACACAGCAGGTAGTCAGTTGCTATTCCAGGCAGGCACAGCTGCTTTCCTTGGATTTTACTGAGAACACAATCTGCTGTACAAATGATACTGAGCCTGAAAAGCCACATATGGGCTTTCCTATCCAGTGAATCAGAACATGGATAAGCTTGCAAAGAGATGCCTACAGATATGAATAGAAACATGCACAAGCACAGAAACAGAAATGGGCCAATACCAATGCCTATCTACATACTATTACTGGTAATCAGTTCCATGTAATTGTTAAGAAAATGATAGCTTGTGGTTCTATCAGTATCACAAAGATGGGACACTTTTCACTTTCCTTTTGTTTTCTTGTCTCCCATTGCTGGAATGGTGAGATAAGATAAAGACTTTAAAGTTTGTTAAGGACTGTCAGGAAACCTGGGATTTGGGGACAATATATGTATTAAAGTGACTGAAAGAACGAAATCTAGTTTCGATCAGAACTTGGAAGAAAATAGTGCTTATCCTTCCCCAAAGAGCCACACGGTTGAAGACTCCATAGCAAAACTCAAAATGCTTATTGTAAGAAAACTGGAACTTTAAAAGCAGAACCATTGAAAAAGAAAATTTCAGGCAAACTCAGTCTCAACAAATACAAGCATTTTTTTAATACATTATGTTTGTTATTTTACACGGCACCTGTATTCTGTCTCACATAAATTCTATCATCACTCTAGTTTATTTCTGCTTCCAATGAAGTGAGGTACAACTCACAAAAACTTCTGACTTTTAATAAAAGTTGTTAGTTGGGAAAGGTCCTATAAGACGTTGGATTTTTTGCCATCATAGACTAAGATAGTTTCTTGGTGCCAGATCTTAATGTACAATGATCAGATCTGCTAATTTACCACTATGGAAACCCTTCCATACAGCTGTTGTAAATGACCAGTGGACCATTCTTGTGTTGGGTTGAGGAAGTTGTATAAATTTGTTAAAGCACAAGGTTACTACATTTTAAGAGTTATGCCATTCGCAAAGCCTTAATTTGTTCCATTTTATAGTTATAGTATCTGCACATTTATTTTCTTTCTCTATATGTTTATACAGAAAAGTCAAGAATATAGAATTTTGATAATAAAAGAATGTTGATAATAAAAGAAATCAGGCTGTTCCTTTTACATAATCCAAAAAATGAGAAAGTAATCTATTTTCATCTTATTTGGTACAATCCATTTTACAGCAAAAATCTTTCAGTAAATTGAAGAAACATCTAAGACTGAATATACTGCATACGTCTTTTTCAAACCTTTATTTAAATAATCACTGCTTTCTTATATCCATTTTATTTCATTATTTTGCTTAGAATTCCCAGAAGAATTCTAAGAATATAAAAAGTATATAAATCAAAAGTTAACACTAGATGAGATTTAAAAGGTATCTTGTGTATTGTCTTGATTTTTCCATACAAAAGAAGGAGAAAGGATCAAAGTGTTGTAATCTTGGTGCAATATATGTGATAGATAGATAGATAGATAGATAGATAGATAGATAGATAGATAGATAGATAGATAGATAGATAGATAGATAGATAGATAGATAGATAGATAGACAGACAGACAGACAGACAGACAGATAGATAGATAGATAGATCAGAGAAAAAAACAATAAAGTCTGGTCTGCATGGTGCACAGTTAGGACAGAATAAATACATATAGAAAGCTTTAAGAACAAAGTACAATAAAAAAGAAGCATTGCAAAATATTTAGGAATAGAGCAAAAATCCATAAGATGGATTCTGTTAGGACCCAGTTGAAAAGTAATTTCATATCATATACAATAATGATTAAATTTTCAAGTTCTGATGCTTACAGGGATAAAATGCTAATTCCACCACACTTGTTCAAGCGAAAATATGCTAGAGTACATTCACCAGTTTGAGATATCTGATTGAAATAAACAAGGCCACACAGTTTTCCAGTTCTTTTTTTAAATAAAATATTTCATTCATTAACATCAGTAGGAAGAAAGCTCAGCCAAGCTTTATCAGAACAGTCAAACAGCTTCACTCAAATAACTGTTTGTATTCTTTTGTGGGTGAGTCTTCCATTCAAACACATTTCATTGGGCAATGGAGAAGAAAACCACTCTTATTTTTTTTCTGTACTCTAACATTTCTCCCAAGCTATTTTAAACAGGAATCACTAACAAATTATGATAAAAACCTAAACTATATGGATACCTAACATGTATGTATGTATGTATGTATGTATGTATGTATGTATGTATGTATGTTTCTATTGTATGTTGCTAAATATTAAACATATTCTATCTTGAGTTAAGAAAAGGATTTACAGAACTTAAGGGCAATCTCTCATCTCTCAGAGCCAGCTGGCTTGGAACCACCTAGTGATCTGACAGTGAGAACTATCGACCAATAGAAGGGCGAGCTATCCACCTGTCTATCTGTCATACACCCGAATGAATCTATGAAGGTAAAGGTCTTATCACTGAAAGGTTTTTTATTAAATGTAGAAGCCAAATCTAATTTTACTTACAATAAAAAACAGATGCCTAAAAGGAAGAATGTGAACAGTGAAGAAAATAATTCATATAAAAATAACACTAATGGACCTCGACAGCTAGTCAACCTCAAAACCTAAAACAGTTTTTAAAAAACTTCTAGAACATCATTAGGATGGAAGCCCTTAGAAATCTGGGCAGAAATAATTCCACAGAATAGGTGTACACCACTTGTAGTCAGATGATTCTCAGGTGATACTCAAACACAAATTGACAAATGACTTGTCCCAGTGGTTTTATATAGATGTCAATATGAGGGAAGCATCAAAGTTCCACAAATGAAGAAACAAGGACTCAACCTCTCTACTAGCCACTGAGAAAGGAGGAAAACCATTTATTACAGTGACTATCCACAAATAGTCCAAAATAAACATGATCAATGGTATTGAAATCCTCTGACTGGTCCATGCTAGTGTTGGTCATTAGCAAATAGGAACAATGACATTTCTGTGCTGGACCATGGCTTGACACCTGACCATAATGGGCTTCCTCCAGCCCCTTGAAAATGCTTTCAAATCATTATTTTTAATATGGATGCAGCTGTCCGTGCTTAAAGTCCAATGATGCCCTCTTGAGGAGAAAATACACCATTGTCTTCTTCACACACAAAAGATACAATACAATATAATAGCAGAGTTGGAAGGGACCTTGGAGGTTTTCTAGTCAAACCCCCTGCCTAGCAGGAAACCCTATACCATTTCAGACAAATGGCTTCCAACACCTTCTTAAAGACTTCCAGGGTTGGGGCATTCACAACTTCTGGAGGCAAGCTGTTCCATTGATTAATTATTCTTAATTGTCAGGAAATTTCTCCTCAGTTCTAAGTTGTTTCTCTCCTTGATTAGTTTCCACCCATTCCTTCTTGTTCTACCCTCAGGTGCCTTGGAAAATAGTTTGACTCCCTCTTCTTTGTGGCAACCCCTCAGATATTGGAACACTGTTATCATGTGTCCCCTAGTCCTTCTTTTCATTAAACTAGATATACCCAGTTCCTGCAACCGTTCTTCATATGTTTTAGTCTCCAGTCCCCTAATCATCTTTGTTGCTCTTCTCTGTACTCTTTCTAGAGTCTCCACATCTTTTCTACACCATGGTGACCAAAACTGAATGCAGTATTCCAAGTGTGGCCTTACCAAGGCATTATAAAGTGGTATTAACACTTCATGTTATCTTGATTCTATCCCTATATTTATGCAGCCTAGAACTGTGTTGGCTTTTTTGGCAGCTGCTGCACACTGCTGGATCATATTTAAATGGTTGTCCACTAGGACTCCACAATCCCTTTCACAGTTACTACTATTGAGCAAGGTACCACCTATACTGTACCTGTGCATTTTGTTTTTCTTGCCTAAATGAAGAACCTTACTCTTTTCACCATTAAATTTCATTTTATTAGATAGTGCCCAATGTTCACGTTTGTCAAGATCCTTCTGTATCTTTAGGCTATCTTCTGGAGTGTTGGCTTCCAGCTTGGTGTCATCTGCAAATTTGATGAGTTCCCCATTTATTCCTCATCCAAATCATTTATGAAAATGTTGAAGAGTACTGGCCCAAAAAGAGCCTTGGGGCACTCCACTGCATACTTCCCTCCATGAAGATGCAGTTCCAATGAGGACTACACGTTGAGTGGGTTGGTCAGCCAGTTAAAAATCCATCTGGTGGTGATTCTGTCTAACCCACATTCTTGTACTTTATCTAGTAGTAGGTTATGGTCTACCTTATCAAATGTCTTACTGAGGTCCAAGTAAACTATATCAATGACATTGTTCTGGTCCACAGAACAAGAGATTGACATTACTGCATGATATACCGTTAATCTTCTGAATAGTGTTGGCAATCTAGTAGATCACTGAATCTAATAGGTGGAAGTTGCTTATGGTTATAGACTAATTTTTACCAGGTCTATCATGCTGGTCCAGTTTTATTCTCTAAGGGTTTTTAGCTTGTCATAGGTTGAGAGAAATTGACTGCTCTAAAGTTGTCAGGTAGCTTTCACAGAAATATAAAAGTAATTGTAGTGTTATTGCCTATTTTATAAATCTATGAAGTAGATTGAAAGATATTTATTCATTAAAATAAAATTTAATATTATTTTAAAATAGCAAGATGATTTTTAGTTTATGCTTTTATGTAAACATGTAAAAATAAAAATGACAATTACAATAAATGCAGATGGATTTACATGTCCCAAGATAATATGGAAGGATCTAATATGGATAGGTCACCAGGAGCAAAGCTGAGCTTTCAACTCATGCTGGAGCCCATCCTGAGGAAATTCTGTCTAGCAAAAAATGTGCTTTGGGCTATTTTTTGTGTAAAAAATATGATACCTGATTGCATGTGGTTTTTTAGTTGTTGATATGGGTGTGGATGGCTGATCATTAAGTCATTGTTGACTTAATAGTCAGCCATCAACACCCCAATCAACAACTAAAAAGCCACACACAGAATGGTCCAAAACACAGTCTCTGCTAAAGAAAAGTTTCCTGAGGATGGGGTCCAATATAGAAGACAAAATCTCTGGTCCTGGTAACTGATTCAGATTGGATCCTACAGCAAATATAATGTGGGCATGGATCGATAGATGCTACAGACATTTGAAAAATACATTCCAAATGGAAAGCAATGGTATAAAAGACAGTAAACAGCAGTAGCACTTAGACTTATATACAACTTCATAGTGCTTTTACAGCCTTCTCTAAGGAGTTTACAGAGTCATATTGTCCCCAACAATCTGGGTCCTCATTTTACCCACCTCAGAAGAATGGAAGGCTCAGTCAACCTTGAGCCGGTGAGATTTGAACTGCTGAACTGCAGCTAGCTGTCAGCTAAAGTAGCCTGCAGGACTGCACTCTAACCACTGCGCCAACTTAATGCAAAAGTTTACTTCATCTACTTTACCATAAAGATTTTGAGATGAATACTCAATAATGATTTCAACATACAGAAAAAATTAATATATTCTGTAATGAATAAGGTGATCTTTTATCATTTAAAATAACTTCTTCCATCAAATAACAAGATTTAAATTAGTTTCTTCAGAATATGTTCCTATTCAGGTCCAGGAAGAAAAGGGCTTGCTTAATAAAAAGAAATACTAAATGAGGACTTTCTGCAGATGATCATTCATACTAGATTACTCTTTCAATATCTGCAAAATCCTTAGAAATAAGAAAAAAGTAGATTTCACATTATTGTATCAGTTATATGCCGATCTGAAGCTTGCTGTCTCCAATTTAAAAAACACAGTGTTTTTTAGAATATATTGTTGGTTTTGTGTATGTTTGTTCTCATTCTTTGTACAATTTGTTGCATTTATTTATAAGAATTAGTTTTCAGTATGCAAGATGGGCCCTAGCTACTACCCATATGGGAGATCATTTAGAAGTCAATGAGCATAGATAGCTAGACTAAAAACTGTGGGGAGAGGGATGTTCAGAAAAGGATTAATGGCAAACAATGATCATATTAGATAATGAAAACTGCCTCTGTAGATCCATTTAAATTATGAGGAACTGAATTCTACCCAAATGTATTTTATTTAACCTTTACATTTTAAGGCAAGTTTAGACACAATAGGTGGCAAAAGAAATAAAGTGACACTACTATCCTCCAAGCTACTTGAAGCAGCCATCTTGTTCTATCACAGATAGACAGCAGTTATTATGTTAGGAGAACCTTCTGAAATTCAAGAAACATGATGAAATATAGAGGAAATAATTCTAGATCATTATATTTTTTTCACATTAAATTTGAAATATCATCTCAACTAAAATGGTGCCTTTATTAAAGCTTTATTGAGCCAATAGAAATATTTGTACTGAATGTTTTAATGTAATCAATATATTAGTGAAAAAAATCAGACTTGTCTTTGGTTGCCATTAAAACATTTAAAAAAATTGTTTACCCTTCAATGTAAATATGTGAATGTGAATATTATTCCAATTAGTTAAAGGTGTTCCATTTTATATAGTTTTATAAAAACAAAAACAACCAAGCTGTTTCTTGCTCCCTTTTGTCCCAACAAAACCCATAGAGACATCTGCAATCCTGTTTAATTTTAGGACCACATATAGCAAGAATGAGCACAAGCAGAAATTTCAAGTATTCAGAACCATGAATATAAATAAAATCAAGAGGGTGGCATACAGCACAAGTGAATTATTATTAGCATTCCAAACAATGGAAGGTAAAATTGATTGAAGAAGATTATTGGAGATGAGATGGGCTTTTAGATCTAGCTCTTCAGTTTAGATGATGTAGAAGGAGAAGTACTGTGAGCAAAAAAACCACTTTATGTACAGCTGAATGTTCCAGGGTTTAAGTGCGTCTATTTTTTAACAAAGCAAAGGGAAAACAGATGGGTATAAAAGATAAGCAAAACTTTAAAAGTTTAGGTAGAATTTCTTCATATTTAATCCTTAAGGGACATCCAAAAAGATTTTTGGCAAATGGAAGGAGAAGTAGAATAGGCTTCTATTTAATCAATAATAATGACAGCTGGTGTGTACTGAGTCCAGGGATTAAAACCGATGTATGTTTATGACAGTGGTGGGTTTCAAAATTTTTTAGAACCTCTTCTGTAGGTGTGGCCTGCTTTGTGGGAGTGGCTTGGCAGCCATGTGGCTGAGTGGGAGTGGCTTGCCAGCCATGTGACTGAGTGGGAGTGGCTTGCCAGTCATGTGACTGGGTGGACATGGCCAACTTGTAAAATGTGGTGAAACTCACTTAACAACGCTCTTGCTTAGCAACCAAAATGTTGGCTCAGAAACACTGACATTTGAAGCATGCAAGTCTTAAAGCTGTCAAGTTACAAGACCCTTGCACCCCTTAAAGCTGTCAAGTTACAAGAGCCTTGCACCAACTTAGAAAAAAAAACAGGGGTATTCAAACTTGACAGCTTTAAGACTTGTGGACTTCAAGTCCCAGAATTCCTCGTCCAGTGATGTTGGCTCAGGAACTCTAGCATTGAAGTGTGCAAGTCTTAAAGCTGTCAAGTTACAAGACCCTTGCACCCCTAACCCTTTAGGAAAAAACCTCCAGGAGTGTTCATACTTGACAGCTTTAAGACTTCAAGGTTTAGATAGGACTCTTAGAGGTGGGCGGGGGGATTGGTGAGCCAGCCAATCAGTGAGTGGTGGGCGGGGCAAGTGTGGTGCGGACGGGCGGGAGGAGGGAGCCAGTTCTAAATGGCACGGTAGATTTGTGGAACCTCTTCTATAGAAGAGGTTAGAACTGACAAGAACCCACCCCTGGTTTATGACCATAGTTATTGTAATTTTTTGGAAAATAACTTCAATAACAAATCCACATAACCAGAAGAGTTCAATAGCTTCAAACCTACACCTGTTAACACAAATTGACAGGCAAGCTATTATGATGGTGGAAAGAAACTTGACTGCTTATTCTTAAATAGGAATGAAAAGTTGTTAACATACCAACTACATTAATTTATTGACTCACACAAAGATTTCCAAGTTCACTTTGTAGATGGATCCTTGATTCCAAGCCACTTAATGTAAACCCAATGGGAGAGTAGCTCATGCCAATTCTTCTGAATCAGAAAAGAAATTGAATCAGAAAATACACCTCATCATAAACTTAAAGTACATGCACATGAACAAACCCATTCCAAGTATTGCCTAGGAATAGAAAAATCTACATACTTAAGATGAATACTTGAGTGTATAAAAACAACTTAATCACCTACCAGTTAAGCACTTATGCCCTGTTGGTGCACAATCCTAATAGAAGCCTAGGATTAAAACTCTTTTAAGATAAAGAAAATGTAGATCCCTTAGAAGGATTTAAAATATATGTTTAATAATCCCAAGCAGGAAATTTGTAGAATCATACACACATGCAAAGATTTTTTAAAAAAATTATCTAACTTTTTTGCATATATTTATGGTTTTAAAATTAAAACTGATTCTTATGAAAGATGTTCCATAGTGTTGACCATTGCAAAATAAACCCGATTCCACACAAATACAATTTTATGCAGACATCATTGTATCACAAAAGGCAAATGTAGGTACTTAACATTGCCATGGCATCTCTATACTGACGCATAACGTTATGAAACAAGATTTGTTTTCAGGTTTTTTTTTTCTTTGTTTGAGAGAATATTACCAAGAATAATGACATTCTATTATATGACTTCTCTATAATAAAAGTCTTAAAGATCTAGACATTTTGTTTCTTAACATGGGGAGAAGTTAAAAAAATATTTATTTATTTATTTACTCATATAAGTATCAATTCTATATTGGTGCTAGAAACTGGCTCTTGCAAGTGAAATCCACTCCATTCAGAAAAATAAAAGAATTGTAATGTTCAGTTATTTTGACAATACTTTCTTTATAGGATACAATTGCATAAGGTCATCACAAGCTTTTCTAGTGGAATTCTTTTAATGTCTTCAAATCTCTGCCCAGTCTCATTGTTTCTGTAAATTCTAGTCCACACACCTAAATTATCATGTGGAGTTGTTGTGAAAGCAGTAACCAAGCTTGAATACTATAATTAAAATAAAACTGCATATTCTTCCTTGTTAGTCCATTTCTCTGTCCTTTTGTTCTCATTTCTGAGAAACTCATCTAGGCAGGGACATGCCCTGTCTAAACATACCAAAGCCTTCTAAAATTATGGTAAAAAATTTTTCACAAAACAAATGGTGCAAAAAAGCCATATTGAAAAAGTAGCTGCAATCAGTCTAATTTATGTGTTTACTTATTTCATGCACTTCTTCAGCCATTTTCAATATCAGGTTCATAATTTGGCAAGACAAAAAAAAATAAGAAAAATAAGAAAAGAAATGATACAGCCTTATTAATACTTAAGGCACAAGTTCTTAAAATTAAAATTCTTATAATAGCCAAATGATAACTTTATAAAATCAATATTGTTAAATGAAATAAAGAAAAAATAGCAAAGGCAATGAATCGCACAGAAAAAGCAATACAATATCCTTGGGGTTGTTTCTCTCTCTCTCTCTCTCTCTCTCTCTCTCTCTCTCTCTCTCTCTCTCTCTCTCTCTCTCTCTCTCTCTCTCTCTCTCTCTCTCTCTCTCACACACACACACACACACACACTTTGCCACAACTTAAGAAAATGGCTGTTGAGCTTTTTCTGGAGTCCTCTAATCTAATTATCACTTTCACACCAATTTTTCTGTTCAACATCCAATATTTTCCCATTCCTATGTTTCTTTTTCACATCTTCTTTAATATGCAAAGCTGCCAAGTCTGTCTGCTCAAATAAATGTAATTATCTTAAATATTAATTTTTACCATAGTCCTCAAAAGATGTTGGCAAAAGTCATCTAACACAAGAGACCACAGGAATGAATGAGTTAAGACATCTTCAACTTAGTGGAAACAATGACCACAGCTGTCACACCATGAGCTGTGGTGGCCCAGTGGTTAGAATGCAGTACTTCAAGCTACTTCTGCTGACTGCTGGCTGACTGCAGTTTGGCAGTTCGATCGTCACCAGCTCAAGGTTAATTCAGCCTTCCATCCTTCCAAGGTTAGTAAAATGAAAACTCAGACTGTTGGGGAAAATATGCTGACTCTGTAAACTGCTTAGAGAAAGCTATAAAGCACTGTGAAGCAGTTTATAAGTCTAAATGCTATTGCTATTGCTCATGCTAAGACTGCAGGCTTTGATATTTGAAATAATTCATTATATTTGTGAAGAATGAGATCTAAAATAGTAGCTTCGGCTTCTGGGGGCGGAGTCTGTCGCCGAAGAGGGCTCAACGGAGCTCCTCTCAGAGATCTGGTCTGTATATCTAAATAAGATCATAGATATCACCCCTTTTTGGCTAGAAAGGGGCAGGGAGTAGCTCTGTGGCTAGGGTCTATTCGTAATTCACAGCCTTTTTCTTTTTTTTGGCTGTGGATGGAGATTAGATCCAGCGTAAGCTGAGCTTTTATCTCCAGCCAGTTCTTCTCAGCTGCTTTTTTTTGCAGTCCTAGACAGGTGACTCCCCCCTCAGGACAAAGCAAAGTTGTTTGAAGCTATGATTAATACGGGCGGGTCCCACCCCTGTGAGATTTTTGCTTTTATTACTATCTTAAACACCAGCCTCATTTGTCCCAGAGGCTTCTTTGTTTAAACGGACTTCAAAATGGCGATTTTTCTCCGTTGGTGACTGATAGGGGATGTACTTAGCCGGCTTTACCTTCCTGCAGACCGCTCCTTAACAAAATAATCTTCTTTTTGGAAACAGAGGGGAGCGAGAGCGCTGTTTATTTGTTTATTTATAATGGCTCCCAGGTCAAAATCGAAGCGTTTCTCTACAAATGTGCTTAAAGAATCTATGAATGAATTTAAAGAATTTACTATGAAATCGCTGCCCTTGTCTCCTACGCCCTCTACTGGAGAATTCTTAACATAGGAATTTTTCTTTCAAATGCTTAATGACTTTAAACAGGAAATTAAAGAATTTGTATTGGAGCTATATGGTAATTTAAAGTCTAAGATTGCCCAAATGAAGGCGAATACGTTTGTAGCCGTGTCTGCTCTGACAGATTATACCGCTGAAATGGAGAATAAATTGGAAAGCTTGGAGGAGGCTAATTCTAATTTGACTACTAATATCCAAACATTACAACAAAAAATTAGAGATACTCAAAAACAGCTCGTTATGATAAATTTTAACAAGAAGGCATTTGCAATAAGAGTCAGGATTGCGCGAAAAGGAGCGAGAGAATTTGAAACAGACCTTTGTTGAGGCCTTCAGCCATGCGGTGGGAAGCCCGGGACTTAATTTTGATTGGCAGATTCAGAAAATCTATCGCCAGAATTCGTTGGTAGCGGAACAGCGACAGCTCCCGAGGGACATAATTATATATTTCTCCACAAAAGAATCCAGAAATGTGATCATGCAAAAGTTTTACAATAACAGGTTGCGAGTCGATGGGCAGGATTTGATTGTCTTCAAAGAAATACCATCCCAGATGTTAAAAGCAAGAAGAGACTATACTTTCTTAACTAAAGAGCTTATAAACCACCAGATACAATATAAATGGGAAGCCCCAGCCGGCATTACGGTCACATTTGAGAATCAAAGATTTTGCCTCAATTCTGTTTTGGAGGCTCGAGATTTCTACTATAAGACTTTGAAGGCGGGACTTCCTGACTCACTTGGAAAAGAGGAAAGACAAGCCGAAGGAGAAGGCAAGCAGCAGACCACATGGCTGCAAGATGGAGGGGGTAGCTCTCCCTCTCTTGGAGAAGCAGAAGAGCGGAGATCGAGGATTTAGACATTCCAAAATATTCGCCAAAGTTGTGGATTGAATGGGGGTTTGCGATCTCTCTCCGGTAGGAAAAGCGGAACTGGATATTGGTGGTGTGATATTGGGACTGAATTATGTGGATGCTGAATGTATATTTCACGGGATTTGTATGTCTGAACTTTAATTTAAACTGTCCAGGACTCTAAAGTGAAGAGAGTGGAGATGGTAACCTTACTGAACTTTAGTTTGGGAGGAGGGAGCCGGGTAACGCGGGATAGGTGGAGGGGGAGCGAAAGCCTGATCAGAGTATTTCGAGTTAAAAGGTAAACTGACTTCTGTGTGAATTATTGTTTGAAAATAAGGTTAAGAAAGATTATTTGGAGGGACTATGGGAAATAGTGGTAAACATCAGAGAAGCAAGGGATGAGGGTAAAATGCATGCGGAATGATTTACGTTGTTTAAATCCTATTAGAAGGGAAAGCTTGATGAGATTATTTTAAGATAGAATGCAAACTGATTCTTGTGTAAAGTATTATTTGAATATGTGGAATGATTCACGCTGCTTAAAGCTTACTAGAAGGGAAAGTTTGGTGAGATTATTCTGAGCTAGATTGTAAACTGATGTCTGCACAAATTTGTATAAATTTTTAAAGATTATTTGGAGGGACTATGGGAAATAGTGGTAAACATCAGAGAAGCAAGGGACGAGGGTAAAATGCATGCGGAATGATTTACGTTGTTTAAATCCTATTAGAAGGGAAAGCTTGATGAGATTATTTTAAGATAGAATGCAAACTGATTCTTGTGTAAAGTATTATTTGAATATGTGGAATGATTTACGCTGCTTAAATCTTACTAGAAGGGAAAGTTTGGTGAGATTATTCTGAGCTAGATTATAAACTGATGTCTGCACAAATTTGTATAAATTTTTATTTGAATATAAGGTTAAGGAAGATGAACTGGAGAGTCTACAGGAGGTTGGGGTAAATAACAAAGAAGCAAGAGACGAGAATAAAATACATATAGAATGATTTATACTGTTTAAACATAAATAAAGATGGGGGGCTGAGCTTAATACAAAGAGTTCTTTTTTTCTTTTTCTTTTTTTCTCTTTTTTTCTTTTCTTTTCCTTTTTATAATTTGTAAATTCTTTTTATCTATTTTTTTTCTATATTACTTTTATCTTTAATTCACACGATCATAAGATACTTTAGAAGGGGTTTGACAGAGGGCAGTGCCAGGTGTGGGCCCTGGGAAGTCGGGGGGACTAGGGATGGGGATCTACGGGGGGGGTGCTAATATAGTTTCAATAAGAAGAAGAATGCACTTGTATACGGTTGTTCTTTCTTTTTTTCTTTTCTTTCTTTATATTTTTTTCCTTGGTTTATTTTATCTTTTATTTTTTATTTTTTATTATATTATAGTTCAATATTAATAAATAAGAGTTGAATAAAGGAACACACCAAGGGGAGAGGTAGAGGGAAAGAGGAGGGAGGAGTAAGGAAGGAGTAAGGGGAATGTAAGGAGGGCGTAAGGGGAATGCTAGGAGGAAGGGGAGAAAGGATGGTTTGAGGGGAAAGGGAAGTAGGGAAGGGGAGTGTTAGAGGGAGGAAAGGAAAGTTGGAGGTGGAAGATGGGGTGTATGGAGGATGGAAGTGTCAGGTGGGGTTGTGAATGATAATGAGTTGTGTTTTCTTTTTTATTTTATTTTATTTCTTTTCTTATAGCAAATATTCAGTATATAAGTGACTGTAAAATGGAATGTGAAAATGAATAAAAATATATTTTAAAAAATAAAAATAAAAAATAAAATAGTAGCTTCAATCTCATATAGAGATGGATTACATCCTGAAAATATTAAAAAATAAATTATTGATACAAAATAAAAAGAATATCTTGGAAGATTTATAAGATAAAGAGACAAAACAAACTTGCCTTGATGACAAAATAAAATAAAGAATTTACAGAAGTCCTGAAAAAAAAAGGACAGAGAACGTAACTAAAGTGGGAATACAAATGAAAAATCAAGAAATTGGTAAGACTAAGAAAGAAATCCATTCTAGGTAAAAGAAGTTGATTAGAGTCTTAAGAGAACCTTCAGGATAGGAAAAATAAAAATTAAAGGTAGATTAAATTCTATGACACATCTGAGTAAACTAAACATTAAGATTGTTGAAAGCAACAGGATTGAGTATGGAATTGGTTTGTTTGATCAAGCTTAAAATGGCATGTTTATATAAATCTAAGTTTCCTTTACAGACTTTTTGCTGACACTAGTAAGATATGTTAATTATTTATGGATAAGGGATAGTTATGAGAAGAAGAGATATTTTCATATCCGTGTTTCCCTGAAAATAAGACAGGATCGTTTTCTTTTGACCCCCAAAATAAGTGCTTGTCTTTATTTTCAGAGAGGTCTTATTACTTTTGAGGTGCAGGAGATGGCAAGCATGGTCACCTCAGGGCTGCTACTGTGTTGCAATATTTTTCAGGAAGGGCTTATTTTCAGGGGAGGGCTTATTTTAGCGCATGCACTCAAAAGCACAATTGGGCTTATTATCTGGGGAGGTCTTATTTCCAGGTAAACAGAGTATAATGTTATAGGGTGATGAGTTATTAAGTTTGTATTTATTGTGATGAAGATCTTTATATTTCTTTTTCTTATTCAAGCCAGACTTCAGAGATGAAATTACATGCTACATCCTGCAATTTTTTGAAATTGTAATTCCTCATAAGTTTCTCTGATATACAACATATACTCATTTTCTGAAAGAACAATGTCCATTATTTTGATGTAGGGATAATTCTCCAAATGCATGTCCCTGCAGAGAAATAAAAGACAAAGTTGCAGATAGTATGGAGACTCCTATGAATGCTGTTTGTATCTCCAGAACAGTGAATTAGAGCCATTGTGTATTTCTTTCTTTCTTAGATACAAGTTTATCCTTGAAGTATTGATGACAGCAGTGCTGGGTTATGACCGGTACATCTGGAGCATACCGGTGCCTGCTGGGAGCACCCGGTACCATTCTGGTATGGTACTCCAGAGGGCCCACCCGTCTGTCCACTCTCTTACCAGTATTTGAACTCTTTGGAGGTTCTATGGACGTGCACGGAGCATACGGCACCTGCGTGACTCTCCGTCAAGCAGCTGGAGTGTCGCGGACACATCGCAGAGTGTCAGAGAGTAAGTACACATGCATGCGCATGTGTGCTATGCGCATTTATGTGGTGGACACCGGGCTCCGTTGCACCATACCGATTGCAACGGGATATGGAACCCACCACTGGATGACAAGCATGTTAAAATATAGTGTGTTTGAATTTGGGCTTCCTGCTTTTATTCAATGTCCTTACATTTTAACCTGTGACTGTTAATAGGTTGATTCTTTCTTTCGGTGGTATTTGATGGCAGGGTAGTTCATAAGTGGATCATAAGGTTGGTGGAGAATTGTCACTAGATCTGTCTCATCTCCCTTACATAATTCTTACAAATCTCTTATTTTCCATATTGAGCCACAGTTTAAAGCATAAATTTAGCAATGTGAGCTTGAGGTGCTACAATTGTGTCTTCTGCTAGGTAGGTACAGTAGATAGAATAAGAGACATGATGAGGGAACAGATACAATATCTGTGTTTTGGTCCTCTCCAATTTCTCAATATACTTGATCTTTGAAAAAGGCTATTATATTTAGGACTTTCAAATTACAGTAGAAATGATGATGAATAATCCATGATAAGATTTCTGGCAATTCTTTAAAAAATAACATTGATTGGGTATGAGAATACTGCATTAAGTTCAAACCAAAAAGCTGAAATGCCTGCTTCTTCCTCATATACATTTTCCACAACTAAATCCAATCAATATGTTTTCTCTTGTAACTTAGATTTACCAGGATCTCCTATAGCTTTGCCCTAGTTTCTTTGATGCAAAATAAATTTCTACTCTAACATGTATAATACATGTTGGGCCATTTAAGATGTTTGTATATAACATGTTTGTTGTCAGTTTATTGATTATTTTAAAATACTTTAATTGAATTCATTTGCCAAAGGCTGTCCTATGTCTTAATATTTATTCTGCAAATGATACTTGGAGTGTCTAAATATGGAGATGACATCCTTGAATTATTACATAGTTTAAGCAGTCAATCTTAGAACAGATGCTTACAATTTACATTTGAAAGACTCAGAATCTATTTGGATTTCAAAACCCAGCAAAGAAGTCAAATTAATGAGTTAATAGTATTTTCTGAAGTTGAATAATTACAGCATAATCCTAGATCTCATGCACTAGTGGGCACATTTTGCTATTGGGAATGACACAGAAGATGCTGTGTGGCATTAGAACAATGGCATGACTAAGAGTTGAGATAATATAATTAGTATTTTTCTAAATACAAACACTTAATTTGTACTTTTGAATCCCAAGCATCACTGTGTTGGACTGCAGTTAATCATAAATTTTAAGGCTGAGTACAATACAAGTGCAGTTATTTCACTAATGGAATAATATTTTTGTCCTGCATTTACAAGTACTCCTTGACTTACAGCCATTTAATGACTGTTCAAAGTTACAACAGCACTGAAAAAAGGGAGTTATGACCATATTTCGCACTTACAACTGTTGCAGCATCCCTATGATTACCTCCTACTGGGAGTTGTGCATATAAGGTAAAAAAGTTCTCAAATCAAGAATGAGACAAGTTCATGCAGTTGAGTTGATGAGAAAATAGTTTGTCCCTGTGTTCTTTCATGCCATTTTTATTTTTACCCCACTAAAGTATAAACTAAAACTTTGGTATTTTGTTGTGATCTCCCATTTGTATTAATCATCAACCATAGACAGCCAGGAACACTACAATTTGCTCACCTTGTACTGCATCTTCAAGGGACGCTAAGCACATTTGCAACTTCATGTGATGTAAGAATTAAGACCAAGCTAACGTTATTCGTGCTGGTAAAATCAGAATAATTATCACAACTTACCAGATCAGAAATATAAGTCCAGAAATGATAGCTCCAATTCACAGTGAACTATAGAATATTTGTTGTTTGTTTAAACTTTTCTTTTTTTAATTAATTGTAATCCATTTAGTGGTTAAAATCATCTTCCTATCCTGTTTTGGATTCCTCCACTTTGACAAAGCTGAAATGTTTCTGTATATTGATGCTGGCATGTTTATACAACCTTTTCAATAAACACATTGGGTAGGCTGGTTATGAAAAATTAAACCACCTACTTTAATTATGCATCATAGTACCTATCTCTTCACCCCAAACATAACAGAAGAAATATGTAATGTATGAATCATAAAGTCATATCATTACTCTAGCCATGAAATCTCTACTGATTAAAAAAGAAAAATCGAAATATTTTAAAGCAGATTTATAGGGCACTATTTCAAAACTGTTAGAGAATTCAAGCAATTGGGATATCTTGGTGATATTTTCATAAACAGCTAAGATTTTAGGAAGAAACTCATAAACCTGATCACATTGATAGAACACACTTTTCTATACGATTATGATTCATATTGAAATAGCAAAATGTGTGGACATTTGGTTGTAGGTGGGCATTCATCAGTTTGAATTTTGGACAGGAAGAATGTAAACCCAGATGGTGGACAGCTTGAGGCACTCAGTCAAAAGGCAAATACTTTGGCATGGAAAACGTCAAAACTCACGTGACAGTTATTAACCATTTCATCTGTTTGTGAAAGTTTGGGTGCAAATATCTATCACATTCATTTATTTATTAGTTACATTGACCATAAACAATGTAAAAGAGCTAAATGTCAATTGGAAACCAACAAAATATTAATAAATGACAAAATGCAGTAAGAGCTGCAAAAAAGAGCAACAGATAAAGAAAAATCAAATAAATCAATACAGTGATGTACATTACCAGTTCTTTCAGAATTCTATGGAGAGGAAAGCAATACTGCAGTGGCTTACACAGAGGAAAATATTCAATAGAATCCATACACACTGTGGAGTGCATGGCAACAATATATATCCTTTGGGGCTTTTTTTCCTTCCCTTTATTCCTCTACTCTGGGGAAACCATGGCTTTTTGACAAAGTCTAGAACAACCATATTAAAGTATAGATGAGTCTTAAGACTTATTTCTAGCTATTATCATTAAAACTGAGGCCCAGGTTTGATCTCTGACTCACTGAAAGGATCTAGATAATCTGCTTCCTCTAGGGCACTGTGCAATTGTAATCTCCAAACTCTCTTTAACATTTTTCCTAAAAAGAAAAGGTTAGAGACCAAATAATAGCTTTAAAAAAAAGTCAGTAAAATCTATGTTACATGTAATTTTGCACTTCTATTTGTGTGGGAAAGTATCATTAGAGTTGTACACTCTAAATTGGACCTAGTGAACCGGAGATGCATGTCAAAATCAGAAATAGCTCTCATCAGAAAAGATTTCCAAAATAAAATTTCTTTAATAGTAGTACCATAAGGTATATAAAAAGGACTAACTAATTGATCTAAAAAAGTATAAAAGAGGATGGGAATTGGGTACTTTGACATCATCAAATAGAATAAGGCAGTATTGTGTGGTAATCATCTGGCTTCAGTTCTTTTGGATAAGTGGGTAAGGTCTACAAGGATATGTTTACACTAATAGACTGTAGATTGTATATTTCAATAAATCCCTTAGTGAACAGAAACTGACATATATAACACAGTCAAGTATCTTTCTGCAAAACTGAGTGCACATTTGTTATTTTGAGTGCACATGTGCTATTTTTCAGACATACAAAATAGGAAAACAATATGGTAGGTGGAAACATTTGGTCACCCTAGTGGTTCAGTGTTATTTTTTGTTGATTTATTTCTTTTAGTGAAAATCTGTTAATTAGGCCCCAAAAGGCAATCAACTTGTTAGGTTAGGGCATTATGCAAGGCCACAAACAAATATGCTGACTCTTCTAATCTCTTAGATTGGGATCGTAATTCTGACTACTTTCATCTTGACGCCTTAGCATTTAAAAATAAAATTTTAAAAAACCCCATCCATTGAGCAATTTCAATTATGAGAAAATGAATTAAGAAATGAAGTTGCATGGAACTGTTGATGTCAAAGCAAGAGTTGGAAGACAAAGAAAATTTTTTGTTAGCATCACCTGAAAATTGGTCATATATGCAAAACAAAATTCAAGGATCACTATCAATGACACATTAACAAATTTAGCAAAAATTGGAATGTAATAAATATCAGCAATCTGCATGAAGAATTGTCAAAAGAAAACTTTTCATCAAAGTAGGCATGTCCAAACTGTGCTCCCCTTCCCCCCGGCCAGGTGCAGGCTTGAATGGCTAGTAATGCAGTTCCACAGGATAATTAAAAAAATTTAAAAATAAAGTAAGTTTGTTATTTGCATACAGTAATTATCTTACATATTTTATATGTGATCCAATACAAGTCAGGCAAGCCAAGAAGCAACCATGATCTAAAGTATCCAAAACAAATAGATAATCCTGGCACATTTAGAAGCAAAGTGATATAGACTAATGAATTAAATCGAAATGTTTGGTCACAACCCATGCAATGTACATTTGGGGAAAAAAGAGTATACTATCTGTTGAAAATAAGTTTAGCAATTGCTAAGTATACAAGTGAATTTATTATTATATTATTATTTGGAGTTATGTGGCAACTAGCGACACAGGAAGCATTATGTGGATGAAAAGACAATGGATCCAACTAAAAATTAGTACAAGTTAACATATATGTGATGGAGTTCAAAGGATTCATTTAGAAATACTTCTTGAAAATGAAGAATCAAGTGAAACCTTCCCTTCCTTCTCCTCCATTTTATTGTAGGCAAATAGGACAAATCATGCTCCTTCAGCAATGAAAGGAGTAACATAAAATATGTTGTTCATTTATTCAATAAGCAATCACCATCATTCTGAATTACTCACAAATCCAAAATTAATATTATAAAAGAAAGCATTATTACAATCCAAAAAGATAAAAATGAAAAAGCCCAAAGTCTATAAGATAAAAACCAATGTCAAGCCAAAATGTAAACAATGCCAGGTATGAGGTATGAAATGAAAATAAAATAAAATTAATTCATTAAAATCAAAGAAGCTTAATTATGTTACTTGCACATGGGAAAAACTGTTAAGGGTCTTCCACAAACACACAAATAACAAATAATTTCTTTTCGGACTTGCTTTTACTTACTGATTCAGTAAATCACCTATTCTTTCCAATCAAGTGCTATGTAATCTTTCTTCATTCATTCAACTCTGTCACTAATTTGTGCAAATGTGCTCTTCATATATTAATAATAACCATTTGAAGGACTTAAAATAGTTTTTAGCATTAATTTTCTAGAACCAAGAATGTAACATCTGGAAAATGACAGTATTGATCATTCATTGTACATTTTACATTTACACTTGCAAATTACATTTGCAATTGTACATTCTACATTTTCAGTTTATTAAAAACATTATACAATGAGTTTGGTTTTCAATTTATCCATTTTAGAAAATAAAAAATATTTTTCTCTAATTCCCTACACTAATTGTAAACACACAACAGATGTGCAATAAGGAAATTTATTTCAAAGAAGTATAAAAATGATATGCTAACAGCTGAAAGCTTAACTGTTGCAGGCTTAAATAAGTAAATAAAATCAAAAGTAGAATTGTTAATTATGCCGACTGATATCTGTACTGTTCTTTTATTCTAGAATTTGCATTATGCTATTGTTTGATAATGATTAGATCTACATATTCATCTGAACATGAATCAAAAGCAATAGTAGCTGTACCAGTCATGAATACAAGGAATCTAAAATGCATAGATGCAGTGATTTTATCAGACAACTGATTTGATAAATCTGATGGTGACAAGTTTCAAAACTTTTCATCATGGGTATTGTCAGGAAGAGGTAGAGAGGGAAATGAGGCTGATTTCATAATTTCCCAAACTCTTTATTCCAGTTGAGCTTTATTCAATATATAAGAATGTTGGCTTGCATAAGAAATATAAACTTAAAGTTTATTGAAAAAGAAAAGCAAGCAAAGATTTGTACCTTTGTCATTTTGGCAGAATTTACATCAATTTTTTTCACTGACTGAAGATACCAATCATAAATTACAGTAATAGAATATGTAGAGGCAAATAAAGCTACATTCATACTTACCATTAGATTTCAAAAGACTGAACTGAATAAAATACACATAAAAATGCAAGCTGAAATAAATATATCTCTCTCTATATATATCACTAATAATACAGATTTGCTGTAGAACTAGTTAATCTTTTTCTTTCTCTCTCAGAAAAACACATTTCTCCCATAATAGTGTGTGTAGCAACTGAAAACCTGCAACAATTTTATAACATTTTAGTTGGCTTAGAACCCATATTTTGGGAGGGCTTTTTTTCCTAAATCCAAATTCTTTCCAAATCTAAAAACAAAAAAGGACAGCTCCCAATCTGGTATCTGCTATATGCAGGTAATAACAATGATACTTACTCTATTTGCGCAGCTTGATCGTAAAATGTGGGACTGCTCTAATCTTCAAAGCATGATGCTTGCTGAAGCTAATGTTGGTGCAGCACAACTGTCACATCCCGCAATTACATTTTTACACCATGGATTGCTTCTATTACTCATTATAATTTCAGTACTTGAAATCTATTCTATGTTTATGGACCTATCTCCCTCTCGCTTTTTCACAGATGTTGCCTATCTTTATAACTTATATAAAGAGAATGTCTTATGTTTTAAAAAAGATTATATACCCACATTCAAAAAGATTATGAAGTTGATTTGATGGTGTGAATAGAGGGGTAAAATAATAGATGGGTAAAATCAGAAAATCTTTAAATGCTGCTCATTCTTTGCTGTGGGTTTTCTAGTTATAAATCCATGCAGAATTTATACACCATGCATCAGTACTACAAGATTTCACACATATTGTTTGAAAGTAAAATACACACCAAGGAACAAATATAGCTGCAATAAACTACATCAGCAGAAAGACTGCAATAAGACTGTCAGCATATAACAAGCTTATTAAGTATGTGATTTTATTATAAGAATATAAATTATACAGTAAAGCTTACATAAGTTAAGGCTTTGTCAAAATTACCCTAAAGAAAAAAAAAATAATAATCCCCAACCTGTAATAAAAGGGTAAGCAACAATGATAGACAATATATAGAGGTCCATGGATTTATGACCAAAACAGGCAATAAAAATAAGCAAATACAATTTCATTCCAACAGGAGACAGCTAAAGCTATAAATTACTGCAAATTCTACACAAATGAAAGTTACAGTATTTCAGCTACTATATGTAAATTGAAATGAGTTATTTTGATTTTTGTCCAAAAGACAAATTCTCATTTAATGTAGTTCAGTACTTCAGTCTGTACATTATTCTTTGTGGTACCAGGCTATGCAAACTTCATTTTTATAGTCATGTCTCCAGGATGCTTTATAGTAGTGGTACTCGTCACTCTGTGGAAAAGGACAAAGAAAACCAGGATCAGTATTCAATCAGTTGATATAAGGATTATTTATACCATCCACTAGAAACCAATGTAGAACTGACTCAAAGAAAGTTCTTAATTATTTGTTCTTTGTTTATTTATTTTTCCCTCCTTTATTATTTGTAAATAATCACAGACGTAGATGTACCTAACAGTCCTTTCTCTTTCTTTTCCCCCCCACAAGAATTCTGTGAAATAGGTTGATATATGAGACTGGCCCATTATCCACTATAATTTGTAGCAGAAACAGACTATATTTTAATGCTTGGAACCATTTTTTAAAAAACACCTTTTTGTTGCCAGATACCACAGAGATTATTAGGGATTTAATAACCTGTTTTATCCCTTTTTTTCCCCCCAAAATAAAGACTTTTTAAAATAAAGGTGGTATGATCTTAGGGAAACACCTTTGGCTTTTAATAACCACTGCTTACCTACAGAGTTCAAAGTTTTCCTTTGTTTCTTCTCATGATCATCCAGCCCAAAGTTGATATTTACATATAAAATACACTTGTAAATTTGAAATGATTTTTCCATGTTGAACAGGATAGTTCTGTGTTCTGACCCCCTCCTCCGTCCAGTAACAAAGGCCGAGATAAGCTTAACTGGAATGTACTTTAATAGCAAGAAACCAAAACCTCGGTGGCTGAAAGCCAAGCATAACAAACAGATAAGGACCTTGGCAGCAACTCAGACAAACCTTGGCCGCAATCCAGCCTGCCAAGCTAGTTACGAAAGTTCTCCAACTTTTACTCAATGTGTTGACTTCTGAAAGAGGGGTGTGTGCACAAGCCTTCTTTTTATAGTCTGGAGAGGAGCCTAATGATCACCAGCTGAGTGCAATTACCTCCTGTACTTGGGCAACTGTTCCTGATGCCTATTAGCTCTTCGATGCCAGGCATCCAGGAACAACTCACTGCTGGCTTCTGGATCACTGTCCCTTGTCTCCTCCCCACTGGTCCAAGGCTCAGGTGCCTCCTGGTGGCCAACCAGTCTCTCTGCACCCTGCTCCGAGTTGGAACCCTGTCCGGGGTCATCCACATCCTCCAGAGCTGACTCATAGGGCCCCTCGCTGTCAGAGTCTGGTGGCAGCTCCAACGGCTCCTGCTGGGCCACAACACTTCTGTAATATCCACTATAAACTCTTGATGTGAAAACATGGCATGCTTAATACTTAGGTGGGAGACTTGTTTACATAGTTATCAGAAATCAATCTACACCTGAAGAAATCTTAAAACCATCACAATTACTAAAAATTGCGTACAGAACTCAATTGTGTCATCAAGTTGATGTCAATTCTTAGTGATCTCAGAGAAAAGTTTTTTCCATGATTATTTGCCCATATTGTATTCTTTAAAGTCTTCCAATTGAATAGCCACTACAGCAGTGGTTCTCAACCTTCCCAGTGCCATGACCCTTTAATACAGTTCCTCATGTTGTGGTGACCCCCAACCATAAAATTGGTGTCTCGGTTCCTAAGACCATCGAAAATATGTATTTTCCAATGGTCTTAGGTGACCCCTGTGAAAGGATCATTCGACCCGCAAAGGGATCCCGACCCACAGGTTGAGAACCACTGCACTAAAGCCTCTGTAATCTAATTTCACCAACCTTGATTTCAGTCATCGTCTACTCTTTCCCTTTATCTTTCTTAGAATTAGAGCTTTCCTCAGAGATCTAGATCAGTCTAGTTCAGTGATTCTCAACCTGTGGGTGGGACCCCTTTGGGGGTCAAACAACCCCTTTCACAGGGTCACCTAAGGCCATCAGAAAACACATATTTTCAATGGTCTTAGGAACTGAGACACCAATTTTATGGTTGGGGATCACCACAACATGAGAAACTGTATTAAAGGGTCGCAGCATTGGAAAGGTTGAGAACCACTGGCCTAGTTGATTTGTTCAATGCTTCATTTGTTTGTTTCTTAATTGTCCATTGTATTATTGGGAGTCTTCTTCAACAGGCATCACTATTCTTCCTAGTCTCTTTCTTCAAGGTCTATTTAAACAATTCTTTGACAATTTTTGTTAAGATTCTTCTTGAAATGTTTGTCATTCTTCAATTTTACTTCTTTTCACTTTTTGGCAATTTCCATAGTTTTCTTCTATCCAGTTTACGTTCTTGTGTTTCTTCATCTTTGGCAATCTATTCTCACATTCATTATGAACAACTTATTTAACTTCATTTCACATGCCAATTAGGTTCAGGACTTCAAAGTGATTTTTTATGTTCTCTTTGAAAATGATGGGTATATGTTCAATATCATATCATGAAAATTGACTGTCTTTCTTGTTTAGTTCAACTTGGAGCTTGCACATGCACAGGTCATGATGTCTTCAACAGTCAGTACATTTCTTTGATATTATATTATTTAAGCTTATCAACATCTCTTTAGAAATACCATAGTCAATTTGATTTCTGTATGCTCCATATGATGATGTTCATCTATAAAAAATATTTTTTAATTAAAGATTACAATTAGAATGTATTGTTAACATGTTTTGTTCATTCTGTAGTAGCATGTCAAATCTGAATATTCTTCTCCTTTAATTTTTAGTTTCTTTTGATTTCCTGAAATAGCCAATATTCAAAGTCCCATTCCACCTTTTCCCCCCCAAAAAACAAAACAATAGCAGTTTCCAATAGGAAAGATCCCTATAATTAATTTCAAATTCTTATTTCAAATCTATCTGGACCTTTAATCTGCTTTTAGTTTTCCAAAATCAACACTCTAAACACCCTTTTACTGATTATTCAAAAATATTTTTCTAAATCCTTAAACTCATATTTAAAACATCTTCTGTAATAAATAGATTCATCCAGTGAATGCAATAAAAATTTGCTGCTCCAAAGGTTCTTAATATTTCAAAATCAATAAGAAATGATTCCAATGGTGATTAAGAAATGAGACTCAATTATGACTGTGAACTTAGATTGAATCCCTCAACTCCCAGCCACTCAACTCAGAAGCCATCTTCAAAACTTCAGTTTCCTAGAGACTACTCGTCAGAAGCAGCTGTCTGTGCATGGTTAGTAATCTTGCTATACCCTTCATAAGTATAAAACAATGCCTTTTCTTGTTTTTCATGTCCTGGGTAGTAGCTGCTGTAATTTTCTGACTGCAAGTGCCCAATCCCATACACTGATGTCTAAATATTTTCATTTCATCTTTCTCTCTCTTGAACTTTCCTGTTTTCATGCTTCTTACGTTCCACATCCCTACTGTAATTCTGTCTTTACAGCTTCAGATTTTCTTTTTCTGTCTAGGAACATCAGGAATCAAACATCCTGAAGGCTTTCATCTAGACATGTGGTAAGCCCTATTATTATTCCAAAAGATCCTCAGAAGCATATTGAATGCCATCTGACCTGAGAAGTTTGTGTTCCAGTATTATATTGTCAATCATTTTATATTTTCTATCCACTTTTGGTTAAAAAAATACAAAAGTAGTTTAACGCTTTCTTCTCCTATATTTATGAATCAATGTCTTTGTCATTGATATTAACTCTGGTATCTTCCTTTATCACTTCCACCCAATATAGGCAGCTACTTGCTTTAACTGGGCAGTTGGCCTAACTTTCACTAGTTGGGTGACCCTGCTGGGAATATTTACTCTTTGCCTACACTACCAATTTTCTTCATTCACTTATCTCAGAATCCTCTTCTCCTTTATGAGGCCACACAAAAACACTGATATTGGGGGGAGGGGAGAGGGCAACTAAAAGAGACCCTTTTAAAATTAACCCTATATATGCACTGATTTCTAATGTATACAATACAAATGTAATGTTTATGAGACAGAAATGTTAATTTCAATAAAAAATAGATTATATGCAGCTTTCTATTCCAAGTTAATAATACATAAACACACACACACATACACAACATATAAATACTATTTACAAGTAAATACATAGAGCTCTGCCTAAATCTACGTTTTTCAAAGGATGGCCCGAGTGAAAATATTAGCAGTATAATTTGGGTTTTTATAAAATAAAAATCCTAATAATTCAGTTATATTTATTTGAATCAAAAAATTGATGTGGAAAGAATATTGCAAAAGCTTCCAAATGAAGTAATTGATTGAGAATATAGCTGAAGAAAAAAAGAGTATGATACTGCCACCTGTTGGTCAATAAAATATGTCCATTTAATTAGTTTATAAGATGCTGGTTTATGAAAGTTGAATAGTTAAACTTTAACAAATGTAGAATGTACTGCACTGAAAAAATGAAATTCCATGTAATCCCTGATCATGCAACTATTATGTTTTATAAATGTCCTCCCATTCCACAGTGAATGTATTTAAAAATATATTTTCTGAATGACAAATGTATGTACAAGAAAACATTTCAAAGCAACTTCACAGTGGTATGTGTGTGTCTATGTATGTGAGTGTATGTAGATAGATAGATAGATAGATAGATGGATGGATGGATGGATGGATGGATGGATGGATGGATGGATGGATGGATGATAGGTAGGTAGGTATAGGTATAGGTATAGGTATAGGTATAGGTATAGGTATAGGCATAGGCATAGGCATAGGCATAGGTGTAGCTTTGAGACAATATTTATTACATCACTTTCAACATTTATAAATGATGAAACTTGAAAAAATGAAATCTGTAGCAGTAATATATTTATATACATTTTATATACAAATTTTATATACATTTGTTTAGTTATCTTGAGAGATAAAATATGAAAAACATACCTTTGGAATTATATTTTATAATATGCCCTTTCAAAACATAGTTACAATTTTCTTAAAGCAGCCTATAAATCACTAAAACATAACTAATAAAGAATATAAGTATTTGCCAACATAATACATATAAATCTGTTAATGCCTAAATTCTTTACTTTTTATTTTTCTATTCATACCCAACTTTATATCTTTGATTTAAAAGCAATAATATATCTTTGTAGTTAAAAGAATCTTATATTGTGTAATGACTTTAAAAACAATTAAAATGAAAACACTGTTCAAATTTTGCAATTTGATTTTTATGTTATGATTTGTGATGTTGCTAACCTTTGGAACAAGGCTGTCATACTCCCGGCCCACAGGCCGGATGTGTCATGTGCTGATCACCTCTACGCCTGGTTTAGCAAAGGTGGAAAAAGTCCCAATACGTCATGTGATGCTGCCATGATGAGGTGAATTTGGCACCCCTGCTCTAGAACAAAATCCACCAAAATAATTGAGGATCTCACCATTGATTCCCATAGAGTATGGATACAGTTCAGAATAAACTATTAACATAGGATGAACTGAATAAATAAAACTAGCCATTTTAAATATCTCCTTTTCTAACAGTATTTATTCTATTTATACAGTGATGTTTGTATTATTGATTATCTTAATAAGGCTACTAACCTTGAATATGCTATTAATCAGTGGTGGGTTTCAAATTTTTTTAGAACCTCTTCTGTAGATGTGGCTTGCTTTGTGGGAATGGCTTGCTCTCCATGTGACCGGGTGGGAGTGGCTTGCCAGCTATGTGACCGAGTGGAAATGGCTTGGCAGTCATGTGACTGGGGGGCATGGCCAACTTTTAAAATGTGGTGAAACTCACACAACAACGCTCTTGCTTAGCAACCAAAATGTTGGCTCAGAAACTTTGGCAAGTCTTGAAGCTGTCAAATTACAAGACCTTTGCACCCCTAACCCTTTGCACCCCCCAGGGGTGTTCAAACTTGGCAGCTTTAAGACTTGTGGACTTCAACTCCCAGAATTCCTCCTCCAATCATGTTGGCTCAGGAACTCTGGCATTGAAGTGTGCAAGTCTTAAAGCTGTCAAGTTACAAGACCCTTGCACCCCTAACCCTTTAGAAAAAAAAACCCAGAGATGTTCAAACTTGACAGCTTTAAGACTTTAAGGTTTAGATAGGATTCTTAGAGGCAGGCAAGGCGATTTATGAGACAGCCAATCATTGAGTGGTGGGTGGGGCAAGCGTGGTGCAGACGGGCGGGGGAGGGAGCTGTAACCGGTTCTAAATGGCACGGTAGATTTGTGGAACCTCTTCTATAGAAGAGGTTAGAACTGGCAGGAACCAACCCCTGCTATTAATATATGATACCCGTATAAGCACAATATATTTATTGCTATTTGCTATTTATTTTTGGTGTTTTATATAAATTCACTATGTGCGATTAAGGGATTTGGAATAGAAACATTATTTTCATTCAACTGAAGATTCTTTATTTTTTCTCCCAAGGCATCTACCATCTTTTAACTTATCACAGAAAGCCTATTAAGGAGCAGAAGATGGAATAGCTTTACGATACCTTTTTATTCGTAGTACTAGGAACAATCCATCTAAAAGCAGGTTTTGCCCCAATTCATTATTTGAACAGAATAAGTAAGGATGCCATTTAAAATAGAATACTTTTCAGCTAGGGTGAAATTATTATATCATTTTTACTGCTAATCTAAATGTGTTTAAACTAGCATCTAAATATACAATAGCAGAAAAATTTCATATTTGATTCAAAATAGAAGTTATACAGAGAAAATAAATGTAGGTTTTCAGTATTCAGTTCTATATCTATATAACCATGCTACTGCTATTGGTTATATGATATACTGTTCAGCAGAAAGGGACCTACCGGTAATAATTTCTATTGGGAAATCTGCAAAAGCTATTTCTAGACAGTAAGAACTTTCCACCTACCCATCCACCCTTTTCTTGACTTCAATTCTACTGGCCTGCTAGCCAATAATAAATCCATTCAAAGATAATGAATACATCAGGCAAGAAATTTTAATTCTAGTGTTAATATCTATCATTTTCATATTTTATATTGCAATTTTATCTTGTTGTAAGCCATCTAGAGACACTTTATAGTGACATGGGTGCTATATAAATTTAATAAATAAAATAAACTATTCTATAATTCTAACTTTTCCACACTTACTATTTTCTACACTTCCTCACATGACCTGACTGTAATTTTTTCATTGTGCAATGCTTCATACCATAAAGAAATGAGAAGTACATCTCTTCCATAATCTTGCATTATTCCATGTCCCAACATGATTATTTATGGAAGAATAAAGGCACTATTAAATATGTATCCAAAATTTAGGGTGTTATATTAATTAAGTTACTAGGCAAGGAATGGATGAGGAAACCTAGGTTTCAGCTGTGTGAATTTGCCCCAGACCAGGGGTGGGTTTCTCGCCCCGTTCCAACCGGTTCGGTTGGAACGGGGCCGGTGGCGTCCTCGTGCATGCACGCGGTGCACGCATGCGTACTAGCGTCTGTGTGATGCTCCAGCTGCTCCTGGAGGATTGTGCAGGCGCTGTATGCATCCTGCGCATGCGTGGAAGCGCAGAACTCGTCAAAACCGGGTAAGGAGTGCAGGCGGGCGGGTGGGCCCTTCGCCGTTCCCGGAAGGTACTTACTTCCGGGTTCGCCGACCAACCGGTTTGCAGGGACCGCCGCGAACCAGTTGAAACCCACCCCTGCCCCAGACCAAGAATACGAAGTAAAAAAATGTCTACCACTCTGGACTGTGGTAGATTAACAATACCATATCATGTACAAAACTCTTGAATTGGACTACAAAATAGAAATAGAAAAACAACAATTATTGGAGCTTTCTCTTTCTCTTAGAAACAATTTAACAGACTTGTCCAATTCTATTCCAGTTTCCCCTCTGCTCCCCAGTCCTCATCTTTTAGTCCACTCCATTAGCTACATAGTCCTTTCTAAAAAAAATCAGAATAAACAGCCTGATGTAACAATAGGCAAAGCTCTCTTAACTGAATATATTGCAAACAATATTTGTTCCTAGCATAAATGGTTATTTCAGTATTTGAGCAATTAGCCTTTATTAAAATAATCTGGATCTATTAAAAAAGTGACTCCGAGGTTTTTATATGATAGCGTATAGAAACCCTCTCTGCTTTTATTGAAGCTCAATATAGATAACTTGTTAAAGCAGCATCATTTCAAAGTAAATGCCAAAAGGGGGCAATAAATTTGTTAATGTAAAACTTACAAAGGGGTGCAAGCAGTTGAAAAGGTTACATCATCAAAACTTACTTGCTCCTTGCAATTAAATCAGGATACTCTCCATCAGAGGTTGTATTCAGCCAGTTCTGACTGGTTCCAGAGAACCGGTAGTGGAAATTTTGAGTATTTCGGAGAACCGGAAAATTGACTGGTCCTGCCCCCATTGCCTCCCAGCCTCCCAGATGATCTTCTTTTGTTGCCCTGAACAGGAGAACGGAGCTGGAAAGTAGATTAGTAGGGTGGAGAGGAAATGGGGATTTTGCAGTATCCTTCCCCTGTCATGCCCACAAGCCATGCCCACCAAATCATGCCACATCCATCAAGCCACGTCCACAGAACCAGTAGTAAAAAAAAATGAAGCCCACCACTGCTCTTCATACATCTTAAAACAGATTTTAATTTCAGCTGCTGGGCTCCAAAACAGCAATTGTCTCTTCTTTGAGACTGCTTTTTTTACTGCCATCACTAGCAAGTAGATTTGTGCATGGTTTGGGGGCTCATAATGTCTCCTGTTAGCAAGTACATCGTACTGGCTTCTAAACAATCCACTATACCTCACATGTCACTTAAAAAGGAAAATATTTGTTGCCAGCTTTGAAATTATCTCAATCAGAATTTTTCACCTTGGAAATGAACCCTTTGTTCTACTCTGTTGCTATTTTTGAATTGCAGATAATCCAGATAATAAGGTTGTTGTTAATAACTATCCCCCTTTTTGTCCTCGGCTAAACTGGGCCATTAGATTAAATATATGCAGAATAAGGCCAGATTTGACATTGATGAAACTGTACTTATCAGTTCCTTGGATTCTTGCCCAAGGTGGAGCAAGAAGATATTTTACAAAAGCTGGATAGCCTGTTCACCACTTTTGCTAATGTGGAGTCCCTCGTTGAGCTTGTGCCACCGCAAACTTTGTATCATCAGCTTTAAATAGATAATGAAGAGTTGGATGGATTCATCTGCCAGAATAATGGGAAATGGTCATTACTTGGATGATTTCCAACACAAAAAAATATTAAATGAGCATAATTGTATGAAATCATAATATGATCAGTTACATTTTCTTTTGGAGCCTCAGAAGAGAAGTAAGAAGCTTTGGGAAAAGCTGCAGGGATCCTCAGTGGACAAAAGATTGTCCCTTCTTATACAATCTCCTTATATCTATGTCTGGAGGTATCTTTCTAGAGATGTTTCTACCAAAAGAGGGGTAAGGCAAGGCTGTATTCTAGCCCCCTCCCCTAATTTTCATTCTCCATATTAACACAATAATTCATCTTCTAATTATCAGTCTCCAACTTTAGCTGATTGTGCAATTCCAGGCTTGCTATACTTTCAGATGATGTACCCTATTTCCCCAAAAATAAGACTTCCCCAGATAATAAGCCCAATCAGGTTTTTGAGTGCATGCACTAAAATAAGGCCTTCCCAAAAATATGGCTTCACAATATTGCAACACAGCAGCAGCTATGAGGTGACCACGCTCACTGCCTCCTGCACCTCAAAAATAATAAGACCTTCCCCAAAATAAGGCCAAGTGCTTATTGCAGGAGTCAAAAAAAAATAAGACCCTATCTTATTTTTGGGAAAACATGGTAGTAAATTTGTCAATTTTACCTAGGAATAAAAAGGACATTGAAGGCATTAGAACCCTATTGCCTAAAAGAATATTATTGCCTTAGTTTATGGTTAAAATCAGGGGTGGGTTTCAGGGGGTACGCCCCAGTACACGCATAACCGTTCGTCAAATTTAGCATGTCTTCCGGTACTGGTTCTTCCGAAGGCCGTGTACCGGAATGCTCCCTCCCATTGCCTTCTCCCTTGCTCACTCTCTCGCCCACCCAGTCACCACTCACTTGCCCTGCCTGCCCCGCCAGGCTTGCCCTGCCAACAACTGCCTTGTTACCAATAGGGGGTGGAAAATCCATGCAGAGAGAGGAAAACAAATGCATCCCCTACCCCCTCCATTGGAAACGAGGTGGCTGTCAGGGAGAAGAGGGCAGCACATGCCAAGTGGGCTTGTGCAACAGCCAAAACCTTGCCTCCTGTTCCTTATTTGGCTGCTTACTGTTTACAAGCCCATGGGCACGTGCTGCCCTCTTTTCCCTGACAGCCACATGGTTAAAAAGCCATTCCCCATGGCATTTTTCCCTGGGGGCTCCACAGAACATCCCAAGACTGATGCCATCACATCTGCCCTCTTTGGGGACTAAGAGAGAGAGGGGGGAGGGGGAGGGAGAGGGAGAGAGAGAGAGAGAGAGACAGAGAGAGAGAAAGGCACACACACAGAGAAAGACAGAGACAGAGAGAAAGGGAAGGAGAGAATCAGAGAGAGATGGACAGGCACACAGAGAGAGACAGAGAGAGATAGAGAGGGGGAAGGAGGGGAGAGACAGACAGACAGAGAGACACACACACAGAGAAAGAAACACACAGAATGAATGATTAACTGAGTGAATGAGTGAGTGAGAGACAGACACACACACATACACAAAGAGAGTGGCAGAGAGAGAGGAAGGGAGAGGAAAGAGACAGACACACACAGAGAGACAGAGGAAAGAGAGAGACAGAAACAGACAGACAGACAAAGAGTGAATGAGAGACAGATAGACACACACAGAGTGACAGAGATGGGGGGAAGGAGGAGAGAGATACAGAGAGAGAAAGAGACAGACAGGCAGACACAGAGAATGACAAAGAGGGACAGAGAGGGAGGGAGGGAAAGACAAAGAACCACAGAGAGAGAGATAGACAGACACACACAGAGACAGATGGAGAGGGACAGAAAGAGTAAGACAGAGAAAGAGAAAGAAAGGAAGAAAGAAAGAAAAAAGAAAGAAAAAGAAAGTGGGAGAGAAAAATGAAAGAAAGAAAGAAAGAAAGAAAGAAAGAAAGAAAGAAAGAAAAAGAAAGAGAACTTATGACCACAGTTGAGCCCAAAATTTTGGTTGCTAAGCAAGAGTATTGTTAAGTGAGTTTCACCACATTGTTCAAGTTGGCCATGCCCACCGGTCACATGACCACCAAGCCACTCCCACAAAACAGGCCATACCTACAGAATAGGTTCTAAAAAGTTTTGAAAACCACCACTGGTTAAAATGAATTCCCTATTGCAGGGGTGTCAAACTCAAGGCGTGGGAGGTGAATACGGCCTGTGGGGTGCTTAGATCTGGCCCATGGGCCCTTCCTGGATACAACAAAGGACTGGCCTGTGGTGCCTCTGCTAGTGAAAACAGAGCACGGGAGACCACCTGAGCTCCATTTTCATTGGCAGAAGACTGCAGGAAGCCGTCACAGCCAAAAAGGATAAATGACATTGAGCTGGCCATGCCCACCCAAGCCAGCCTCCTGAGGTCAAATATAACTCGTATGCGGCCCTCAATGAAATCAAGTTTGACACCCCTGCCCTATTGGTTTTCGTATTTAAATCGTATTTAAATCACCATCTTAAATCAACTTGGCTAGTAAGAGCTCAATAGCAAATTCCAGTCTTTAGGTGTCTCTTTGAAAAGCCTCTGCCCATTCGGCTTGGAAAATGTCAGTAGTTGTCTAAAGCAATATATCTGTTATACTGATTTTAAAATCAGTATTTGATTTTCAAGTGTAGTATCTTAACGTACAATTCATAGATTTTTCTCAAATCTTATTTCTCCTCAGTTTGATTGGGCCTTCACCTTGACTAGCTTGGATACAGTACTTTCTGTAGGGCATGCCCTATGAGGGCAGTATATATCATTACTTTCCAGGATTGTTTTTCGCAGGTGGAAATAGCTCTGTGAAATCCTTAAGTTATAAGCCTATTTTGCACCTAGCTCATTTTAAAGAACTACCCTGGTCAACAATGCAATGCTTATCTGTGACCTGTAACATAGCCTATCTTTCCATGTTGCCTGGTTTTGTGCCGCCATTTGTGCCACCTGCCCTACCTACAACTGAAGATAAGTGCAAATTTAAGTGATTGCTACTGTTTTTGGTATTACTGTTAATTTATTTTATCTAACATTATTGTATTTTATGGCTACTGTTCGTTTTATTAATTATATATTTATGTATTTTTACAGTAGTGTTCTCTGGCCTAAACGCTGTAATAAAGGTTTTGATTTGATTTGAATAAACTACCCAGTGAAACGTAGCTCACACACAAATCATTGCATTATGGCCAGTCTTTCAGCAGCCATCATGAATTAATTATTTTATTTTCAGTTCTTTAAGTAATTTCACTAGATAACAACAATAAGCATGTCTACAGAGCATAGTTACAGTAAATGTTCCTATATCCATACCATTAATCTCTCTAATCATGTCTGTCCAGAATCCTTATACTTACTTCACTGTACTTTTAACATCTATATGGGTTTTATATGAGAGTTCTGTAATAGAGGAGATCAAATGAAGAACTAGAAGAAACAGGAATTCCTTCCTTTTGCTGTCATTAATCAAAAGAAGGCAGAAAGATTTAAAAGCACCAGCTGACAGAAGTTGAAGGAGCCACCCACACTAAGAAACATCACAAAGAGGCAATTAATACATCCCATTTCCAAAAGATAGGAAAATATAGAGAGGGAAGTGGTTTAAGGGTTGAAGCTTCCCAGACAGGAACTATTATATAAGCAAATTTCATCCAAAGTCACCCAGATGAACTTCTGCATTTACTCAGAAATCAAAAGTTTAAATTCTAATACAAAGGTATACAAAGGATTTATTTTTTTTGCTCTGCAGTTGGAAATTAATTGATGTGTTAAAACGAATGCCTACAACACTATTATAGAATACAATGCAGTACAATACAATACAAATGTCTACAACACAATTCAAACACTTGTTATCTCATGTCTGTAAATTTCAAAACTAAATGTTTAATAAAGGGTTAAATGTTTTTTAAACCATGATTTACTGAGCCCTGGTAAGATTGTCATAATGTCCCTTAATTCACATGATTTATATAGAAGTCTAGTGAGTGAAATCTAGTTAAAACTGGACTAGAATATCCATACAACATAAATTTACTAACAACAGCGTCAACCTCTTGGTGAGAATCCTTAGTAAGATTGTCATAATGTTCCTTAATTCACATGATTTATATAGAAGTCTAGTGAGTGAAACCTAGTTAAAACTGGACTAGAATATCCATACAACATAAATTTACTAACAACAACATCAACCTCTTGGTGAGAATCCTTAGGGAGGGATCTCAAATGACATTAACCACCTTTATGATTCAATATATCAGCAAAGTTGTTTGAAGAAACGTAAGAAATCCTTTAAAAGTCATAAAACCAGAGTTGTTGGGAGTTGGGTGGCTTATATAAATAAAAATAAATAACAATTGTGTTAAAACAAAGCTTATTCAGGGATGTGGAATATCAAATGGAAGCAAAAAGAGTTTTTAAAAAGTCAGAAGAGATAAAATAAAACCAGTTACCCTGTAAAAGAGTCCTAGTTCTGAAGTGGCTTATAATGTTAATTCTTATTGTAACATTCTGAATACATACATACAAGAAATTCTGATTACTATTATATTTGACAAAAAAACTATTTTGATACATGAGATATGCATGGTCAGTGAAGATTTTCATTATAAATAATTACTTAGAACAATTTGAAGAGAAGCAGAAAAATGTTTTCTTATAGCAAAAACAAGCATTTATTAATTTAGGAGCAGGTTTTTCTATATTCTTCATCATCAATCATTGTCTATATAAACATTTATGGAACTACACTAATTATAGGCAAGTAAAAAAAATCATAGGCAGTATATAGGCAGTTCCAAGAAGAATGTTTTTTTTTTTTGCAAAGTCAGACTATTCATGCCTAATAAGTTGAGGATTTCCATTATATAAGCAATTCTTTGCTCCTATTACTATTGGTACAACCTTTAATTTCAATTTGCAAATCATGATATTTGGGTTTTTTAGCTGTTTCGCTTCAATTTGTGCATCACCTATTATTATTATTTAACATTTAATACCATGTTTTCCCCAAAATAAGACAGGGTCTTATTATCTATGGACCCCCCAAATAATATAGCAATAGCAATAGCAATAGCAGTGGACTTATATACCGCTTCATAGGCCTTTCAGGCCTCTCTAAGCGGTTTACAGAGAGTCAGCATATTGCCCCCAACAATCTGGGTCCTCATTTTACCCACCTCGGAAGGATGGAAGGCTGAGTCAACCCTGAGCCGGTGAGATTTGAACCGCTGACCTGCTGATCTAGCAGTAGCCTGCAGTGCTGCATTTAACCACTGCGCCACCTTGGCTCTTAAGCGCTTTGACTTATTTTCTGGGAGGTCTTATTAGTTTTGAAGTGCAGGAGACAGCAAGCATGGTCACCTCATGGCTACTGCTGTGTTGCGCTGCTATGGCAGCACAACCCGGCCGCTTGTCAGCTGTTTTCCACTGAGGCCATACATGTGCTTCCAGCCATGCTTTCTAGGACTCTGCACTATGCCATTGGCCCAGCAACCGGATGTCCTGTCGCCGCCTCCTCCTCCATTCTTTGCTAATGGCTTTTGTGGCAGCCATTAGCGTGACAGAAGGGTCGTGGTGGCTAGAGTGCAGCAGCGGCCATTAATGGTGGGGATCTGCTGCACATGCGTTTCAATATTTTCAGGGAGAACTTATTTTGGGGGAGGGCTTATTTTAGCGTATGCGCTCAGAAGCCTGATTTGGCTTATTACCTAGGGAGATCTTATTTTCAGGAAAACATGTAGCAGAGTAGCCTTTTGGTAAATAGGCTGTCTTTCCTGCAGTGCTTAATAAAATGAATGCATTACCCCTGCGGCACAAGTTCTAACCCCTTCATTAGATATTATCATGAGCCAATTTCTTTTCAAGAATGCCAAAGAATATTCTATGCATACTATATATCTGCATATATTCCATTCTACTGCATAATGATGCTATAAGAGGTTCTCAGATGTATTAAACCACCTCAGAACAAGGGAGAAAAGAAAACCAGTAAGCCATAGAAGCTAAGAAGCTGCTTTCATCACATAGCTTTCCAAGCTAATTTACAACACACTGTTTTCACTTTATGATGAGAAATGATAATATTTTTCTTTATGGATAAGATGAAATCTGAAGGGATGTCCTACTGAAGGACTAGCTCTCCTTAATGCCCTTAGTCTTCCCTCATTATGCTTTCTGGTCCCATGATAGAAGCCTTAATTTGACACAGATGAGTAATGCTACCTATGTTTCTTCAGCAATACACTCAGTGCCTGAGGCAGGGCTTCCTCCATTTGAAACTGAGGCCAGAAGACTATCCATAAATCCAGTGCCATACAAGGAGCAATTAAGCTACAAGTTTTCTTGCTGTGAGCAGTTTAGCAGATGTGCCTAATAAATTATTTTATTATATTTATTTCTTTTTCACTTTAGATGCTAGTATTACTATGTTTTAGGTAATTAATAGGTGCTAATTCTGTAATTCTAAAAACTATGTTGTATTCAAATAATCATACTCTCTGCATTAATCTTAATAATTTGCCTTTGAGAAACAGTGCCTTAAAGATGAAAAAGTAAGCAAAGATTATGTTCACTTTCTCAGGTCATTCATCAATTCAATAGCATAAGGGAATTGGCTAAAAGGGCATCCTGATCTCAGCCCACTTTTTGTGACTGACAAACTGTACTTTGTCAAAAGTTTGTTTTGTGTCCAGAATGACCTTAAATAATGTAAATTAAACAAATTGTTCAATGAAAGAATTCATTCACTTTATGAATAGCTGCTTTTTAACTTATAACAGTCTAAGTGTTGAACACTTTCAATTGTAAATTATGTTTGTACCAGAGGGTTGGCTTTGAAAAGATATCTCTCTAATACAGAATTTTAAATTTTTCCAATGGTTAACATTTTTTAATTTTATTTTATTTTTGCATTTAAATATTACAAAAGCTAAAATTGTGTGGTCTTCAATTTCAATTCAAAGACAGAATTCAGAGAAGAGCAACAGGGATGATTAGAGGACTGGAGGCTAAAACACATGAAGAACAGTTGCACAAACTGGGTATGTCTAGTTTAATGAAAAGAAGGACTAGGGAGACATGATAGCAGTGTTCCAATATCTCAGGAGTTGCCACAAAGGAGTCAAGCTGTTCTCCAAAGCACCAGAAGGCAGGACATGAAGCAATGGATGGAAACTAATCAAGAAATGAAGCAACTTAGAACTAAGGAGAAATTTCCTGACAGAATAATTAATCAGTGGAACAACTTAGCCTCCAGAAGTTGTGAATGCTTCAACACTGTATGTTTTAAAAAAGATGCTCGATATCCATATGTCTGAAGTGGCGTAAGGTTTACTGCTTAAGCAGGGGGTTGGACTAGAAGACCTTCAAGGTCCCTTCCAACTCTGTTATTCGTTATTTCCCAGATTTCCCCAGCCAGCATACATAAATTTCTTGAGCTTGAGAAACACTGAAATATAGGCTAGTACTTCATAGAATCATAGGATTCAAAGGTGGCCTTTTATTCCAACTTTCTGCCTAGGTTGCATCACAGACAAATGAATGTCCAATCTTTTTCTGAAAACTTCAAGAAAAGTTTCTTCACGAAGCAGGCTATTCTACTGCTTCATATTTCTTCTAGGTCAGAAATTCTTCCTTATAGGAATAAAACTTGCATCTATTAATACTTGACTTACAATCAGATGCTACATAAAATAAATTCCATTGTCCTGTGTCACCTCTTCAGGTATTGGAAGATCTCTTCTTTCGACTAAGTTCCTTTAGTCATGCTTCATACTCTTCATAGGATTTAGCTTCAAAAGCTCTTGCCATCTTTCTTGGTCTTCACTGTACACTTTCCAATTTTTCAACAAACTTTTTGTATATATTGTGGCAGCCAGAATGAGATACAGAATTCCAGATGTGGTCTGATCAGTGTAGCATACTGTACTGTAACAGTACTATCACTTCCTGTGAGCTTGACCCTGTTGTCTGTTGATACACCACAAAACTTCACAGCAATCACACATATTATTCACTCACACTTCTATAATGTTTAAAAGACTCACACTTAAAAAAATCAAACATGGAAAGTCTTTGTCTCTGGGCCAAATGCTTCATTTACCTATTGAATTTGCTTTAGACAGGACAGATGTAGGGTATAGGTAAGACATTTCCCAAGTACAGAAAAGCTATACTGCCAATCAGGATCGTATCAAAGATCTGTTGGAACTGAATGTCTTCTTCATTTCGAAAAAAGAGAAAATTGTTTCTCACTTCTAACAGATAGGGGTAAGTCAGGAGTGGCTAAGTGCTGTTTCCTATTTGGGCCATATGATGGCTAATTCCATACATTACATAGGCTCATAGGCAAGGAAATGATATTGGATTTGAGAACTAAGCAAATGTAGTATGACAGATACAATCCTATTTTTGGACCTCTTCCATTATGTCCTGTTCTAGTCAACACACACAAAGAAAGTTTAAGGACTTTATTGACAGTTCAAGCCCTTAAGGTTGATTCCCAAGGTCATCACTCAACCCCAAGACAAGGTACAATCCAGGCCCAATCCAAAGTTTGACCCAAAAATCCACAAACAAGTCCAAAGTCCAAATGCACAACAGTCCAGGGTCAAGAAAGCCAAGACCACCGAAATGAAGGATCATCATGGCAGGAGAATGGTCAGTTGTTTCTAACAACCACCCCTCCCCATTCTGCTCATCTGCCCACGCAACTTTTTGGGAGGGGTGAGACTGACACCTCATGAGTAGCCTCACCAATCTCTGTTCCACCTGCCTCTGCTCAGCCCTGTGCATCTGTGCATGTGGTGGAGGAGGCATTTCAATCTCATTTTCTCTGATGAGCTTCAGCTGTGTGCTTTCTCCACCCTGTGCCTCCAACAGGACCTCTGAGCTCTCCGGCTGCAGCTGTATTTCACTTTTTTCTGTTCCAGACAGCATTCATCTGGTCATACTTCCAGTGACCCTTCTGATTACCTGGCCCCTCCACTGACTCAGAGCCCTCAGCAAGTTCTCATTGCTCTTCCTCACCATCATCCAAAGTCCCCGGTGCTGGTTCTGGCTTTTCCTCTTCATCCAAACTGTCATCTGGGGAAGCTATTCCAATTACTTCCCATATGAATAAGCACAGCAGAGTAAGAACTGTTTCAGAATTTAGCCAACCTAGCAAGTAATAATGAAACTAATTAGGCAATTATCAACCAAAGAACTGTGTGAAATATACTACTCAGCAGAAATATGAATGAAATGTTTACTTCCATTGTTGTACTAGCACCACTAAACAGTTGTTTTATAATAGCCTTGCCCAAATTATATTTATTTAGATTTAATTTCAATAATCCCTAATGGAATCCAAATATTGGATATTGAATTAAAAACAAAGCCAGGTTTTCATTCACATTCACACACACACACACACACACACACCCCACAACACACACACACGTGTAAAATAAATATATATTTCATGAAGCTACAGAAACAATAGTCAAGGATCTATTTATGAACGCTTCTGCACACTGCACAAATAATAATTTGTTATAAATCATTTGATTCAGCCTACATGGGCTTTCAGTGACAAAATAACAAATCAAGATGGAAGAGGAAAAGCTGTATTTATCATTCTTTAGGGCCCAATCCACTCCCAATTAAATTGCTTGATTTTCTGGTTCCCCATGCCATTTTTATTTTTAGTGATTTTCCAGGCTTTATATCAAGTTTCTAGGCAGTCATAAAACATGTCATTGGGCTAAGTCTATCGACAGACTTTTTATGCACTCAATTGGCCGTAAAAGTGACAAATATTAACCAGTGTGATAGAACTAAACTTCTAAGGAACAGAAATAATAAAAATTTCTCTGTGGCAATTTTTAAATTATTAATTATTCAAAATCAGTGACGTTTAACTGCAGTTTTCTAATTTGAGCAAGCTAACTTTTATTCTATTGAAGTATTGCTTTAATGACTTATTTAATAGCTGTGTTGTCTAATCATTGCCTTATGAATTAAGCTAAAATCCTATGCACAGTTATTTGAAAATGATTCTATTAATGGAATAGAATACTATTTTATATTCTAAGCATTACATTCAATCTTGCATATCATAACAATTCCTTATATTATTTAAAATGAAAGTTCATGTAGAAAGATTACTGGTAGTTAAACAGGTCTTATAATAATAGAAGGCTTAATAGTTTTATATAGCTCAAAAACAGCTTAATTAATAAAGAGAAAAAATAATGATATATTTAAACCAAATGTCAACAGTCGGGATTAATGGTCAAAGAAGTAATATCTGTTAAATATGATGGTATGTACAAATGAAGCAAATGGGTAGGAATAAATGCATTTTATTTGAAAAAAATTTCTTAAGTAATTTGTTAAAATGTAACAGTGCACTACAAATTATTTCTAGCACCTAAAACAGAATATATTCATTCATATAGCATCAACTAATATACAAAATACAACATTTCCTAACTATCAAGGGTAATATATTTTGCATATTATTTCTGGGAATTCCTCCAATCCCAAACCATTTTTAGTTTGCAATTCTGTATAATTTATTAGACATGGTTGGGAAGAATTTGCTGTATAGCCAAAAGTCTGCAGTTTTGCATCTTCCATCCCCCATTATCTCTGCATATAAAAAGTAAAAAAGCTTCAGGCTAAAATTAACTCAAGATTGGCTATTATATTTGTAAGAGCACTTAGGAGCAATCCCAGTTGACTCTGGAGTATATAATAATAAATAATTTCATATAATCTATCTATCTCATTTTAAAAAAATAAACCTTTGCCTTAAGGATATTTTGAAGCTGATGATGAAATACTAACAATATTTACTTTCTGAAGTAGCTAGCCACCCCTGATGTCTATTCTACCTTCGGCAAAGTCATTTAAAGATAGAAAGTTTGCAAGTTAAATGCCTTTAGAATAGAAGTATCCGTTTTTATGAATGCCCTCAAGAAATATATTTACCTACTTTCCTTGGTTGATGAAGCTAGACTTGGCTGAAAGCCTTAAACTACTTCTCTTTGGCAGGAACCATTTATTCACTGCAAGCACAATGCAGGGGAAATTGTGCAAATCTTTCTCACACAAATAATGGTGTCTTTTAAATGTATATTTTAGGACTATATTCTCATATGGTTAGATTAAAGGTTATGTCAAGTACATTCCATAGCTTACTGTTTTTCTTCACTATAAATATTAAATGAGATATATATTAAAGTTTTGTATGCATAGAGAATGAAGGTAGTTTATAAAGAATATAAAAATAAACAACTTATTTTCTGGTACATTTGTCTTGCCAACAACATTGTAAGCTGCTGCAGAAAATCAAGAAAGAATAACTGTTTTGGATATCATTTATTGGTTACAGCTTTTTATTTTAAAATAATCTCATAGGATCCTAGACAAAAACCTTACCTATTTTTTTTTCAATTAAAAAAATATTATAATAAGAATTGTAGAAAAAAATCTTTGCTTCCATGCCTGTTAAAAGGGAAAATATTGAAGTAGATATCCCATGAGTTTCTGGTATATAATTCAGAAATATTCTTGTTTAATATGTTTGTTTTATTTCCATGTATCTGTCACAGTTTAAGATTATCAGAGTTTTGTAGCAAATATGAAAGAAAGTGAAATGCAGTTACTGTTATCAAGATGGACATGATTGTCCAAAGCAGAAGAATGCCTTTGTCATTTTTTCTAGCACTGTCTTGTCCCAAAGTCCTGTGAATTGCATTATGTACTGTTTTTTTTAATTATATTTATTGTTATTAGACTTTCAAAATTTCTTACCTCACATAAAAAAATAGTGAATAAGGTTCCTTTAAAGCCCAAAGCAGATATTGCATAATTACATATTTTTGTTATATAATGGCGGATATAACAATCTGGAAGGAAAGTTTAATCTCTCCTTCATCAATAGCAATAGCAATAGCAGTTAGACTTATATACCGCTTCATAGGGCTTTCAGCCCTCTCTAAGCGGTTTACAGAATCAGCATATTGCCCCCAACAACAATCCGGGTCCTCATTTTCCCACCTCGGAAGGATGGAAGGCTGAGTCAACCCTGAGCTGGTGAGATTTGAACAGCCGAACTGCAGAACTGCAGTCAGCTGAAGTAGCCTGCAGTGCTGCATTTAACCACTGCGCCACTTCGGCTCATACTTTCTATTTTCATTTCAAGGGAAACCTTCCATTTGTTACAGGAATAGAGAACTAGACTGCACTTTCGAAGAACCCCTGGGTCCATAATGTTAAAGCTTTCATTCAATTCTTATCCTACATGTCCAATACCAAATATGCAAGTTAGTTACATTCAATTAACATTATGTAGAGCAGGGATGTCAAACTCAAGGCCCACAGGCCAGATGTGGCGCACAGGGTGCCTAGATCTGGCCTGTTGGGTCACCGTGGAAACAGATAAAGACCAGCTCACATTGCATCTGTGGGGGTGTGGGGGTGGGGGTGGGGGTGTGGGGGTGTGTCACACACAGCCCTCCAAAGTTCCATTTTTGCTGGCAGAGTGCTGTGGCCACCACAGGTGCTCCCAACACAAGTGATGTCAAGCTAGCCACACCCAACCTTGCCATGCCTCCTGGCCACCCCAAGGTCAAACACAGTCCTGATATGGCACTCAATGAAATCGGGTTTGACACCCCTGATGTAATCAAGGACTCTACCAGGAGACCATGAAAACAGCACTTCTGGTTTGCTAAAATACCATGTTACATTCAATCAACCAAGTTTAACTTTATCTATCTGCCCCATAATTGATCAGATTCATGCTGCAGTCTAATAATCAGAAGATGGATCAAAGTCTACTTGATTGTATGCAAAAAGTACCATGTTGCCAATTATTTCAAAGAATAGTGACTAAAAAAGCATTAGCATGATTATAAGCATTGCTATTATATCAAATGACTGGATTACAGAGGTGGTATTCAGCTGGTTCAGATGAACTGAGAGCGCTGATGATCAGTTGGCCCCGCCCATCCAACCCCCGCCCTATCCTGTCCTTTATTTCCTTTCTAGCTCATCTCAATTGCACAGTAGATCCCCTCCCTCACAATTCTATTTATTATTGCTGACTTGGAAGGTAAGCAGCTGAGCTTCTAAATGCTCTATTTTCAATGCTGCGCACAAGCGCTTTAGGCGCATGTGTGCAAAGTGTGCACCCACTGAACCGATTGTTAAACAGGCAGCATCCTACCACTGCTGGAAAAATTCAAAATATATAAACGATTTAAGATATATGCATGGATAAATCGTCTATTCTATTATGGGATGATAACAAATTGAACAAAGAAAAATGAAATAATTTAAAATCTGAATTTTTTCTGTCTCATGAAACTTACCTTATTCCCATTCCTTTTAGTTAAACATTAAACCTCTCTCGACACTCTAAGTGGTAAAATAAGTACAGAAAAAGAAGAAGAAACATTAAACCATTAGTAGATGAATGTACCTCCACTGAATTAATTACATACTGCACTAATTGGCTGCCACAGAAAATTTAGCCTATAAACCATCAGTCAGCTGAATACTGAGAATATATTTGGTATCATCTATCACAATTTAGCATATTTCAAATAAGCAACTTGAGAAAAAGTTGTATTCCAGGATAAAATGATCATTACCAATTTTTAAATTCCCCTTTCCCACATAAGGCCAAAGCAATGCTCGTATAAAGTTTTCAAGTATTTATCTATTAAAATTTCAATGGGATAGTATTAAGAAGGCAAAATGAAAGCTTAACATTGTTTAATTTGAACACATGGGGCAAATAAATAAATAAATAAATACTATGAAGCTGTTCTTAACTCCAAATCAATTTTCTTGCAACTTTTTTTTAGTTAAATTCTCTTGATTACAGGACAAAAAAGCCTAAAATATTAAGAATATCTGCAATGGTAATTTTCAGATGCAACAGACAATGAATAATAGATATTTATTTTTTACTTAGACACTTAGTGCTCTCTTTTGCAACTGAGCTTAATGTGTTCTCTTCTAATTCATGAGCCAAGAGCAAAGTATGCCAGCAAACTTTGCAATGCTTTCATTGCCAAACCCTATTTGCCTCATTAGGATCCTCATAAGGATCGTTCCTTAGCTTGTGCCATATTAAATTGTCATGACAGAATTGCTTGCCAAACAATTTAATATGGCACAAGCTAAAGAAAGATCCTGGATTGCTGGCCTTGCTTCCCCTCTTCAAAGCATCTTGTGCCAGGCTTCACTCTTCTGTTTTATTGGGAAGTACCTCAGCAGTTGACTTGCAGAATGGTGAAAGTCTTCCTAGAAAAGCAGGCGAGTTCTCACCAAACTAGAGTGAGATGAAAGGTGGAAACAACTCTGTACATGTCACTTAGAGTATTTCTGACTCTTGGCTAACACTTTTGGGGCTGTAAACCAATATCCAAAATAATTTCAGTGACATTAAAGCTCTCTACAAAAAAATCCAGGAATCTCTGTCAAAAAATGCTAGATTGATGTTGAGAAATAGCACCAGTGGTAGGCCACAGACCTTAGCATGAGGGCTTTGAAGAATTGTTTGCGGATATTTGGGAGGGATTCTTTGCTGCTTTAACTCATGCTTCTCCTCTACCTGTGAACTCCCAAGCCCAGATGAGGGGCACACGGTAAAGAGTAATGAGTATTCAATTAACAGTGGAATTCTGAGAAAACAGGCTTCCTGAACTGTATAGAAAAACAATTAATACATAATGTTAATATGTAATATTAATACTTTTATATACTATTTCAGTCTTCGGGGCAGATTACAGAGAGTTAAAACAATAGTACAACAATGCAGATAATACAAGTAATCCTCGACTTACAACCATAATTGAGCCGAAAGTATATGTTGCTAAGCGAGACATTTATTAAGTGAATTTTACCTCATTTTACGACTTTTCTTGCCACAGTTATTAAATGAATCACTTAATTTTTCAATTAGTAACAGGGTTGTTAAGTGAATCTGGCTTCCCCACTGACTTTACTTGTCAGAAGGTTGCTGAAGGGGATAACATGACCCTGGGACACAGCAACCATCATAAATAAGAGTCAGCTGCCAGGTGTCTTAATTGTGATCATGTCATCATGGGGATGCTGCAACATACTGTATGCATTCATCCCCTTCTGAAAAATAATCATACGTCACTTTTTTCAGTGCCATTGTAACTGAATGGTCACTAAATGAACTATTTTAAGTCGAGGACTACCTGCATAATACAATACAGAGATACATAAAATCATAATAAAAAAACTCATAAAATACACAGGAAAGGTCGTCCCTACCTACCAATAATATTCAATAAAACCATTGTGTCAACTGCTGCTTCCCAAATCTTTGTGCTTAAGATATTTCCTCTGTATACCTATCTGATATAAACCTAGCAGAACAATGCAGGTGGACTCACCATAAGCCATCACAACAACTTTGCAAAGCATTTATTTAGATTTTTAACAAATTGCCACAAAAAAAACATATTTATGGTTTTTCCCAAGCCATATTAAATATATATATTTCCATGAGATTTGAATTTCATTATACTTCTTAGAATTTCCATTAAATGGGAAATGATTATTATAAGTCCTTGTAATTTATACTATTACAAGTTCAGTATTAGTTTATTTTTAAAAATCTAATCAGAGAGGAAGGGAAAAAATCTTTAATGGAAATATAAAATATTTCCTAATGTTTTTCTAATAGCTATATAATGTAATTCAAGTAATTTCAGCAAGTATTGTGTGTTTTCTTCAAATAATAACTCTTAAACATCTTTGAATACAAATATGCAGCTGTACGGAAACAAATGCATAAGGAGATTGATATCAAGAAAAGCAATTTGCAAAAGCAATTTTGCAACAATGTTTGTATACTCACAAATTTGAACATTGAATATGACGATGTGTACTCAAAAATCATGAGTTGATCACTATTAGAAATATACCTCTTATCATTTATTTTAGGCTTAAAAACAATTAACACAATAGGATTAGTTTCTTTTTAAATATTAAAGCTTTTTTCAAAGATCACAAATATCTATATATCTATCCTAATCTATATTTATCAATTAGTAGTTCTAAGATTGGACCCATATTGTTGAGGGCAATATGCTGACTCTTTAAACTGCTTAGAGAGGGTTGTAAAGCACGTAAAGCATTATAAATATTTTTTTATATTTTACAAATATAAAATACTCCATATTTTTCAGAGTATAAGATGCATTGTTTCCCCCCCAAAAAAGGATGAAAATCTGGATGCGTCTTATACACATGAATAAAGTATTTTTGGCCTCCTGAAACCCTGCTCTCTTCACAAAAATGAATGTGCAGAGGGTTTGGGAGGCCTGCAAAGTGCTCCTGGGGGCTGGGGGGGGGGCAAATGTGAGCAAAAAATGCCCCCAGGAACACTCTATAAAACTGACCTGCAGAGGCCTGAAGAATGCAAAAACTTTTTTTAAAAAAGTTATCTCTTCAAAATCTTGGTGCATCGTATACTCCAGTGCGTTTTATAGTCCAAAAAATACAATAAGTCTAAGTGCTATTGCTAATGTATGTGTACAACTATGAATTTACATCTTTCACATGGTAAGTCTTATTATCTAAGAAATTCAAAATTAGTTTAAAATCAATCTGTAATACTATATTTATCTTCATACACAAATCTAAAATATTTCTAGCCTGATACTATCTATATGATTGCAAATTTATAGTTTGCAGAGATACCTTATTTGATAGTAACCAATTGCTGAGCAAAATGCCAAATAAACGGTGCACATCCTTTGTTTCAAGATGACTAACCAGTAAGACATACAGAAATACATTTTAGTGCTCTATTGAATTAACAGACAGCTTTTCATGCTTTTTTTGACAAGAAAAGTAACACATTACTAGCATTCCTGACCCCAAACACACAATATCAATGTGTTATAATAATAGTTGCAATTTGTCCACATATATTTCTGCAAACTTGACTGGTAGTTTGCAAAATGATCCTTCCAATAGGCCGGAAGGGGAATATCATTTTTAAAAGCAATTAACAAACGTATTCAGAAGCCACAGGAACTTACCATTCACCAGAGTGTCATTGTATGGTAAAGTAACATTCTGGCTAGAATGGAAATATACATATATAGCAACCCAGCAAGACTAACACAGTAGGAAAAAAAATGAATTTCAGGGCTTTTCCCCAGGACCAAAAGTCCCAGCAGGATACTAAAATGGGCTATATAAAACATAATCTATTTGTTGAGAAGCGACACAGCATTAAGTATCTTCCAACTGGAAAACAGATGCCTATAAACCCAAGTTGAAACTGCTGGATACCAAATTTCATTCATTTTAGAAACAAGTCAGAAAAAATCAAAATAGATTATCTGAGGATGTTGGGGAATTGGAAATTTGCATCACATCAAATCACCATCTGGAAATGTTCAGTACTTAGCCCAAGGGCTCCAATCAACTTCATGGCTAAGTACATTTGTACATAAGTTTCTCTGCTTCTAGTAAAACACTCCATTATTACAATATGCCAGGAAAAATACAGCATAAAACTCTCTATATAGAAGTGTTAGCATTATCTTGTAAAGAAGTATCATTTTATCCTTGAACTTGAATATGTTTGATTTCAAAATGCTTCACAATGATTAAATCCCCAAAAGTCCTTTTGTCACACTCCAGTAGGCAATTCAGGCAGAAGAATTGTTTAGAAAACACTGCTTAACTGCAAGAAAGTATGAATCAGTTGTTAGAATACTGAAAACATTAAGACTGCAGGTATGTCATCTAACTAAGTAAATGATAAAATGTGGATGGGTTTAGAATGTTATTTTAAAAACTAGAGTAAACAAATGAACTTGTCTGCCTTAGTAAAATGTTTGCTAACAACAAATAGAGAAATTTTCAGATGCACATATGCTAGTGGGTAGTATATGGCATTTTGTGAGGGATTACTATTTGTCAGAAAAAAACAAACCTGGTTGTGTGTGAGAATCTTCTGTCCACACTGTAGCTAGAATACTTGGGCATATCACAAAAAACCAGTCAAACAAGATGTAGTGTGAATGTTTTCATAAAAACCTCCTGTGGTAGAACAAGAAATCAAGGGTCCTAATCTATAGGTGTTTACTAAATGTAGTTTGAATATAGAAGTATTAAAAAGTACATTGAGGTGGCTTAGTTATATAAGAAAATGAATGAAAATCAATCTGCAAAATATGAAAAAAGAAAGTTGAGAGAAAAGGGAAGAAAGATGTCATTATAATCAGGACTTGTCAGTTGTTTGAAGAGAACCTAAAACTGTAGGAAATGAGTTTATAAAGATTGATTCAGCAAATGCATGTTATTAAAGAAGATTCCACAAATGGAACACCAAAATGATACAAAAGCCTATGATATTTCCTTTAAATAAGTATAAACCTTGATTATCAAGAATTAGCTCACTGTCCTTACGTAATAGCCTTCATTGTCACATGTGCAGTGTCACATCATGCAAAGCAATGGAGCTGAAATGAAGTAAGAATTAGCAACTCCCTTTTTACAGTACTTGAATTGGCAGATTCGTGAAGCTAGAGAGTACTTCAGTGGTTAATGCTTTAAACTATATTGAAATGGTTCTATAAGCCTGAGACAAAAAAGGAAGTGAAAGAATATGAAGAAAGACGTCCTGTATATCTATTGGAATAGTTCTCTTGGTGAATGCACTTCAGGATGTGTGGAATTGGCAATACACTTCAGGCTTACATAAAAGATTTAAAATAGGACGGCTGGCTAGATACGAATGTTAAAAATAAAGGTAACTAACTACAAAGCTATAATTTCAATCAGATGGTTTCAAGGATCCTGCAAAATAATATGAAAAGTTCAACTTTGGATACAGACAACAAGAACCAGAAATGTCATGAAGTATCAAGAAAGCAGTCAGATATCAGAACACGAAAAGGCTACCTATTATTGAAGCTGACTTCAAACGATGTGTCTAATTCTAAGGTAATGATGTTATTACATGCATTAAGGATGGAATTTTGTTCTCTAGGTATTTTGAAAACATGGCTAAATGTTTCTTACTAAAAAAAAAAGAAGAATGAACACTAGCAATGATTTTTAATGTATAGCTTTAAAAGTATACTTTTAAAACAAAGTATATTTTACTTATGCTTAAAAAAAGTTAGCTTAAAATACTACCTTTTTGGAATATGCCTATATATGTTAGTGGATGTTATTAAAATGTGTTTATTGCAGAAAATATATATTTACATTAAAAAATATAATTCTCTTTTAGACTTTACATTTATTTACTATTTATTTGGAAAGACAAAGTATATCATTTATGAACATAACTATCATTTAAAAATAATATTTTCATTTCCTCAAAATTACAGTATGGTAATTCATATTTGGTGATCTTATAATTTCATCATGGTATTCAAAGTTCTTCAGTAACATATGATGTCAAAGAGTAATATTATACAACTTTTTCCTTGGTTATACTGATATATTTGGATGGATTAAGTTTCTATATCACCATTTTAAATCAATTGGTTTGTTGCATACCTTAGTGTTTGTATAGATTCACATAAGTATTTACAGAAACCATTGCCATATAATATGGCAAAAGATAAACAAGAATCTTAGTGCCTCTACAAATAAAGTTGGCAATTCCTTAGTATCATATAAACTGTATTCTCAATCTAATTATTTATAAGTATAAAAAGAGGATTTTTTTTTAAAGGTCCTGCTGGCCATTTGTCAAATTCAGCTCTTTCAAGAATGTATAGTCAATACAAGGTTACCCAATGCACAAAATATTTATATCACCAGGCAGAATAGCTGCTTGGAATGCGCATCTTCCATTACCATTATGATCACACTGTGCATTACTGTAACCTTCAAGTACCTACTAAATCTATGCTTTAATCATGGATAACTAACATATTTAAACATCTGGGGGGGGGAGCTATTGTACAATTAGGTAGTCGGAGGTAGCTACATTACATTAAAAAAGAAAAGAGTTTTGTACAGGATAACTTATGAATTCTGGTAAACATAGATCTGGAAATGTTGTTTCTTGAACCCGTCATCTATCAGCTGCTATTTTATCCATTTTAAAGGTTTATGCCCCCACCCCACCCCCTATCTTTAAGCTATTGCTACAAGGAATTATAAAGAAGCCTGATTTTACAGGTTGTTACATTCCTTTCTTTGTAAAATAAATACATATGTCAGGCGAATGTGCTTTTCGGCAATATTTCCTGTTCAGGACGGAGAATGAAGTTAAAGGGATGAGGGAGGGTGCTTTGGGAGCCGCCGCAGCCTTCCAAAATATGCTGTGCTCGTACAAGAAGCGGGTTAGCGCTTAAAAGGACCAACAGCAGCCCCGGCAGCAGCCAGCTGACGCTCAGCGCGCTCTTAGCACGCCAAAAACTGCGCGCAGCTGAAGCCGCAGCCCTGGGAAAGGCAGGCGAGGGGCGAACGCGGCGGCAGAAACGCCTCCCAGCCTAGCCCGATTCCAGCTCCACCTCCAGCGCTGCCGTTCGCTGGCTCCCAGCTGGCACGGCCTTGGCGTTTTCAGAAGTAAGGGAGGCGGGTTTTTCCTCGTTCCGTCTCTGCGCTGAAGCAGCTTCCTGGTCACCTGAGAACTATAGGAAAGCGGCCGGCGTCTCGACTGGTTTCGGTGTTGGGGACGCCGCCATGGCTTCACTTTTCAAGAAAAAGACAGTGGACGGTGAGTGAGGTCGAAACCTGCTTTTATTTATTTATGTTGTTGTTGTCGTCGTGATTGGTGGGGTTGCCGCGCCTTTTGCAACAGAGGTTCCCTTAATTTCTCAAAAAATGTACTCCTTCCTATAGCTCCCTTCGGTTGTGTAGCCCACTTCTGATGTCAGAGGCTCATCTTATCTTGTCTCCAGGGTTTCCTGAGAGCTTTTGGGGAATTCAGCTGTATTTTAACGAGTTTGATCTCGAAACTCCCATTTTTATTATTATTACCTGCACGATTCTTGGCGAAATTATGTATTAGCTCCCCCTCCCTCCATGACTGTCCACCCTGCCCCTTCACCCTCTGCCCCGTGATTGCCAAAATATTCTTGGTGTTAATTAGTAGTCATGCTACTTTCTGGGTTGGGTCCCTTGCCCTTTGGTCTAAATATTTCTCGCTTTCAGTTTGACTTGTACTAGGTTTAAATATATAGGTGGTTTTGGGTGTTGATATGCGTTATTAAAGCTCTTATTATAAAGCTATGTTGAAATAGTTTGTAGAATTAGTAGAAGCAAACCTACTAGGCTATTTAATTTCCGGAATTGTTTTGTAAGTGTATAATCTCTGTTGAACAAATGAAATTGAGCCATACATTTAGATTGAAAAACATTACATAAACTAATTTAAATTTAAAGGAATTTGAGGAAGCTGTATCTCGGTAGATAGATGTATTTCAGATAAATATTGTATGTACTTTTAAGTAAACTTTATAGGGAACTAAACTGCTCAAATGGGGAAAAAGGGATTATTTTAGAGGATGTAAGATACTTAGACTTACTTTTTACAGCAAATTGAAAGTATTGGTAGAAATAGTCTACATATGATTTTTTAATCCTGAAATTAGTGTCTCATGCAGGGTTTTTTTAAAAATTAACAAACCAAAAACCCTTTGGAACTTTCCAGGACACACCAGTGTTAGGAAACAAATAGTTTGAAAAAAAACCTTTTTTTCCATTAGCATTGCTATATATGTATTGCAAAATAAAAATATATATCTTCATTTTCTTCCATATATTTGTATATGAAGAGAGCACACAGGCACACACACAGTGACAAGCTATTTATAGTTATCACAGCTCAAACAACAACGATCAAAAGGCAGAAGCCACTGCATTTTAAATAAGTTTTTTTTCCCCCTCTTGTATAGAATAGATAACTGCAGGGAAGTGTTTTGATCTGCTTTGAAGCAGATAATTTATATCTGGGCAAAAGGGAAATTTATTATGACTGGAACAAAAGCTGCTATCTTATTGTTATTGTGAACTGAGACTTAAATTACAATAGCGATGGAGCTTTGGAATGTGTTTACTGAATGCTGAATATTTTTTACATGCCATGGATATTTAAACCTAAGTTTTCTAATTTTTACAATTTTCATATTGATTTAATTTGAAAATAGATTGTTGTGAAAAAGTAGCATCCACTTTACAATGAATTCTTGTCAAGGATAACCTTTCAACTTGTACATTTAACTCTACTGGAAGAGATGCTGATACACAAATCCAAACTATCATTGATAAACTCATGTGGCTTCTGAAAGGTATTGATTGTAAAAAAGGAAAGGAGGGGAGGCAGTGTTTTTCAGATTGTTTTTATATGCCACTAATATTCTTGCTCTCATGAATTCAGTACAGATAGTATCAATGGTTCACAGAAGACTTAAGTTTTCTGCATACGTTTTCCAGGTAATAGAAATTTCTGTGATTATTAAAATCGGACAGTCAGGGGGGTAAAGCTGTCCTATATTATGCATTATTCTGGCATGCAAACAGTTATGATAATAAACCAAAGCAAATATTAAACATATAAGCAATAACAGCATAACAATATCAATAAGAATGAATGTGCAGAAAATCTGAAGACCAAGTAAAATTACTCTGGCTTTGTTCTCATGAAAACTAATTAAAAAGGCATAATAGTTGCCAAGAACGAGGTTAATGCCAAAGTTTCAAGGCTACTGAAAATAAAACATATTTAATGTAAACTTCACTCTCAAAAACTTGCACAGTTACAATATTACAAAATTAAAACTTCAATACAGTTAAAACAGTGGTAAAATTCAATTTCTTTTACTACCAGTTCTGTGGGGGTGGCTTGGTGGGCATGGCAGGGGAAGGATTTTGCAAAATGTCCATTTCCACCCCACTCCAGGGGAAGGGTATTGCAAAATCTCCATTCCCACCCCACCCTGGGGCCAGCCAGAGGTGGTATTTGCTGGTTCTCCGAACTACTCAAAATTTCCGCTTCCAGTTTTCCAGAACTTATCAAAACCTGCTGAATTTCACTCTGAGTTACAAAAAAAACACCTCTTTCTCCTCCAAACCATATCAGTAACAAAAAGTAGGGAAACGTAAGGTACAGGGTTTAAGTCAGGAATTATATAGACCATTGCATTGTTGAGAGATTACAATTTCCATTAAGACTTTAAAGGCAGCCATATAAAGTGTATTGGGTTGTATGGTTGCGTGATAATGAAGATAAAAGCTATAGTTCATTCTCCTGTGGCATGTAAAGTCATAAAATGTATCAATGAAAATTGTGCAAAAGTCTCCTAGTCATACTTCCTGGTCAAGCATGTCATATGTCCAGAATGACCTCTAAATCACAAATCATTTTCTTCCTGGCATTGCTTGTCTATATAGAAATAATGCTGGGGTTGACAAGTCTCAACATACAATGACAAATTGTAACTTCTTAATTCCTTATTCAGTCTGTTCTTCAGGAGTTGAGATATGATGTCAACAGAATCTCTCCATCCAAAGATGGTAATATAAAATTCTGTGTCACAGAATTATAGGGCTATAATGGACCTTGAAGGTTTTCTAGTCCAATACCCTGCCCAAGGCAGGAGTCTTTATTTTTGGTTGTTGCTTTTTTTCACTTGCAAATATATTACTTGCAAGACCACTTTCCTTCCCATCAGATCTGTCAAGGAAAATATGCTCTGAGTGTCTTGAGTGTATCTAACCCAGGACAGATACCCTGTTTATCACAGTCCCTGCCTATAAAACAGCTTTCCTCTCAGCCCTTTCTTACCCCAGCCCTTATGGCCAGATCATTAGTGGAACGTGATGTGACTTGGTTCATAAGGTATTATAATTGTATAACATTTTTGTTTGTCTTATGTGTTTTATTTATAGGCCATTCAGCTTAAGACATATTTTTAAGACCAATTTTAGAATGTACGTAGAGCAGAACATAGACTCATGGGACTGGAAGGGGCTTCAGAGGTCTTATAGTCAAACTCTCTTTTCAAGGCAGCCGACCTTATAACATCCTGGTCAAATGGTTGTCCAGTCTATTATTGAAAATCTCCAGTGATGGAGCACTCACAATTCTGGGAGGAAAGCTGATCCTTTGATTATTTGTTCTGTCTGTCAAGAAATTCCTCCTTAGTTTTGATATCCCTCTGACTAGTTTTTACACATTGCTTCTTGTCCTTCCCTCAGATGCTCTGGAGAATAAATTGACCCTCTCTTGGCCATGATAGTCCTTCAAGTATTGGAAGTCCTCTATCATATCTCCCCTAACTTTCTCTTTGTTACACTAAACATACCTAGTTCTCTTAACTGTTCATCATATAATTTAGCCTGTGGACCTCTTATTGTCTTCAGTGCTCTTCTCTTCTGTCTTTCCAGGACCTCAGCATTTTTTTCTGGGTGCAATGTCCAGATGTGGTTTCACTAGTGCATTATAGAGTAGTACTATCACTTCCAGTGATCTTAATACTATCTTTCTGTTGATGCAGTTTAGAACTGTGTTGACATTTTAGCAGCTACAGCACACTGCTGTCTCATGCTAAAGTGGTCAAGGCACCTAGATCCTCTCCCAGGTATTGATGAGCCTGGTACATGTGCATGGTTTTTTTTCTGAGTGAGTTCAGGACCTTATTTTTCTCCCTACTGATATGCATCCTGTTGGATATCATACTAGATAGCCAACTGAAGTATTCTGATGATACTATTCCCTGAACTTCCCACTAGTTGAAGAATAGACAAAGTAAGACCATTTATTGTGACATCCCTGGTAGGGGAGGGGAAGGCAAGAGCCTAACCTCTCACTTTGTGAGAAACTGAGAAATAGTGCCTCCAACTCCTGTACCTCATAGTTTTGGTATCAAAAGCTGCTGAGAGATCCAATAGGACCAGGAGAGGCCTCCTTTTTCTACATTGCCTCAGATTAGGTAAAAGAACGCTATATATGTGGTGTATGTATATGTTTGGTATATGGTATATGTTTCGAATTAATTTTGTCTGACCACTCTGAATTGTTTATAATGGTTTCTTTACTATATTAATATACCATATTTTTCAGAGTATAAGACACACTTCCCCCTCCCTAAAAGAGGCTGAACATTTGGGTGCATCTTATACACTGAATGCACACCTGCCAACCCCACCCTTCGGCCTCAGCACATCACATGTTAGACCTGTTCCAGCCTGTAGGGATTGCCACAGACCATCGCCTCCTCCGTGGCTTGCGTTTTTGGCCTCTGTACCTTGCGTTTTCAGCCTCTGAACACTCCATTTGAGACCCGTTCAAGGCTCCAAGTATCACCAGAGCATATTGCCACCAATTGCCACTTTCACACACCCCATTTTTGTCCTTTGCACATCACGTTTTCAGGCAGCAATATGCTTTGTAATCCCCCAGCCTTGATAGTGTCTCAAACGGAATATTTGGAAGCTGAAAAAGCAAGACACAGAGGCCAAAATGGCAACCTGGAACTGCTGCACATGCTCACAAGCAGCAAACCTATTGCTAAAGTTCACCTCTGAGAACAGCTGATTGGGGGTATTCTGGGAGACCACCCGCCAATCATTTGCTCATGCTGAATCAGGCTAATGTGCTGAAGCTGACCAGGCTGTTTGTTAAGGACGCTAGCCAGATGGTAGGCAGAGGCAGATTTTTTTTAATTTTCCTTCTCAAAAACTAAGTTTCATCTTATACTCCGTAGCAGGGACGTGCAGTCAGGGGAGGCAGGGCCTCACCACTGTCATCCTGAAAAGAAAAAAAAATTAAAAGGAAAAAGGCTGAGGTAGTTGCTGCCAGAGTCCCAGTGGATGACTCTGCTTAGTGCTTAACTGCAGGAGGAGGTGAGAGAACCACGTGCCTCCTTTAGACTATCTTTATGATCACTTGAGCAGAGTTAAGCAAGGGTTAAAAGGCGAAAAATTCCTTATGCAAAGGAGGCACGTGGTTTTCTCGCCTCCTCCTGCGGAGGGCACTTTTTTAAGAGGCTGTTTTTAAACAGTTAAGCAGAGTCATCCATTGGGGATTCTGGCAACCCAGCCTGACCAGCAGCTTTTGCTTTTTCTTTTTACATTTTTTACATTTTCATCATGGCAGACAAGAGGAGAATTGAAATCCTCTGTGACACAGCTGGAGGGAGAAATTCAAAATTATTGTAATTTGTAAGTAATTGTAATTTGTATTATTGTAATTAATGTGTGTGTGTGTGTGTGTGTGTGTGTGTGTTTTACCCGCCTCTGCTGGCGCGCGGCAGGCACTTTATTTTTTTTAAAAAAACTTTAAAGTGCATGCCGCCGCACCCCGCCATAGAGCATGTCCGGTTGTATGTCCGGTGCGGCGGCATGCACTTTAAAGTGCTGGCGTGGCTTTTCATCATAGAGCAGGACACATTCCGCTGTATGGCCGGCGTGGCGGCATATATTTTAAAGACAGAGGTGTGTGTGCGCCCTCACGATTCAGTGCAGCCACTCCATCCTGTTAAACCGCCTCAAGGTTAAAAAAAAAAAAGGAAATTCGGCCCGACTTGGGTTTAGTGAAGGCAGCACTCTGCACACGCCCAGAGGACCTCTCCGCTTTTGCAGCCAAGGAGGCACGCGGGAGCGGCAAACGGGCTCGTCGTCACGTGACGGCTTTCTCTTTCACCGCCCGCCAGTCCCTTTAAACCCTCTTTTCGCCACATGAGTTGGGAGGAGATAGATGGAAGGAGGCTGGAAGGCAGTGGAGGTGCCGCTGCTTCTCAGAGCGCTGTGCGCGGCTTGCTCGCCCAAGTATCTCTGACCGTCCTTCCACCCTGACCCAGAGGCCGCTGAGGGAGGAGGACTGAGCCAGGAGTCCCCTACCCCCCTGTCCATGCCTCTCCAAGCCGGGTAAGAAGCACTGCGACCCACTCCTCTCCGGCTCCTCGATTTCTCTTTAACCCTCTCAAACCGCCTTCGGGTCTGGCTTTGCTGTGCCCACTTTTGCTTCGACTTTGCCTTTTGCAAAGGGGAAGTATGTGGCTGGGGGCTGCGTGTATGAGCGGACTGCCTAGCTGCAGGTTTCCTCTTCTTTCTTCCCCCCCCCACTGAAGCTGCCCCTGAAGCCCCGACGCAGGCGGCTGGCGCTGGCAGACATATGGCGGGTTTTGCCTGCTTGCCTCACCGGCCGTGAACCTCACCGCACATCACTGCTCCGTAGCATCTTATACTCCGAAAAATACAGTAAAATTTTGATTTGATGTTTCTCTCTTTTAATAGAATAACAAAAAACTTTGTGTCAGATTTAAGTTCATGTCAAAAACAGGCTATTTTTGTTCTAATGAATCCAAAGCTTCCCCTAAAATTCTCATTTAAGACCCAACCATCAGCATCATTTCCTAACCTAAACCTACTCAGTTTTCAGTAGGAGTTTAAAATTGATTTTATAGTTTGCACAAACAAAAGTTAACATGGTAATACTAGTTTAATCTTGACTAATATAAATTAAACTGAACTGCAGATTTTCAGGTGATTGATGTTATGTTTGGGCATGTTTGTTTTCATTCTTGAATATGTTGCTTTTAAAACTCTTACCTCTTTGTTATAATTGTTTTATGTCAGGCCACCTTTTTATGTGTCTTTTAATTGTTTTAATTCTTTTACTTCTTTTTATGGATTTTGTAAGATCCAGAATCTTCGGGGTTAGGGGGCCATGCTAAATTGAATAAATGAAGTTACTGTGCCTTGGAAAATAAGTTTCTTGGAGAGAAAGATGGATGCCATCACTACTAAAACTATATTCCAATCATTGCAAGCTAGAAATACCTATTTACAGAAAGTAGAGAAGGTAGGGAGGGAGAGAACGGAAGAGAGGACAGAAGATGAGAGGAAGAGAAGGGAAGGAAGATAGAGAGGAGGAGAGGAAGATGGAAGGGAGAAGGAGAGAAAGAGAGAAGGACAGAGGGTAGGAAGGGAAAGAGGAAGAGAGGAGGAGGGGAGAGGTAAGGGAAGAAGGAAGGGAAAGGAGGAAGTAAGTAAGTAGAGAAGGGAGGGAGGGAGAAAAGAAAGGGAGAAGAAAGTGGTGTCAAAACAGGCGAGGGATGATAAACAAAGCAACCCAAATGGAATATTATAATTCTGTAAATGGAATGACAAATGTATAAGAACCATGAATGTAAAAAAAGAATGCTAACTATGTGAATGTATACCTATAATTGTGTATAGAGAACAAAAAATAAAAAAAAATAAAAAAAGAAATATATATTTACACATTATTATTGAAATAATTTTATTTTGTACTATTTTAGAAATGTTACTGGGGTGGAAAATCATATTTCAAAGAGGATTAATATAAGATTTAAAATAAATCTGTGACTACAAATCATACTTTGTTCATTTTTTACAATCTAGCTTGGGGGAAGCAGGGACACTTCCTATCATTATTGATTGTGCGTTTCCTTAGATTGTGAAACCAAGATGGAACTTACTTTGGAAATATTTCATTTTCAAAAGAAATGGGATTTTTAATAGAAATAGACTGGCCTTTTCTCTGTAGAAGGGGAAGAAATTGTCTGTCTCCTGAACAGCTGCAAATGAATTATTTTGGATTTATTGTGTGTTACTTTGAAATGGCCTTAGGGATAAAAAGAAACCCCCACAAACTATTTTTACAAAGAAATAGATAAATGTAATCATTGACTGGCAGCTGTATAATTTAAAAACTTCATTTTCTTTAGAAGCTGAACCTCTGCTTTTAATCTCCCAGACTGTCGCTTGATTTTCTTTTAGTCAAAGAAGATACAGTTTGTGTTTTCAGCCAAAGTGTAACAAGTGATAACACTAGAGTTTTTCTTTTTAAAAAAAAACAACCCTTTGTTTAAAAATAAATCATTGCCACTATTGTTACCTTCTCTATGTTTATAGTTAATAAAATACCGCCTATAATTCACAGTGGAATGTGTTTCCAATAGCATCTCTAAATAAACATATCCTAATAAAATTGGTCATTAATATTAGGTTAATAATTAATTTCAGAAAACTGTTTAGAAGTAACTGCATTTATTTACATACTAAAATTACTATAATAGCATCATAAATTAATCCATATAATTCATTAATTTGCAAACAAAATAGGAAGAAAGTTGTATTTCTGTATTTAGTATGTAGTTAATATATTGGCGTATATAAAAACCTAAGTATTTTTGTTTATTTTTAAGATTTATCAGCTGTCTCACTTTAGAAGCTCTAAGCAAAGTACAAAATCAAGCACAGAATAAAGCTTATTATAATGAAAACCATGGAACTCTTATAATACATTTTAATCATCAAAAGCTCAAATTTTCATTACTCCACAGAATACCATAAGAATGGGGATACACCCCAGGTCCACCTTTGTGTATCTCCCTCACCATTATACATTCTGTTAAGAAAGGAAACTTCAGGTGTTTCCTATTCATATTGGTTAGTGGGAAAATACAATACCAAATCCCAAGTAATTGACAATAACTAAAGAAGCAATAATGACATAGATTCCATTAAACTAGAAGAAAATCTGTGACTGAGTCACTGTTTCAGTAATCTTTATTTACCTAAATAGAGAACCATAGGAGTAAATGCAAAATCTTGAAAACTACAGGAGGAATGGCCAATCTCAATTATAGTGAGTTAATTAAGGCAGAATTTCTTTGAGCGTTTTTTCCATCTTAGTAGTTGGATTGAATTGCCTATTCTGAGAAAAATACCTCTTCTTCAATTTTTCCACAATCTCTCTTGGGATTGAATATCCTGGCTCAAGCCATATGCCATGTTTCACGGAAAATAAGACAGGGTCTTATTTTCTTTTGCCCCATGAAATATGTCCTTGGGCTTATTATAGGGGGAGGGCTTATTGTTTTGGGGTTGCTGGGCAGCTGCTCCCTTGCAAGTGGGCTCCCGAAGAGCCGGGCACAGCCTCAGAGATGAAACAGCCATGAAGTGACCATGCTCATGAGCAGCTGCCCGGCAAATCCCCTCTCTAGCCGGACAGAGCGCCATTCACTGATCTAGGGGGTATCCCTAAGGCGCCAAGCCACGTGGTGCTCTGCCCACCCCCCAGCTCTCGCGGCTTCGCACATTAGGAATAGGCAGAGGTCAGTGTATGGAGATCTGCCTGGCTGGAGAGGGGGGTTGCATGAGCGCCTGTTTTCCAGTGGAAGAGAGGGAGTGGTCACGTGTGGGTATTCTCAAAGCCTGATTGGTCCAAGACTGAGAGTAAAACTTCTTAAATTCTCCTTCCCTGGCTTTCTAGCCCAGTTTCCTCTCAGTCTCTTGGTCCAAGCACTGCTTGAGTTTTGTGAGTAGAGAGTTAGTGATATTTGTTGTTTGATTCAATTGGCTTACTATATTCGGTTTAATTGGACTTTAAATTGATTTAAATTTACTGAAAATTCTATTTGTTGCTGCCGCCCAGGGGTCAGTCTTTTCTGCCTCCGGAGGTGGGGGGGCTGTGGGGCGTTCTGACCCCCCATCTGTGGGCCTGGAGTCACAAGCCTATCCCCGGGGTAGCAGGGGTGCGGTGCTCCAACGCAGCTGTTGCGAGGAGCTTGCATTTTTGGCAGAGGCAGGCAGAAAGCTCGGATAGCGGCATGAGGCACCCACATGTTGCGGACCTGCCGCTTGCATCCAGGCAGCTTCTGCGCACTCTGTTCGAGCGCCCAATGCAGTTTAAGCTTCGGTGGGTGCGAGCCTTGTGCCGCGGAGCCCCCTGGATTGCTGAGCATTTCGTTTCGGCCCCTGATTCAGCCGCACCAGCTATTTGGAGTTCTGGCGACCATTTTGGCTGCCGCCACGTGCGCAGGCCTTTTTTTCACCAGCACTTCCTTCGCAAGGCCCAGGCCAGGGGTGATTGGCCTAGCCCTCCTGCTTGTCGTGAGGAGGAAGGGATTGGACATTCCTCAGGGCCAGTTAGAAAGCACATTGGGGGGAGAAGTGGGGCAGGGTCCCAGTCCTGGGGAGCCCCTCGCAAGGCCCATGGCTGCCCAGCGCCCCTCTATGGCTCCCATGAGGGAGCCACAAGGCGCGTGAGAAGATTGATTTCATCATCAGTACACGGACAATACCCAGTTGTATTTGTCTGCCCCGTGCCAACTCAGTGAAGCGGTGGAAGTAATGTGCCAGTGCCTGGAAGCTGTCAGGGTCTGGATGGGAATGAACAAGCTTGCACTCAACCCTGACAAGACTGAGTGGCTTTGGATGTTGCCCCCCAAAGATAGAACAGATTTTCCACCTTTAAACCTGGGGGTTGAAATCTTACACCTCTCAGAGAGGGCTCGCAACTTGGATGTTCTGGATCCGCAGCTGACCCTAGAACACAATCTGTCAGGTGTGACCAGGGGAGCCTTTGCCCAGGTTTGCCTGGTACACCAGTTGTGTCCCTATCTGAACCGGGAGGCACTCCAAATGGTCACTCACACCCTCGTCACCTCAAGATTCGACTGCTGTAACGTGCTCTGCATGGGGCTGCCCTTGAAAAGTGTTCGGAGACTACAATTGGTCCAGAATGCAGCCGTGCGAGCGATATTGGGTGTACCTACATACACCCATGTTACACCTATCCTTCGTGAGCTGCACTGGCTCCCTATTGGTCTCCGAACACGCTTCAAGGTGCTGGTTATTACCTTTAAAGCCCTACATGGCCTAGGACCTGGATATCTCCATGACCGCCTCCTGCAATATACCTCCCAGCGCCCAATAAGATCGCACAGGGTGGGCCTTCTCCAGGTGCCATCGACTGCACAATGTCGTCTGGCGGCTCCTCAGGAGACGGCCTTCTCTGTAGCTGCCCCGGCCCTCTGGAACGATCTAACCCCTGAGATCCGGACCCTCCCCACTCTCTCGGCCTTCCGCAAGTCTATTAAGACCTGGCTGTTCCGGCAGGCCTGGGGTTGCTGATCTTGATTGACCTTCAGCCCCATTAAGAACGAGTGCATGTTGTGTCCTTTTTTAAAAATTCGTTCTGTCTTATATTTTAAATTTCTTAATATTTTCTTTTTTAAACTGTTTTTATGTAAGCCGCCTGGAGTCCTCCAGGATTGGGCAGCATACAAATCCATTAAAATTGAAATTGAAATTCTCAAAATTATCCATAATGGTATTATTATGCTGATGAAGAGATAGATTAGCAGCCCCAGTCCCCTTCATGTAATTTATTTCTAATAATCAATTGTAAAAAAAAAAAAATAGAGAATGACTTCCAATCCCTTAATATCAGTTTTTCTTACAAGTTACATAGAGGTAAATTTAAGAATAGAGGTAGGTTGCTTAAGAACAAAGCAGTTAGCAGCATTCCAAGCCACTGTCTATTGTCCTCTCCATTTGAATTGCATTGGGAAAGTTTTTTTTTAATTTGATTTTTATTTTGTCATTAAATTTGGTGCAATTTAGATTTAGTTTTAAAGATTTAGCCTTCTGACTGACAGAATTCTAAGCCCCTGTACAATATTTCTTTCCAGCATTTCGTTATGTTTGAGTGGATTAAAAAAAACAGTCTTCATACACTCCAGCAAAAAATAATTGGAAAAAAATAATGTGTTACTTATACAGCCTTTGTTAGCCTACCTACACCACCCATTGCATTGCTTTTGCTCACAGACCTGTTTCAGCAAGAGAAGAGATCAAATTTAGGAGTTTCAACCACTCAGGATTTCACAGAACAGCCAGGGGTAGGCACAATATCATTAACAACTAAGGTGGGACCTGGAGAGTAGAAAGTATTTTGTCACTGAGCTCTTCGTTAGCAGCCGCAGTAGGTATGTATTTTCAAGACTGCAGTTCATCACTTCTGAACAGTACTAGTTTGGAGAATGCAGTTTGGAGAATGCAGTTTGGAGAATGCAGCTTTAAGAGATAACCTTTCCTAAAAGCTGGTTCCTGAAATGGTTATAATATAGCCAATAGGCATGCTACAACAACAAAATTATAGAATGTATTACATTTGTTCTTTTTTTAAGATGCCAGATGCAGAGAGATGGATGCATATATGTTGTTCCCTCATTTACAATATATAAAAACTGTAAAATATGAGAACGCCCTTCCCCCAATCTTATGGAAAGGAAGATGGACTGTATATATAATTCTGAAGTTGCTGAAATACTATTCTTATCTAAATATTTTTTAATCTATTGCAACATAGTTTGATAATTCTAGTGAAAAAAATACTTGTTTACAGATATTAGCCAATTAAGACAAATGTAGATAGTAGCTAATATTTCATTAGCATTACTATTTGTATATGTAATTAAGTTGTACTTCCACAACAAAAGAATAGTTGATTGAATTGCATTATATATAAAGAGGGCTGAGAAGATATTTGCTGGCCCCTTACATCCTGGACATAACTGTCAACTCCTCCCCACAGGGTGGTGATACAGGGCAATGCCAAAACAACTAGACATGGGGACAGTTTTTCCCTAGGGCCATCACTTTGCTGAACACCTAATTCTCAGCTCCGCTGCCTTATGTCCATGTGTATTTCTCCCTGTGATGATAGCTATAGTATTATTACTTATCCTTATTATTATCTTATTTGCCCTTATTGGTATTATCATTATTCTGTTATTTTACACTTACACGAGAGTTTCTGCATTGGAGACAAATTAATGTCTAATAAGACTAAGTCAAATAAAGTATTCAATTCAATTCAATATATCATTTTTTAAAGTATCCTGAGATAGATAGATTTAGTGGAATCCTCCTGATTTGAATATAAAATGATATGTATATAATTTTAAAATTAATTTTAATGTTCACTTTATTTTAAAGAATGTCTATAATTACATGAGTGTATGCCAAAGATATTTTTTAAATTTCACCAATCTTAATGCAAGAGAGGTTGTGCTTGCCTGTTTTATGGGCAGATGTCTTATTCTGATTAAGGTTCGTTGTATGAAAATTAGTTCTACCAATTTAAATTTTATCTTGTAAAACATTCTTAGAAATTTTGAATCTAAAGACATAAAACAGGACATGCATGCTAGTTGCTGTTCACAACTTCAAACCTAAACCGATATACTACACTACACACATACACACAACTTTACTGTATTAGAAAAATCACTTTAAGTTTTCTTCTAATTAATTGGCTTTTTTATTCAGTTGAATGTACTGAAAATTATTGTGTTTTTGTGAAAAATAGGCCATTTTTGCTGTTTTTTGACCCCCCACAGGAGCACCTCGCAAGCCCTCCCCTCCAAGGCTATTCATGCCTTTTATTTGAAAAAAAAATGAGCCCGTTTTCATGAAAAACAGGCTGTTTTTCGGAGGTTTACAGAGTGCAAAAACTTTTTTTTCCCCTTTTGGAAAGCTCTTTAACTGATGAGAATTACATTGATCAAGTTCTGTGCCAGCAGGAACAAAGTCTTAAGGTTTGTCAGCGATTTCCTTCTACAGCACATGGATAAATACACCTGGAAATATCTACCTACCTACCTACTCTCTCTCTCCCTTCCTACCTTATCTCTCTCTCTCTCTCTCTCTCTCTCTCTCTCTCTCTCTCTCTCTCTCTCTCTCTCTCTCTCTCTCTCTCTCTCTCTCTCTCCATCTACCTACCTACCTACCTACCTACCTACTCTCTCCCTACCTATCTACTGTATTTCTCTCTCTCTCTCTCTTTCTATTTCTCTCTCTCTATCCCTCTACCTACACTCTCTCCCTACCTACCTACTGTATTTCTCTATCTCTATTTCTCTCTCTCCCTACCTACCTACTGTATTTCTCTATCTCTATTTCTCTTTCTCTTTTTATCCCTTTATCTAACTACCTACCTACCTACCTAACTACTCTCTCTACCTACCAACCTACTGTATTTCTCTTTCTTTCTCTCCCTCTCTATCCCTCTATCTATACCTACTTTTTTAATTTGCCTCTTCAAAATCTTGGTGCGTCTTATACTCTGGTGTGTCTTATATTCTGCAAAATACAGTACATGAGGCATGGAATAGTCAATAGATTTTTTTAATGTTGACCCTCATTCTATTGAATACCCCTCCCCCCTGCCACCCAATTCCGTCTGACCCTAATGCTATTTCACAAACTAGTCACAGCAGTGCTATTTCAGCAGTTATTTAGTCTTTAAGATAGTTTATGTTACTCAGTACCTATTGGGGAGTGGCGGGTGAGATTGGTTGATGTGTCCTGGAGTTTTGAAAAATTGAATGCTGTATTTTTTTTGCTTTCCCTTTTTTCTCTGTTCCATCCCATGTCACCAATAAAGTTATTATTTGCTGTCATTAATAAATATGAATATTGGACACCATGAATTACGATGTATCTACCATGTGGAACCTGTTTGGGTTACTTCTCCTATTTATCTGGGAGAAAGGAGGAAAGATAGTTCATCAGATGAAGTTTTCATAATGATGACTACACACAACTGAGTTTTCTGTCATTGTATCAGAAAGAGTAGAGGACTATTTGAAGCTTTAGAACATTGGTAAGGATTAAATTACAGCAAATTAAGATTTAAAAAAATGTAGAACGAATGGGCAGATTTATATTTGTGGTGAATTTCAGAGCAAATAGAACTTGGATAAGAAGTTAGTCTCTTTTCTTTCTGGAAATCTAAGAAAAATAATTGACATTCTGTAATTAGTAAGAAGAGCAACCCAGCTAAGAATACTTTCTCACTGTCAGAAAATCAATGTCTTATTCATGTTTTTAATGTCTATGAATTAACTGTAAATGTTTTGGTTTTAGATATAATTAAAGAACAAAATAAGGAATTAAGAGGTACACAGAGGGCTATAGGAAGAGATCGACTAGCTTTGGAGAGACAAGAAAAGCAACTGGTAAGCGTATCAAAAAAAGTTTACTCTTACTTTTTCAGAGTAAGAGGCCAATTTGTAAAATGATATTTTTGTATTCTAGAGTTTTCAAGTACAAATTAATCAATTACTACTGTTTTTCCCCAAATATATGACATGTTCTGAAAATAAGGCAATGCCAGATTTTGGGGGTGTATAGGCCACCCCCCAAAAGAAACCCCTTGGATAACACTCCCCTCTGGCCAGGCAGAGTACTACTCACCAACCTAGCGGCATCCCAAAGGCAACAAGCCGTGGAAGCAGCAGGGAGGCGCTCACATGGCTTGGTACTTTCGGGATACCACTAAGTCGATGAGTGGCACTCTGCCTGGCTGGAAAGAGGGATTGCACGAGCATCTGTTCTGCTTCCTGCTCATGTGCCTCCCAGCGTCACCACAGCCTGGGCCAGTTCTCCCTGCAGGGCCAGGGTGCCACCGCCGCTGCCATCCCAGAACTGAGGATATCTTCTTCTGTGGCTTCCAAACCCTGGTTGTCTGCTGCCGAGTGTTCTGGAAGCTGGGGCAGTGCTCTGGGAGTGTACTCTATGGTTGTGGGCCAGCTGCCGGAAGACTCTCTGCCCCGGCTGCTAGAAGACTCGGCAGCAGACTTCCGGGGTTTGGAAGAAGCCATCCTCGGTGCTGGGATGGTGGTGGCAGTGCCCTGGCCCTGGAGGGAGAGATGGCCCATGTGGGGTGAGGCTGGGAGGCGTGTTGGCAGGGGACAGAACAGGTGCTCATGCAATCCCTCCTTCAGCCGAGCAGAGTGTCACTCATTGACCCAGCGATATCCCAAAGGCGCCAAGCCACATAAGCTACTGTTCCCCCATGGCTTGGCACCTTTGAGATACCACTGGGTTGGTGAGTGATGTTCTGCCCAGCTGGAGAGGGGGGGTTGTCGGGCAGCTACTCGCAAGCATGGTCACCTCATGGCTGCTATGTTGCATTGCTGTGAGAGCGTAACATAGCCGTTCGCCCCTGAGGCTGTGCCAGGCTCTTCAGGAGCCTCCTCGTAAGAGAGTAGCCACCCTGCAACCCCAAAACAATAAGCCCTTCCCCCATGATAATAAGGCCAAGGCAATATTTTGGGGGTCAAAAGAAAATAACACCCTGTCTTATTTTCAGGGAAATACGGTAGTTATGTGTCTGTCTATTTATTATAATAATTATAATGATAATTCATCAAATACAAATGCAAATAAAAATTAAAATCAGCTTTGTTTTCAATAAATAGGAATTGGAAATAAAGAAAATGGCTAAAACAGGAAACAAGGAAGCCTGTAAGGTTCTAGCAAAACAGCTTGTGCAGTTGAGAAAACAGAAAACTCGAACCTATGCTGTTAGTTCAAAAGTTACATCCATGTCGACTCAGACAAAACTGATGAATTCCCAGATGAAGATGGCAGGAGCAGTGTCAACAACAGCAAAGGTAGGCAATTGGTCCTAACTAACCCAAGTACTGGGAGTCATGTAGTTAGGAAAAACCCCTGTCTGAAAATTTACTGCGTGTTTTTTAATCTTTTTCATCTCAGCGCATACTTGTAATAGTCAGGACCAGAGGTCCTGTGACATCACAGGTTGCTGGGACATAGAAGGATAAATGGAAGCAATTTACCACTGTGATGTAATGGAAGTGGGACTCTGGTTGTTCAGCTACACAACAGCACATCACTTCCTGTCATTTATTTTGGCTTGCTAATACAGCATGCCATCTGACCTTTCATGCCACACAAATGTGCCATGGCACAGCAGTTGAAAACTTGATCTAGGGCATTTTGGTCGATTAGAATTACTGTATTTTTTGCTCCATAAGACGCCCCTGACCATAAGACGCACATAGGTTTAGAGGAAGAAAACAAGAAAAAAAATCTGCCTCTGCCTCCCAGCGTCCATGCGATATTTATCTGGCTATTGTCCTTGCAGCACACATCCTGCCTCTTCCGTGTCTGTTGCCTCCACGGGGAGGCAGCTGATCAGCGGTTGATTGGCCTCCCCAGAATACACCGATCAGCTGTTCCAGGCGGCAGGGATCACTGCCGCCATTCGCCGCTACTGTCCATATTCGCTCCATAAGACATACAGACATTTCCACCCACTTTTGAGAATGAGGAAGTATGTGTCTTATGAAGCGAAAAATACGGTAAGTGGCACAGAAAACAATTGCCTAATAACTTTAAGACATTTTTTCCAGCTGGCAACTAATTAAAGAAATATAAAACTTTTCTGATTTTTTGCTGTTCCATTATTTGTAAGACCTTTATATTATATTAAAAATATTATGTAAAGGTTTCACTTATGCCACAATGTATCTGTTAATGTAAAATTGTTAACTCTGGGCTGGGATTACATAAACCATCCTTAAACCTGCCATTTCCCAGCCCCTGAACAATGTTTACTCTTACATATACTTGAAATAAGCCTACCATCAACTATTGTTTGAAGCTGGCTCATTTTAATAACCGTAATTAAAATTAAATACAATGTTTGCAATCAAAGTGAAATTCTCTGCTCCAGAAAGAATACACAAAGAAGGGTTGATGAATCCAGTATTTGTGGTCAGGTAATATTAGGCGTAGCATTGATTAGAGCACCCTGATTACTGTGCCAAGTACTTTAAAAATGACAAACTTGATCAGGCCAATACAGATGTTCAGAATCTAGGAAACAAAATCATGTTTAAAAAAAATGAAAAGGAAGGAAATGTATTGTTTTGCCATGAAAAATGATAAGTGTATGAGAATATGCTAACATTCTCATATGCCTGAAGTGATGTCACAAGGAAAAAGGCCATGACCTGTTCTTAAACATCCTATTAGAAGGATATGGAATGATAGTCCTCAATTCAGGGCAGCAGATTCCAGATGGATGCTCGGAAAACCTCCTGCCAATAAGAGCAGTAAGGTCAATTCCTTAAGGAGAAAGCAAGTTCTCCTTTGCTGAGTAAGAGGCTTAAATGGACATTTGTTAGTTGTATTTTAATCTGAATTTGTCTACTGAGTAAATATTGAACTTTATGGCTCTAAGTAGCGTACTTCAAATTGTGAATCTGTAATTCTAATTTATTGTTGACCAAGCTAAATCAAAATTAGAAATAGTTATTATTGAAATCTGGTTTGCAGATAGCTTACTTCTAACAACTCTTTATGACGATGAAACTTGGATTACAAACAAGATAATGAATTTTCTTCTTTTAAACATATACAATTGCAATGGTGGTGTGATCTCTATATAATATTAGACTACAATACATTTGAATATGAAATGACCTTCTCTCTATTCTGGTAGACAATGCTGGCTGTCAATAAAAAGATGGATCCACAGAAGACACTGCAAACTATGCAGAATTTCCAGAAAGAAAATATGAAAATGGAAATGACAGAAGAAATGAGTAAGCTGTTTTTTTTCATATTATGCTAAACCTTTTTCTTAGTTCTACTTTAGGCTTGTGATATAATTGATTTCATAGATTTTAAACTAGTTTTGATTGAAGTTGCTATATTCATAAACATCTTGGAAAAGAATGACAACATTCTGGGAAAGCACATTGAAATGAACATTTTCCCTGCCCATTCAAGAGGGTGAAATGGGAATAGCTGAAACAGTATATTTCCAATATTAGTTTTAAAAATTATGTGACAAGAGTGAGAAGTTATGCTGAGGTTCTCTAGTTACTATGCTAAGTCTTGGCTTTGACTTCTCTTTCAAGTCAACGATACCCTAGATGATATCTTCAATGATTCTGATGAAGAACAAGAAAGCCAGGATATTGTTAACCAAGTTCTTGATGAAATTGGAATTGAAATATCTGGAAAGGTATGAAGAAGTGTCTTCCCTCCCTATTTTAATTTACTTTGTAATAGCAGTTTTTTGGATGTATGCTTGCAGTTGATGAGTTATTTTAGTTACATAAATTAAACTTTTCATTTTATTTTTCTTTTATTAGATGGCAAAGGCTCCTTCAGCTGCGATAGGCATGCCGTCTGCATCTACATCAAAAAATGCTACAATTTCAGATGAAGAGATTGAGCGGCAACTTAAAGCTTTAGGAGTAGATTAGCTTTATGCTAATATGAAGCCTGACCTATACAGCTGCTCCAATATTGGCATATGCACAAACCTCCAGTACAGGTTTCAATAAAAAACCAGATTTCATCGCAAATCTTGCCTAAGCCATTATTGGTAATGGTAATTTCTACAGAGAGCTGGAAGAACTAAACTTGAGAGAGAGAGAGAGCAGAACAAAATATGTCATGAAGAATTTGTATATCTTTTATTAAATTGGGATATTTTGTTAACAGGCCATTTATTACATATGGTTTAAATTTTGATTTCTTCGGTTTAGTTTCGGACAAAAAATATTTAGCTTGGTAACTATTCCATTCATCTTTATATTTCTACATTTTGTAAATTATTAGAAGCAGCCTTTCTGAAAGAATTTCAGCTCTGCTTTAATTGTAAACACTTCTTAAGAAATAACATGACTTAAAATGCAGCTTGTTTTTAATGAGTTGGAAGAGACAGTTGTCATCTTCAGCAGAATGATTATAAAAATTTCAGTAAAAATGTATGGAATTTTTCATTAAATACTTTTTAACAACTTATTCTAGTTCAATTTAATGTTAAAATGATACATATGTTTCCATTATAGATTCTGGAAGAGTATTGATACCCAATTAGTGGAACTTCAGGAAACAGGGCTGTGGTCTAAAATAATTTTCTGTTAGCAAAATGTTGGAAAGGATAATTTGAATAATTTCCACTGTACTGTAATATAACTGACTTGAAGAAGAGTCTGTGCCTTTCTGTATATAATGTTTGGTTTCTTTTAATTAAGTTTTGAAATGTGAGAAAAGTAATGTAAGCCATTAACTTATGTTAGCACTGAAATTATGTGAACTCCATTATTGGTATGGAGGACATAACACCTGAAAAAGATAATCTTTTTCCTGCAATATCATTTGTACATAAATACCATGCATAATTTTTCATTAAACAAATGTTACTTTTCAAAATATCCTTCATTGTCCAATATAATATGCTCTGTATCCATTTTTACACTTGAATGTTGTACACAGGCTTAACTGAAGTTAATGAATTTATTTGAATTTGCACCTAATACGTTTAAATAACACATATGTGTTATAGGACACTTGAAATGTGTAGCAATAGAAGAGCAGGTTGTAAGAGTATTTTGTATTTTTTTCAAACTGCAATGCAGACTTGACACTGATCTTGTAAGTGCAAAGTAGAAATCAATGAATGATATAACAAAATAATTATTGAAGCTATTTTATTTTACCAATAATTAGATGAAAATAGAATGTCAACAGCAATGAGAATGTAGCATTCAATTTTAAAATTATACATCGTGTCAAATTACTTAAATATTATTAAATTTGATTTAATAGCTACAATATTTAGTGCAGTATATCCCACTATGGTTAGGTTGTGTAAGCTTTCATTGTGTAAAAATGAAAAAGTCTTTATTAATTGCCAATTTAATTTGATAGATTTAATTTATATTACTGCCTAATATGGATCTGAAATCATTTATGAATTGGTTACTTAGACAGAAATTTTTTATATACTAGTAGCTAAAAGTAAGCTCCATTTAATTTAATGGAACTTCTGTCCAGGCATGAGCACAATTGTGTAGCATGTAAATGCTAGATATGACTGTTTTTTAAAAAAAAAATATTCTGTTAATCTTCTCATCTTCCCTATATTCAGATACTTAGTTAAATTAATAACATCAGTTTTTGAAAAAGAATTGCAATTTAAAAAATCTTTGTTTTCTTTTTTTTGCTTGCAAAACATCTATAATAATTTGTATAGAATAAACTTAGTAATGAGGAGAAATAATTCATCTGGTGAAAAATATCTTAAAAATACTACCTCAGCTGAAATATTGAAAATTATGTTTAAAAATTAATTATTCTATAATTGTAGATTAAAGGGAACATCTAATAGAAGAAGCATACAGGGAAAATGCACCCAATATGAGGCAGAATTTAACTTGGCAACTTTTCAATTTCAGTTTGTTTGTTTGTTTGTTTTCTCATCTCTTCCTGCTTTAGGAACTTCTGCAATTTTTCCAGCCCTTGTAAGAGAGAGAAATACTTTATATTGTAATGTACTATACTAATTCATCTTAACTATAAATGATGCCAATTAAGTATTGGATTATACAACTACAGTATATAGATACCATAATGATATTTTTTTTTGTATCTGATTTGAAGTTGGGGATCAGGAGTAATATTGTTTAGTGATAGCCATTTTGTGAATGAGATAGATAGTACCAGGCTACCAACTGGATCTTCAAATTGCAAATGGAACTTGGCATAATGCTTCCCATTTAAAAATAAATATACAATTTTAAAAACTTGATTTAATTAAATATAAAGAACATATTATTGACTTAATTTATTGGTATATTTGATATTTTTAACAAATATTATGTTTTCCTTTCCAGCACCAAGAAATACTCTACAAAAACTAAAAATGTAGGCAATAAAGTGACCAAGCAGTCTTCATAACAGGGGGAAAATGCATTTTTTGAGCTTTCTGAATATCTTGCCTTTCTGCACTAATATGATAGGTCTTCCTGAGCAATAGACCCTTTTGAAGAATGACCTAGAAGTTGCATAAGCATAATTTAAGGTTGATATGACTTTTAAATAGCTAAATTTCTTTTTCTGGCTGGTGTAGAATCCTGAAAAAAAAACATCTTAAAGAATAGCAGGGAAGTGTGAAGTGTTCTTCTCAATCATTTTTGAAGAATACAGTTTTAATGTCTTCTTTTAAGTAAAGGCACTTAAAGAAATACATAAACTTTTCATTATTAAATACATTTATAAAGGTATGCTATTTTCTTTGTCGGTGAAATGGGGCAAGAAGTTTTTCAAACAAAGCTAAGAAATCTATTTGTCTGTGGAAAGAATTCTAGCACTCTTGATGGTCCTTAATAATGGAATTAAAGGTGTTCTGGTGTAAACTTGTCTTTACTCTCTTTTCTCTTTGTCTTCGATTGCAGAACCAAACTCTCACCACTTCCTTTTCCAAATTGAGCCCCTCTGCCATTCTCATGATCTCCTGGGATGAAGGTTTGCTTTGTTCTGCAAAATGGCTTTCCAAAGCTTCTTTTGCGGCAATACTGAAAAGAAAAATACCATATGGCAATCATATTCCAAACAGAGCTTTTCTTCTGCTATGTGAAAACAGTGTGCACCATATCATATGTAATCAGTAACTCAGTGTTGCAAAGAATGTAAAATCATATGTATATATGTCTGGGTATACAACAGACTGACTATAGAACCATGATGGTGGCACAGGTGGCACGCAGAACCCTCTGCGGGCACGCGAGTCATTGCCCCATTTCTGGTCCATTGTGCCTGTGTGCGCGTCTCCCACCAGGCAGCTGGTTTTCGGATCTCTGCCATACATGCGCGGTGGTTGGGGCGCATGCGGGAGATGCACCAGCATAGGTGTGGGCCTGGGGCATATGGGGGAGGGGTTGTGTGCATGTGGGGGGGTTACATGCATGCATGGAGGGTGGGGCATGGGGGTCACGCATCTATTGCATTATGGGTGCATGTGCGTTCATGTACACTTTTGCCACACTATGACAAAAAGGTTAGCACATCACTGGTATAGAATATGGCTTCTCGGGAAGGACACTTCCATGTTCACCCCAATCAGTGCCTAAAGTAGCATAAAAAGAGATCAGCAAAACAATTGGTGGAACTCTATGTCCCAAAGTTGCTTTTTCAAGAGGTAACTGGACTATCTGGTTTTTCTTTGAAGACGTTTTGCTTCTCATCCAAGAAGATTCTTCAGCTCTGAAATCCTATGCTGCCATTGGTCCCTTACCAGATAATATTCATTAGAGTGGCATTAGATTTAATTCAGTAGATTGGCAGATAGTTGTTTTTTCCCCCAGAAGAATGCTCAATAGAAAAAATATTCTACATCTATAGATAGAGATATATAGATGATTTGGCTAATGTGCTTGTAATTGCTATTGCCAAAGGTTAAAGAAGATTCCTAGGGCTAATGGTAACTAAGCATTACTGGGCATAGTTGAGTGTTATAGTGGCCTGCTGATGTTCTGCTCTTGGCTGCTGCTTGACCTTATTGCCAGTGCTTATTTAGCAAGCCTCAATGACAACAGTGAAAAGCATCATCTTCATTAGCCTCTGTTCCCCATTTTATATAAGAAAGAAAGAGTAACAAATTACAGGAAGAAAAGATCCAAGAAAAGATCCAAGCCGCATGGTTGTCTCAGTACTTCTAAATGATATATATTTATATAATTGTTCTTTGCTGCTATTCTTACCCTTTAATATTGCTTTGATATTATTGACGTATTTTATGACTTACCTTCCTGGAAATCATGAATATGAACAGTCCCATTTATCTAGAGAATATTAAGGACAAATGAGAATGAAGACAATGTCTCTTGTCTCTCTCTTAATCCTGTGAGCAAATTCTTTTGCTTCCTTTTGTGTCAATTTGGCTCACAAAGATCCTTTTCTGCTTTACAGTTGCTTTGATTTGGCTTATAAATGCTATAAAAGATTCTATACAGTAATAACATTTTTATTCTTAGTTTTAACATAATTAATTTCAAAATGTAATATAACTGTAGCCAACAATTCTAGTCACAAGAGGGCAGCACAGTACTTCAGTTTTGATATAAAAGCAGTATTCTGTTAAATATTAGTGATTTTGAAGTTTGAGGTGATCATAAACCACACATTTTGAGCAGTTTACAATCTGATAAATTATAAATAACACACAAAATTGCAAAAAAATATGAATACAATAAAAACAACACTTGTGGCTGTTTTGGTTGTTGAAAAGATTGTTGTTTTGATTAAAATATGTGTTTCAATGGATTGTTCATTGGACATAACGATATAATCTCAAGGTACAAAACAAGATAATTTCTAAGAATATAAAATATATGTTCTAGTTTAGAAATTCAAAATAAGAAAAATATGGTAGGTAGAGAAGTTAGGATGCTTTCCAATCAGTATTTGGTATTTTTATTTTTGTAATTATGGCCAAGTTAATATTTTTCAAGTATTTTCTGTAACCATCTAAGAATCTGATCATTTTTTCTTTGTAATTTTCCCCACCTTGCCTTGCAGAAGTTTTCTAGATCAGAAATATTCTTGGGTACCTTCACATATATTGCATTTGAGATCTCCCAATAGACTTTTAATAATATTCAGATTTAGGAAATAGTTCCACATTTCCTTCATAGTTGAATTGGAAGTATGTTTTGTGTTCTATTGCTGTAAAAGCCAACTTCTTTTTAACTTCAATTGTTCATATTTTGCAGAAATGTGTAATATTTATTTTCACAGTTCACAGAAGTTGTGTCAACCTCTGTTCATTTAGAAATTCATTGAAACCTAACAGTTTAAATAGGCATGTGCAAGCAGTTGCGTACAAGTTGTAGATCATTATGAGAATATAGTAGAGAAGCCTAATCATCAAGACAGAATCCCTATCACTCATGAGGACTATATATGTGAAAAAGATGCATTTCTTATTACCTAATGGTGGTTCTGCGTTTTCTTTTCCGTTCATTCATGCCAACTTTTTCATTGTATAGAGCTATAAGTGGAAAAATAATTAAAAATAATATTAATTAATTTCAGGGAACTAATGACAATGTTGCAAAACATCTTGTGTCACTGTACAGTGTTTAATAGTTGTTTCTGTTTGTATTTAGTTTTTTATAAAAGATGCTTGTATGTGATATGACAGGTGTAATAGAGTTTATTAAAATTCAAACAAAACTATTCTTTTATAGCAAACATAATGCGTTATGGTTGCTATGGTCTTGCATAATAATTGCTAAATTGTTTAGAATTATTTTGTTCATTATAACTGTAAGGAAAACACATTTGACTACATCAGGAGCATATGACGTCCAGTATGTATATATTGGGATAATACATTTTTTGGCATTTGGTCTCTGTATACTACCACATTGAATTTGATATGAAACATTCAAGGTGTGAGTGAAATGAGGACTTTCAGCTTAAATTCAAGGGTTTGACAAAAGTGTGGTCAACCATTAACCACTGAGGAATTACAGCCATTTTAATATATTTAATATTCCCACCTGTATTTTTGGTGGCTCATAAATGATGGGAGAAACTAACATAATTACAAATATAAGGGTTATTTTAATACTTGGATGAAAATCCTTTGCAGGCAGTAAAGTCTGGAACCTATGCATGTGTCCAAATGATGAGTTTCTCCTTTGAGATGCTTTGTCATGCTTGAACTACAGCCTTCAGTTGTTGCTTGTTTGTGCATCTTTTTGCCTTCAGTAAATAAATAGTATGCTCTTGGGTTGAGATCAATGATTGACTTGGCCAGTGAAGAATATTCCATTTCTTTGTCTTGATTTCTTGGCCTTTTATTATCAGTCAAGTCCTCAATAAACACTGGTGTCCCGGTTCCATTGACAACCATATATACTTATACCATAACATTGCCTGTGCCATGTTTGACAGATGATGTATGCTTTGATCATGAGCTATTCCTTTAATTTTCCATACTTTTTCTGGTATAAATTAATTTTGATTTCATCAGTCCAAAGAATATTTTTCCATAATTGGTGTAGTTCCTTTAGGTGTTGTCAGAACAAAGTCTAATCTGATCTTTCTGTCCAGGAGTGTTACCAGGGCTTTGCACCTTGTTGTGAAGCCTCTGTGTTTACATTCATGAAGCTATCTCTTGACTGTAGACTTTGATAATGACATGCCTACCTCTTCAAGAGTGTTTCTTGCTTGGCCAGATGTTGCAAATGGGTTATCTGGTCATCACGTTAGTCATCATCCATGGTCTTCCAGGTCCTTGGTGCTGCTGACTCTATTAGCTAATTCTTTCTTTTATACTCCAAACTGTTGTTTTGGCTATTTTGAATGTTTTTCCCATCTCTATGATGGATTTATTTTGTTTTTGTTTTTTCATTCTAATGGTGACCTCTTTTGCATAGATTCCTCTTTGGATATCTGGAACAAAGCACACCTGGAACTGCTTGTCAACCATTGTCCCATTATTTATGAGTCACCAAAAATCAGGGTACATGTATTAAAATGGCTGTAATTCCTCAATGTGTCATGCCACTCTTGTTAAACCCCTTGAGTTAAAACTGACACTCTCCACTTCATTCATGTTGAATGTTTCATTTCAAATTCAATGTGGTTGTGTACAGAGACCAAATGCCCCCCAAAACTATCATTGTCCTAATATACTCTATATAAATCTGACTGTATATTTGGCCAAGAGCATTTGTTCTGCAACCTTTGCATTTGTGTAAATCTACATATTCATAGTTTTCAGACTAATTATTTCATAATTGGCCTTTACACATGTTATCAGGCAAATAAGTGTCATCTTCATGAATTCTCAAGTTAAAATGTGTAAAGAGTATTACTTCTTAAAATAGCTTTATAATTGCCTGCTAGAGTTTAGGAACATATTTAGCATTACTGGTTTAAGCTGTAGATTCTACTTTACTACTGTATTTTTGTCAGTGAGGCTGTGGAAATATTATTTGATTTTGTTTATATGCACTTTTCCCATACATTCAGTGAATATGTATAGTGCAAAAGGAATAACACTGTTTCCATAACATTAATGTATCTGGTTTCTATTTACAATACACAATATACATCAGTGTGAAGGGCTCTACTTATATAGATACATATGTTCATACTAACAAACACAACATTTATTATAATGCAAATATACAATAGCTTAGCTTTCTACAAGTACATGGCACTTGACCTGGACATAGATTGTAATTCAGTTCTTCTTTTAAGAAATTAGGGAATTATTGTCTGAAAGCAAACATGTTTCTTGTATATTTTCACTGTTTCATGTACGATCTTAAGTTTTGAAAGGAAAGAAGTTCTTTGGAGCAAAAAGAATACCACATTTTTTGCCTATGTTAACAAGTCCTTAAAATACCAACATTTCATCCTTAAATTCAAGGCTGTAGTCCACAACTACAGCATTATCCTAAACGTAATATTCATTTGGTCTAGCAAGTTGCTGACAAGTGTTATGTGTGTATCTATGTGGGTTTAAAACTTTTCAGGCTCAAATGCTGCACTGTCTTAACTTGCACATAAAAACAAATAGTTTTGACTTTTAAAAAAAATCTGTGATACCTCCTACTTGTTCTGCTTCCTCCAACCACTTAGTTAATATGGATTTTAGTTTGCAGGCATTCTTGAAACTCAGTTGCAAGTTTTCAAACCGGCAAATAGTAGTCTGGCTGAATTCAGAGCCGTGCACTGCAGCTAGAGCTTCTCCAACATTTGTTTGTGTATAGCCTGTCAAAAGAAAATAGATATAAAGAATCAAACTAAAAACCTAAGGTCAAAAAAGAGTAGTAGGTGTAGTTATTTCCAATCATTAAATATGATATTTCAGAAGAAATATATCTTTCAGTTGTCTAGTTGCATGAATTACATACCTAGCTTAATTCTTCTCAACTTGAATTCATTGGCAAATTTTTCCAATTCTCTTATTTCTGGAGAATCCATATCTATTGGTTCATCAAGTGACTTGGCCTTCTTCCGAAATTCCTGTTTAAAATCAGTGGTAGGATCAGCTCCAAGTAGAGATGGATGCATGGAAGTAAAGCTGTGGCCTAGAGCACATGAACTGGCACTTAGAGCATGCTCAGGGAATTTATATAGGCAAGGAGTGAGACCACCTGTTCAGAAGCAAAACACATAAAAGCTTTCTGATTAAAAACCAATTTTAAGGAGATAAAATATTGTATTACTTAAGTGTATATCAATCATTGGTAAAAATGGGTAATGATGGCTTACATTGTTAGTGATTTGAATTCATAATAGTTTTTAGAGAACGTGTGCTTGAATATTAATCGCAGTATTACAATATCTGTAAAGAAACTGAAGATGGAAACAGGAAAAAAAGGAAAGTCATTCAAAAGATCTCTGAACTCAGAAGGCTGTTGTAACTTCAGATTGGGAAGCCTACATTGGACAAACAGTAACTGATTTTTTAAAAGTTCATCCTTATTTAAGATGGAAAGAGTATAGTAAAATATTATACAGTAGAGATGTTGACATCAAATAAATCTAAATAGATATTCCATAAGTACAAAGACCCTTAGTAGCAAAACATTAAGTTAGATCAGCATTCTGGGTGGACGTTGGAAGATTTCAGGAGTTAACAAATTACTCACAAAAATATGGTAAGCAACAGAAGAATAAAAGTTCCAACCAAGGTGGTATACCAAATTTGGAGAACAACTTGATAGCCAACAGAAAGGAAATTTAAAAATAGTACAAATTATACAATAGCTTAATTTTACAAACTTGCAAAAATAAAGCTTAATATCATCTGATTCAGATTATAACCTTTTATGAAAGGGAAATACCAGATGATAAAGCTGGTTTTAGTAGAGACATCATTGTTGATTCACATTGGTTAAATGTGAAATCCAGAACATATCAAATCAATATGGGCTTCACTGATTGTAGAAAAGTCCTTGATAGGGTACACCAAGTCAAGTTATAGAATGTGTTTACGATAATGGGAATCCCAAAACATTTCATTGTCGTCATGGAAATATGACAAAAAAGGACTAAAAAAACCCTCATTCCAAACAGAATATGGTGAAATACACTAGCTCTAAGTTGGAAAAGTTAGACAAGGCTGTGTACTCTCCGTATTTACTCAATTTGTAAGCTGAGGGTATATTAAAGGTGGCTTTATGAAAAGCATCTATCTTTATTGAAAAGTTTATAATGCTGGAAAAAGTAGAAAGAAATAGAAGAGAACAAGAAGCAGCATAGTAAGTATAAATAAAGAAAGTACAAACCACACAGAAAACTAGACCAATAAGAAATCAATATCTGGGAAAATCCCAGAAAGAATCAGCAAGTAATGAGTTTACAAGCACTTAGAAAGAAACACGGTGATTACTAGAAGCCAGAGTGGTTATATTAAAATATGTATCATGACAGACAAATCTTATTGCTTTTTAGCTAAGTAATTATATTACTAAACTAAGAGAATGGTGTAGATACAAAATATCTAAACCTCAGTAAGGCATTTGAATAAGTTGTCTCTACACATATTCAGTGTATGCTATTTTAGATGAGGATAGATAATCCACCAGCCACATAGATTCATAGTAGATTGAACAACCATGCCCGTTGTTTGGTCCTTAATGGATCTATGATTACATGGAAGGAGGTATACATGAGAGTATCTGAAAGTACAGTCCTTGGCACAATGTTCTTCACTATTTTTATAAATGACTTAAGGATCTAGAAATTCATTGAGAAAAATTGCAAATGATAAAGTGAAAGATGATATAATCAGAATGCAGGCTCATGTTTCAAAAAATCTTGAAAGATTGTATGTATCTAGCAAAATTCTGTTCAATGGTGGTAAAAGTAAGGTCTGCCTTGTAGGAAAACCAGGTGCACAAGTACAAGGTAGATAGAATCTGCCTCTGTAGAGCACAGATTAAGTATGAGCCAGCAGTTGCTGCAGCTGCAAAAGAGGCAATGAGACCCTATCAAGAGCACAGGAAGAGAACACTTAGTTTAAATAAGAGATGGTTAAGAGGAACTTCACTAGGGGGGGGGGAGAAACTTGCCTTGTAAAGTGCCAACTCCATTCACAACATTGGGATGAGACATGCTGCAGGTCTGTAAAATACGGCTTTGAGAGAGGCTTGCTGCCAGCACATCTGGAGCAGTAGGCTTGATACCTATTAGAGATGGGCGGGAGGGAGAGGAGACTGCAAGAATATCAATTGAGAGATAAGGAATTCCACCTTAGCTTTAGCCCATAATAGCATTAATAAATAATAACCATTCCTGCAACTTTTTCTTTTTTTAAAAAAATGCATTGTATTGTGTCCATCTAGTGCAGCCTTTGTCAGTTTGGAGCCCCCTAGATATTGAACATTTAAGAAATATTTCAATTTAAAATACTGTTGTTTATTCTGTAGATAAATTTAAGGAAAGGGGAAGCTACTGAAAGTTAGGGAATTAGATGCTTGTATGGACAAGTGCTTGCCATCTTGACCTATCTGCAGCAATATATTGTGCTCCTCCAAGAAGCATCTTGTAGTTCCTTTCATCTCCTGCAGGTGAACTGGGCTTCTTCCCTTCTCCCCTTCTTTTGACATGGCACCAGGAAAAATGGAAGGAGAAAAGCACCAGAGAATGGATAACTAATAGCAAAAGACCAACTGGTCTTCTGCTCCCAGTAATTGTCAACAAAAAGGGGTTTTCCATCTCACCTATCTTTTGCCCTGTGGCTCTTAGAAGATGGTCATCCTTGAGCCAGCATATTTTGTAGCACTTAGTCCCCATGACAACATTACTTTTGTGCTGTAGTGAGGAAGAAACTGAACTTTAAAAAAAAATATTAATGTGTCCTATATAATTGATACTAATAAGTCATGATCTCTTTTATAATCTGCATCAGAAAGTATCTTGACTGACTTGACATATCCACAGATAAGATTTACATCCATGCTGTTTGACATGTTGAAAATACTCTCATCCAAATCTTTCTGTAATTTCCAGTTCCTATCTTTCTATAGATTTTACATTCCAATCACTTGTACCAAAGGTGCTTTTTTCAGAAAGCAGCTGGACTTTCTTTGTTTGCAAGAGGTAAAACAAGAAATACACATAGTATTATTTATGGGTGATTGGAATGTTTATGGAGATTCTCAGTAATCTAGGTAATGGTTGTCCCAAAAGTGCTTTTTCAAAAGGCAACTGGACTTTTTTTTGTTATTCCTTGAAAGCATTCCACCTCTTATCCAAGAAACTTCTTCAGTTCTGACTGAATGGTGGAAAATGGAAGGCTTTATATTGCTTGCAGTCATCTGGTTGTCATCACTCTCATGACCAAGTTGACTGCAAGAAATATAAATCCTTCCATTCTCCACCATTCGGTCAAAATGTAAGAAGCTTCTTGGATAAGAAGCGAAATGTCTTCTAGGAAAAACAAAGAAAGTCCAGTTGCCTTTTGAAAAAGCACCTTTGGGACAACCATGACCTGGATGCCTGAGATCTGCATGGACATTCCAGTCACCTATAAATAATACTACATGTTTTTCTTGTTTTATTTAGAACCTTTTGCTGTTTTCCACTGAATATTTATCTGGAAACTTTTTTTCCTCTTTTTATTGGATGCCAAGATTCTTTTAGGAAGTTTAAATATTTCGCATGGAGAATTGCCATGATAGATAATGTAGATGAATCATGAGAAATACTATGGACTGTTCTACAGAGATTTAAATCAGTATTTTTCAACTCTGGCAAATTTAATGTGTGGAATTCAGTGCTAATTGGGTCTTAAAGTTGCCAAGGTTGAAAAACACTGGTCTAAATAGTGTCTTGGACACTATTGGAGTAAAATTGAAGTAAAATTGCTTCCCACTCTTTTTCATAGTTCCCTTTTCTTTTGTTGTTCTTTTTTCTTAAAGATAAATAAATGAAATAAATGATTTACAACAAAACAAAGCATTTTTTTTTTACTGCAGTGTGTAATACTCCTTGTCACAAGTCAAAAGAAGTAGCAGTAACTGTTCTGGGATGTTAAACCAAGCCAAGTCTTGTTAATATCTGGATGACAATCCTTCAGAGAAAAGCAGATCTATAAGCTAGAATGTGAATTTGCAGAAAAAAGAAAACAACTCCTGAAGTGAAGCCATTTCTGGCACATTGTCACGAAAGGTACATAAATAAATTATGAAGTTCTTTGGAATTCAGATTCAACTTAAAGGAGAAATTATTTCTATAATAATGACAATAGAGCAAAGAAAGGCCTTTATCAAGATATTTCTCATGGATCAGACCTCCTTATATAAGCATTTACAAATCCTTAATGGAAAGACAATTCAAATGATTGGTCTTACATTTATTATACTTAATATCCATACTTTATATGCATTATAACACTTTGTGATAATACAATGACAATATTAGCTAGTGAACCAAAAGTGAATGGCACTCACTTTGGCATTAGGTTTTGGTAATTGCTAGAGGTAAGCTATAGTTTTAATGAACAATTACTTGGAACTGTCTTTATTACTTCCAGAGAGTTAAAATGCTATAAATTTTGTTTCAGAAAGTATTTCTTACCTGCCATCATCCCATACGCAGTTTGTTGGTTTCCATAATGACAAGAAGGAACAGAATAATGCAGACCTGGAGGCATATTTCCCATAGTAGCCATGGAAAAGCATATATGGGCATATTTAAGGGTTGGGTTCAAAGACAAATAGATGAGACCAATAAGAACATGTTCACGGATTCATAAAACATTATCTCTATCAAAATACATGAAAATTATCTTTTGGATTTGTCATGAGTTGAACTCAATGAATATCTTAAGAATACAATATTGTTTGATTTCTACATGCATCAATTCGGTCATCCAATTTAAGGACTACATAACTCCAGTTTTCATCACATTTTCTCCACGTAGTAAGCTATAGGCTAAAACATGGAATAAACTGAGCAGATGGTGAAACATTCAGCATATGTTGAATTATGTATATTTCCATTCATGTGATATGTTTATATATCAATTTAGTAAACTCATTTCCACATGATTTTTATAAAAAAAGGTTATCTAAATAGTAACAGTACTATAAACTATGATTATTATCAAGTGGTTGAATAAGCCAGTATATAATTTCAATAAAGGATTATAATTACTACTATTATTATTCAGTATACTGTAAACATTTTTAAACAATCCCTTAGTTTCCAAATATAACATAAAATAAGTATTTTACTGTATTACAGAGATCAATATCATGATAGCTGTATTTAATTTTCTTTTATTCACTTTTGAACTCTGCTTCAAATTCTGTAATCATGCTCCTCTAAAATTACATTTAAATTGTTCTATTATTTTATCTGTAAAATGCTTTGAAAGAATGATACTCTGCAGTGTAGTACAATATGAAATAAAATATTTGAAAATATGTACGGTATATCTCATATAGCAAGAAGAAAGAGATCAACTGAATAATTGCTCACACCTTCTTTGACAATCTTTTTTGCAAATAGGATAAGTATACCTGCATGGAACTCTCTGAGCAATTTGTATCATAAAAAATGAAGGGCTGAAATACATGTTTCAGTGTAAATATATTGTTTTCTTTTTAAATGACACCTTGAATGGATAAAGATTAGGAATGGTCATGACAAGTATAATTCTATTATTTCATTAACATATGTCAATGGTATAATGAATGACATGTTCTTTGATTATTTCAGAGTCATGGCCTATGCCTGCTAGTTTTACCTTCATTTCTTATATTAGTATATATTTCAAGGTCGAGCAACAAAAAATCCTGGAATCATTTAAGATTATGCATTGACGTGTAATAATATTGCATATCTAAGACAGGTCAGCACTGTGAGAGGTAACTTTATATCATGCAAAACAAAATGCATAAAATATTACCTGTTGTATTAAGAATTAACTGGGCTAATGTCTTCCTGATTATGTTAATTATCCTTTTTATGCAAAAATGGTGATGACACTATTACATTTTATTTTCAACCAATATTTTAGTTAAAAGCATCCATACAAATTTGCAAACAAACATGAGCAATTTAAGGCTGATCCTTTTCTGGGAACTTCAAAAAATAAATTTAAGGAATTTGTATATATTGTACTATTTAAAAGAAGGCTGCACAAAAAGGATGTGCCAACATCATGACGATACGGACGTGTGTTCTTGATTCCCCGAGACCGCTGCCGATACTTTTGCCTCTGGATGGTCCAATTGGGCCTAAACCGTCCCATAAAGATGGTGAACAGGAAGAATACATCTTGCTGATCTCAAGGACACCACAAAGTCCCTGGTCGATCCAAGAGAAATTCTTCAAGCCGGTGACAAAAAGTTCAGCCCCAGGCTGATGAAGTTGGGATGGCTCCGGAATGGAAGGAAAGCGGAAAGAGAAAGTGTGTCTACCTGGTGAGGAAACTTTACTGTTTTGGAAAAGACTGCCCAAATTTTTTTAAAAGTTAAATTAAATCCGAAAGCAGAAGAAAACAAGCAGCAAAATTAACCTATACTGGATTGCTTTGGATAGTGTGTTTCTTTTTCTTTGTAATTCTACTTTGTGGATTGAAGTGCTCGCAACTTTTTTTTTTCTTTTTAAAGAGAACGGATCAGTTTTTCTTCTATTTTTTATTTTTTAATCTATAGATTAAAATCATCTTCTTTATTTCAACAATGACTTTTGTTTCTTGCTATTAATTCCATTTAAGAACTTTGTTTCTTTTAAGTTTGAAATAACATTAGAGAGGGGGAAGCAATTCTGCCACTTGGAAACTGGAGGCTTGAGTTATTGAAACAATGCACTTTCCCTTTTCCTTTTGATCTCACTGACTTTGTATCTTGAGGCACTGCAACTTGTTTATAGAAAGTGACAAGATGAGACGATGTAATTAGAAAATGAATTTCTATTAATAAATAACCATTATAATAATAACAATGAAATGACAAGGGATATGGTTAACAATATGTATGTATGTATGTATGTATGTATGTATGTATGTATGTATGTATGTATGTATGTACTGGCTCAATAAAAGGAATTAGGATACAAATAGTAAACAGCAACTTGGAAAAGAGGATTAGAAATGTTGTTATCAAACATAATTAATTCTTACTTAGAACATGTTATAAAGGTGTAATGCTATTGGATGATATTAGAAATAATTAATGAAATGTCATTATGTGGTTGTGTTTTTAATTTTGGATTATTTCATGCAAAAGGACATTAAAACAATTATAGTCAAATGAGAATTGTGGGATGCTGATAGTAAGATATATAAAGATTTTTGATTTAAAATATACAATGTGATATGACTGTGGAAGAGATGCATGAAAGTTATTTGTAACCAATCGACACACTTCTACAATATGTAATGAAAGATGATTTTGTTTGTGTGTTGTGTTTGTCTGCTTAACCAAAAATAAAAATAAATTTTTTTAAAAAAAGAAGGTTGCATATGATAATTTGCAAATCACCAATTGAAAATAAACCATTCTGCGGTAGGCTACTCTTGACCTTAATTGTTACATATATGAAGCAGATTTTAAATAATTAAAACAGAAATAAATTATAGTCTTGAAACAGCTGAATAAATCCAGATCTGAATCCCATTACAATACAATAGCAGAGTTGGAAGGCACCTTGGAGGTCTTCTAGTCCAAAACCCTGCCTAGGCAGGAAATCTATACCATTTCAGACAAGTGGCTATCCAACATCATCTTAAAGACTTCCAGTGTTGGGGCATTCACAACTTCTGTAGGCAAGCTGTTCCACTGATTAACTGTTCTAACTGTCAGGAAATTTCTCCTCAGTTCTAAGTTGCTTCTTTCCTTGATTAGTTTCCACCCATTGCTTCTTGTTCTGCCCTCAGGTGCTTTGGATAATAGTTTGACTCCCTCTTCTTTGTGGCAACCCCAGATATATTGGAACACTGCTATCATGTCTCCCCTAGTCCTTCTTTTCATTAAATGGTTCCTGCAACCATTCCTCATATGTTTTAGCCTCCAGTCCCCTAATCATCTTTGTTGCTCTTCTCTACACTTTTTCTAGAGTCTCCACATCTTTTTTACAGCATGGCGACCAAAACTGAATGCAATATTCCAAGTGTGGCCTTACCAAGGCATTATAAAGTGGTATTAACACTTCATGTGATCTTGATTCTATCCCTCTGTTTATGCAGCCTAGAACTGCTTTGGCTTTTTTGGCAGCTGCTGCACACTGCTGGCTCATATTTAAATGGTTGTCCACTAGGATTCCAAGATCCCTCTCACAGTTATTACTATTGAGCAACGTACCACTTATACTGTACCTGTGCATTTTGTTTTTCTTGCCTAAATGTAGAACCTTACTTTTTTCACGATTGAATTTCATCTCTACGCAATGTTTTATTTGCTTTTTCATTTCTTTTGAATTCAAAATGAGGTTTCTGTTATAACTACAAGGTAGAACATAATGTTTAAAAATGTTTAAAAAGGATAGCATAATATATTTTCAGGATTTTTTGCTTTGTAAGTCTTCCAACTACCATACCATTGAAAGCTAGAAATCTAGGAATCAAACCCAATTTTCCAGAAGTTGCATTTAATTTTTCCTCATGGGAAAGAAGTTTGTTTTTCCTAGAAATAATGACTTTCATGCATCATTCATGTTACAAGATAAGGGAAGCATTTATCATAGACATTTCATTGGGTTGGATATTTTTGGGGGATTTGCAGGTAAACTGCAGTGCTTTAAATGTTGGTGATACAGCATGGGTTGCACAGGTAAACCCACCAGTGGCTGGCCAGGTTAGGTGGTCTTAATAGAATGGACCTTATAGATTCATTTTAGTTTGGCCTTTTACTCCAGTGCCCTGGAGTCCCAAAGTTGACTTTTAACTTCCTCATATTACAAATAGGGCTGAACAGTGTGGCAAGACTCTGTAAAGGAGGGGCACAGGAAGCCAGGCGTGGGGTAGAGATAGTACAGAGAAGTTGCAGAAAACTGTTGGTATGAATATCTGCTTTTGTAGTTTTCCAAGATGTACTTCCCTGTTCTGAACAGGGTTTTTACGTTTTGTATGAATACGCCTCTTTAAACGCCCTCTGATTGACGAAGTTTGATTAAAGGTATAAAATCACTGCCCTGGACATAGCCAGGCCAGTTCAGATGTTGGTGTGTGAACACGCTGAACTCGATGCATCCAATAAACCTGTTTCTCTTCCTTCGTGGTCTCAAGTCCTGATCTTTCGTAAGTAGATTACAAACCTCAATCTGCTGCAACATTTTTGGCGAGCCAGCCAGGAGTTGAGGGGTCTTTGGGACCCTCTGGAACGTCCACACCGATGTCAGAGCTCATCTTGTCAGGGGGAACCTCCCTGGCGCCAACGGACCCGTTTGATCCGAGGGACTTCCCAGCGACAGAGGGCTCTGTCAGCAGCGTTTGGCGATTCCAAGAACCACCAGAGAAGGACCAGAGACCAGGCATCTAAAAGGCTGGCCAGCATCGCAGGAGGGAAGCCAAGTACATGAGGCAAGTACTGTGGGAACCCTATTTAGACCCGGACTCCTTGTTGAGCCGGAGGTGAGGCCTGATCTCCCTCACTAGGTGAAAGGTTTTGGGGAGGATTGTCTAGTGTATGTGTGTGTGTGATTGAAGGGGGGCTACTGCATTTCCCTACGATAGCCGTGTCCATCCGGTATCCTGGGTCAGAAGCCTGTGTGGGGTGATTGCTAAATCCTTGTTGTCTGGTACCCTGGGAGGAGTTGGGGGGGCAGCAGTGTTCCCTTGACCCCTTACAATGTATGTTAAATCATTTTAAAGAAGGATATGTGACTCAGGACTATGGCATTGAGTGAAGCAGGCATGAGCTTAAAAAGTTTTGTGAATCTGAATGGCCCACTTTTGGTTTTGGGAGGCCTAACCAAGGCAATTTTTGATCCCAACATAGCTTTGAATGTCCATAGGTTAGTGTTTGATCCTGTTCAAACAGGATCCGTATATTGATGTGTAGTACAATTTGTTGAGGAGACAGCTTGGCTAAAAAAACAAATGCAAAAGACCAACAGTGTATTCTTATGGCTGTTCGGGTTGCACACCCCAAATGTCCCAAGCAGATACCACCAATCCTAGCTAGTGCCCCAGAAGACTTGCCAGAACAGGAAGAGGATCACCACGACCCTCACCACGACCATGCCAAAGGGAGGCTACACCTAGTAGCTCAAGAGACTTGAGGGCATCAACAAGCCGAGCATCTGTGGAGTGGATAGAGTGAGGGCTCGACGGTGTGACCTCTATGATGTCAGAAGAAAGTCCTGTCAGAGGGACAGGGGATGGGGACCCTCTGAGCTCACCAGAATTTTGGGAGAAGAAGGAAGAGGAGATAGAGCAGTCTGAAGAGAGGGAGAAGATTAGAATTGCAGTGTCTAACATTCTAAAACCTGATGTTCCTGCTCACACCAATCTGGCTGACTTTACTGAGCAATGATTCCCTTCAAGGGACCCGAGATGGAGCCCCTATGACCCCCACCAGTTGACTCTGCTACGTAATCATCAACAGTTAATTGTAAGGGCTGTCCGGCTGGGAGGAAAGCCAGCCACTAAAATGTCTAAACTCTGCCGAAAGCCCTGAGGTTTTTATTTATGGTAACCACTAACCTTCCTGAAAATGCTCGGATGCTAGCTATGGCCTTTATTTCTCAGTCATCTGACACAAGCTGTAGAGGCTGGAAGGGGCACTGGGGAAGCCCCTCAAGGAGCTTATGGAAGTAGCTAGAAAAACTCTCATCAATGGAGACTTGTTGGAGGAGAAGAAAAAAAAATCAAAAGATGCAGAAAAAAAGCAGAAGTGCTCGCGGCAACAATTAGGGAGGGGAACAGGGCCCCACCCTTGGGACGGAACCGATGTGCCATCTGTTATGAACATGGCCACTGGGGAGGGGAGTGCCTCAACCGGGACTGGGCTCCACCCCCTGAGGAAAGGGAAGATGACCGCCCTAGGATCCCCCCCCACCTACCAAGCTGCCCGAGGAGACGTGAATCTTACAGGAGGGCCTTCAATGGCATGCAGAGGAAAATGGTTTTCAGTCATTGATTCAAAAGATGCTTTCTTGTTTGTCTTCGAATGCCCAGTCACAGGCAGAAAGCAGCAATATGCTTGGACACATTTGCATCAAGGCTTTGAAAAAACTCCCCCACCTTATTTGGAGCTGCATTAGCCATGGATTTGAAACTTTTAGACATTGCCCCACCTGATGTGGTTTTGCAAGATGTAGCTGACTTGTTGGTCACAGGCCAGACGGAGGAAGCCTGTCATGCCACTGCTCCTCCTACAAGGAGAAAGGAGAAAGCCCCACTACTCCTTCTATAAGGAGAAAGCCTACGAGGCCTCTCGGACCAAAGCCCAATTAATGCAATTGGAGGTCAGATATTTGGGCTACGACATCCAATAGGGACAAAGGACTCTGGGCCATAAATGGAAGGAGGCCATTTGCCAATTGCCAGTCCCACGAAATAGGAAGGAATTAAGGAGCTTTTTGGGGGCAGCAGACTTTTGTCGCATTTGGATTCTCAATTTCACATTGTTAGCAAAGCCACTCTATGAAGCTACCAAGGGGAATGGAAAAGGAACCCTTGAGGTGGGAGGAAGAGGAACAGAACAGCTTTTTGGAATTGAAGCATGCTGTGACTCAGGCTCCTAGTTTTCTGACTTGACAGCCTTTTCAGTTGTTTGTGGACACTAAGCAGAATATGGCCATTGGGGTACTGACCCAAAAATTGGGAACATGGTATCGTCCGGTTGCATATTTGTCTAACCAGCTGGATCAGGTGGCCAAAGGGTGGCCAGCCTGTCTCAAGGCTGTGACAGGAACTGCCCTACTTACCCAGGAAGCCAATAAGCTCACCTTTGGACAGCAATTAAATATCTACACCCCCCATGCTCTTCGAGCTGTCCTAGACCAGAAAGGTCATTTGTGGCTTACCAATCCACGAATGTTGAAGTATCAGGGGCTTATTACACATAACCCCCTCATCAAGTTTGTCCAATCTATGCTTTGAATCCAGCAACCTTGTGGCCTGAACCAGACTCTGAAATTACTCATGACTGTTTGCAAACCATTGAAGAGATCTATGCCAGTCACCCAGATTTGAAGGATAAACCCCACTCACACAAAGATGTAACTCTTTGTACAGATGGAACCAGCTTTCTACATGAGGGCGTGCGAAAAGCAGCTTATGCTGTAGTCACCCTTGATGATGTGTGGGAGGCCATGCCCCTACCACCAGAAACCAGAACTACATGCCCTCACAAGGCTTTGGAATTGGCACGAGATCTACGAGTCCACATTTGCACAGACTCCAAATAGGCCTTCCTAGCCATCCAAGCCCATGGAGTTTTAGGAAAAGCTCTTCACAGGAAAAGGGCCTCATCACGGCTGGAGGAAAGGACATCAGATATGACCCCAAATTATGCGTTTGTTGGACAGTGTGTGGGCCCCCAAACAAGTTGCCATTATGCATGTATGGGTCATCAGAGAGGGGTTTCAACAACTGAAAGAGGAAACAACAAAGTTGATCAAGTTGCCAGAGCAGCAGCCTTGGATCCCCCTTCTCTACAAGCCACATGCCTCACTCAGCCCCAGGAAGAACAACCCCCATCGTATAGTCACTCAGGAACCCAGCGAGCTGAAGCGATAGGGGTGGAACTACTAGATGGGTGGTGGGTTCTGCCGGACAAAAAGGTGTTTGTTTCCCAGCAGTTGGCATGGGATGCTGTCTCCTCCCTGCATAAGCATTTGCACTTAGGAAAGACGGCTTTGAAAAAAAAGCCTTGGCTCAGGGAGGTCTATGTCAACAATTTGTCTAGCCTGGCAGCTGCTGTTTGCTCTCAATGTCAGGTATGTGCTGCTAATAACCCTCCGTCAAGGCCCAGTTCAGGTGGGAGGGTAAAGAGGGCAGATCACACCATAAAGGATAAGTTGGCCAAAATTTGTCAGGAAACTCATCTCAAATGGCCGGATGATGCCCACAGCATGGCGTTGCTGGCAAAGAGGTGCACTCTCACCGAGGAGTTGGGTGTCTCGCCATTTGAATTGTTGTATGGGAGGGTTCCTAATTTGCGTGGCCCACAGGTGTTGCCCAACCCCAAGTTACAGACATGGTGAAGCTCAAACAGTTGCCAGCCCTGGATGCCATAGTCCACAAATTGCAAAAATATGTTCTGTCTTGTCGTTCTCATGGAAATGTAACTCCAGTCCACAACTTCCACCCAGGACAAGAAGTCTGGGTGAAGGACTGGTAGAAGGAACTATTGGGCCCCAAATGGTGTGGGCCGTATACTGTTGTTGTTTTTTCTCCCCTTGTTGTTAAGGTAGCTGAAATTAGGCCTTGGATTCACTGGACCCGTTTGAAATTGGCTGTGAAAGCTTACTGGAAGGCCTCCAGTGACCCTGCCAAGCCTCTATACCTCACGTTTCGGAAACACCAGGAGGACCGCCACCTCTTCTGCGGACACACGGGAAGCTGTCGCTCTACGAACAGGTGGTGAAGAACCAATGCCCTCTGCAGGTGTCGCTCCAGGTGCCGTCGACACCCATCGCACAGGCAACGTATCACGTCTACCATGGACACTCCGCCCCGTCCAATGCCCAGGCACAACCATGAAGACTGACTAGCGCCTACGCCGAGCTGTGTGCATTAGGAGAGGCCTGATGCCGGCAGTTCTGATCGTGGTTTTTCTCCTATTCATTTCTATTCTCATTGACTCTCTTTATCTCTATCAGGCAATCTTGGCCAGAGCAAAGGGTGAGGCCCATTGGTGGTGTGGGAAGTTCCGAATGATTACGGGGACCCCCGCTCCATCCTTTCCTATAGGGGGGAATGAGGATAATGGGGGTACTCCCCAACAAACAGAAGCTAGGCCCCTCACCTCTACAAATGACTCCCCTCCACAGGTAACTTCTGAGCCAATGCTAGAAGAAATGGGTTCAGGGCCTTTCCCCCTTTGCAAAGACTGCTTTTATCAGGGTGAACAGGGACTGAATTTTGTGTATAATAAACGCTGGTTATTAAATTGCCATCCGGAGGAGGGGCCATCGCCCTGTTCAGAGGAGACAGGGAACTATTGGCAGTGTTGAATGAACCCCAATGTCATAACTTGGGCACCAAACAAACGGTACAATTCGACCATTAGGTGCCATCAGAAAAAAGCCCATTCAGAGACCCTTCCCAGACCCCTTTCCAGAAAGGACAAGGGCTCAGGTGAAGTGGGCCCCCCTTGATTTCAGTCTGAAAATGGAATATGATATAACTTATGACCAGATTCCCATAATAGTGGAAATAACTTATCAGCTTATTGGGGATATAGGGAATCAGTGGTTTCTACAATGGTGGTCAGAGAATGAAAATCTGTCAAGCATGGATGCACAAGGTCTGAGTAAGTACTGGCACATAGGTGTAACGTGCAACACTAGTGCTAAAGCCAGTTGCCTGGAGGTCTGGATAACCCAATCCAACTACTTGGAAACATATCAATGCCATGCGGGGACACTTGACAAGAACCTCAGCAGAACAGCTATAGCCACCCTAAATACACAGGGAAAGGGAACGGTGGTTCTGGAGCCACTCCTACAACAGGGTAGGAACCCCCGTCCCACATGCACCCCTCAGGAGGATGGGAGGGGCGTCTCACAAGGGAAGGAGAAGGGAGTCCCAAGGGAACCCAGGGCCACAAGGGAGGCCATTACCCCCTCTCCATTGGAATGCACTCAATGCCTGCAGGATCCACAGAAGGACAAAAGGAAAAAAAAGCCACAAAAACCCCATCTAGCACTTGGGAAGCCCCGGAAAACATGTATTGGATTCGTGGCACATGGGCCTACGAAGTCCTCCCTGTGTTCTTGGATGGATAAAACATTCGTTCTTTCTATTGCCCATCCAATCACAACAGGTGCTAGGGGTCCTGATGACTCAGTAGGCCCCATCCATCAGAAGAGGAAGGTAGACACAGCCTTCTCTAACTTTCCTTGTAAGGAACTGGCTGAATATGAGAAATCCGACATGTGGAATTCAGAGAGAATCGTATGCACCTATGGGAGGGCCACTAGGGCAGAGGATGGGTCTTGGGGTTACCGCACCCCAATCTACATGATCAACTGGATCATGCATTTGCAGGCAGTATTGGACTTGGCTGGGGAGAGGATTGATAAATCTTTGAATATCCTCTCCAGTGCCACTGGCAAACTCTGTACTGCAGTGTACCAAAATCGATTGGCTCTTGATTACCTCCACGCAAGGGAAGGAGGGTCTGTGGGAAGTTCAACTTGTTTAATTGCTGCCTTCACATTGATGAGACTGGACGTGTCATTAAGCAGCTCACCACAGAAATGAGGCAACTCACTCATGTCCCAGGGCAGGAATGGAAAGGTTTTGATTTCACCTCCACTTCTAACTCCTGGTTCCCAAAATTGCCAAGGTTGCAGGCCATCATTGCCTTGATTGGTCTGATCGCAGCAGGCTGTGTAATCATCCCCTGCCTTATGCCAATCTTTGTCCGCACTATCACAAACTCCTTACCCCTCTTGATGGAGAAATGGGCCACTGAAAAGGTCCTGGCCCTGGTGGGATGCTCAGAAGAAGGACGCTCGAGCAAATATATTGGGCTCATGCTTCATGGAGAGGAACCTGCCATTTATGAAACTACACAGTAATCTTAGGATTGGGTGAAGTTTCAATAGGGGGGAATGATACAGCATGGGTTGCACAGGTAAACCCACCAGTGGCTGGCCAGGTTAGGTGGTCTTAATAGAATGGACCTTATAGATTCATTTTAGTTTGGCCTTTTACTCCAGTGCCCTGGAGTCCCAAAGTTGACTTTTAACTTCCTCATATTACAAATAGGGCTGAACAGTGTGGCAAGACTCTGTAAAGGAGGGGCACAGGAAGCCAGGCGTGGGGTAGAGATAGTACAGAGAAGTTGCAGAAAACTGTTGGTATGAATATCTGCTTTTGTAGTTTTCCAAGATGTACTTCCCTGTTCTGAACAGGGTTTTTACGTTTTGTATGAATACGCCTCTTTAAACGCCCTCTGATTGACGAAGTTTGATTAAAGGTATAAAATCACTGCCCTGGACATAGCCAGGCCAGTTCAGATGTTGGTGTGTGAACACGCTGAACTCGATGCATCCAATAAACCTGTTTCTCTTCCTTCGTGGTCTCAAGTCCTGATCTTTCGTAAGTAGATTACAAACCTCAATCTGCTGCAACATTGGCAGGATAGCCAAGGTTATGCTGTACAAATTTTCTCACATGTCTCTTGTTCAGAAATGCAGTTATTTATGTATAGAAATCTTTGTCTTTTGTCAAAACACATTCCTGTCTGGGAAGAATCATTCACTTTAGTAAAGTTCAGATAATTAGTTAATTGTTATTATTATCATTATTATGCCAGAATTATGGCATTGATTAATCTTTTCCATTCTGCCACCCTCCATTTGTTCTTAAATCAAAATTTTGACCCAAAAGACTTTGGTGATTTGGACATGGAATGATGTAAACCAAACTGTACTAAATCTAGACCACTATGCTCAGGCCTCCTAACCAGTCTTTATTGATTAAAATCACAGAAAGTATAAGAGTGTGTCTAAGATGATATTACTTGGTCATTGAAGTAATGATGACTATTTATCCACATATTACATGATAAGACATTTCTACCAATGAATACTATAAGTAATTATCCTGGACTGGTCATTTAAAAGAGGAGAAAGAAAGAGAAAGAGAGAGGAAGGAAGGGGAGCATACAAAACAGCTTTTAAAGTTGTTATTGTTTTTCTGGGGCATATTCCTATTTTGTTCTACAGGATACAGCTGTGTAACAAATTATATGTCAAACTATGTAAATGTGTTAAAATGTTAATTCAGCAAAATGCCAAAGTAATGAAACAAATAAAATATTGAGTTTCTTTTTAATATGGAGATGGCTATTGATTTACTTCCAAGCTCAATGCAGAGTTGTGATTTAAGATTTGATCATATCGAAGTTCTGATCAAAATGACACCATTCCCCCCCCCCCCCCGGAAACTTCAATTATTGCCTATTTACTAACATTGCATTATTTTCTTGTTCCAAAAAGCTATCACAGCAAACTTCGGTGTTTGAAGAGTTTAGAAACCATTATAGGATACTTATGTGCTTGTTATTGTTGTTTTAAATACCTTAAATTACTTATTTACATTATTGGAATTAAGACAGTTTCCATTTATTCATTTATTCAACCTGATCATGAACTTCTTTGCATGGAAACAATGTCAGTAGACTATTAGATATTCATTGTTTTGAGTTATGTGTAAGAATGAAAATTCATCTAAAAAATCCCTTTTTACCATGAATGTGCATTGACAAACACCATTCAATATCCCTAAAATATCTTGCTATCAATTGATGTACAAAACAAGAAAATTTTATTTATTTATTTATATATATGTATGTATGTATTAAAAACACAAATAAAAACACATATATATATATATATATATATATATATATATATATATATATATATATATATATATATATATATATATATATATATATATATATATATATATATATATATATTCGTATGCATATATATGCTTCCTTGGAAGTCTGTCTCTTTGAATACTTTTGGACTTATTAAGTTAACAAGCAAGCACTCAGAAGTAAAGCTATTATTTAATAAAATAAAATACAAGTTCAGTTATAATCTTTCAGCAAGAAAATATTGGGTAACAATTTTTCCAAGTTCTCAAATGCAATTAAGAATTTCAAAATTTGTAGTTCCGTTTAACTAGAAGGAAAATATTTCTTTCAGGTACAACCATTAGCTCCCCAATTAAATTGATGTGAAATATTCTATAAACTATATTAATGCTTGTAATTATGTGGACAATGATAGTTAGCAACGGAAAAACTATTTTTTAAACAAATCATAGGCAAGATAGAAAGAGGTAAAAAGTGATTTGTTTTCATTGCATTGCAATTAAATTACAGTCTTTCATAAAGAAATTCAATGTTTTTACATTGAACAACATGATAGATTGCTTTCTTTACCAATGAATTTTTACAATATTAATAGTATTCCATATTTCATGGATTGAATTCATTACAGTATTTGAGAAAGAGCATAATAAAAATTAGATGGAAATGCAAAATCATTTTCATATCACCTGAAATAAACTAATTTTGCGTAATTAGCATCAAAATGGATTAGTTCAGGATTGGAACACTGACAGATATCTACCATGTCATTACCTGACATTTCATAAAGTGTAAAGTTTTCACTTTTTCCATTCTGTACCAGATGTTTTTAAAAGGAAATAAAACAAAAAAGTTTGCATTATTTTCAATTCAATGAGTTCAAAATGTTAAATATTGAGTAGAATGACATGATTTTCTGGTCGAATATTGATTACAAAATTAACCTCAAAGAGTAGTGTGAAATCAAAGGTAATTAAAAGACATAATAAGCTAATTAAATACCAATTTTGCTTAAAGGATTTCTTAAATTATTTGTATAGCATAGCAAAGATGCTAAACTGAAGCCAGTAAAATGGCACACTGATAAAAATAGCAATTTTATAATAAGAGAAACGGTACCTGTAGACACCACATTAGTGGCATGATTGGAGACGGGCAAGCACTCTGCAGCACTATGATGCATTATTAGAGGCAGAGTGGGAGACGAATCAGAAGTCAAGGGGATGAAGGTGTCAGCTGAAGAAAAGACTTGACAACTCATTCCCACCAAAAATAAGCAAAACAATAAAATAGAATGAGAGGAAAGAGGAATGAAGGGATGCCTTGCCTTGCCTAGCGTTTCTCCCAGAACTATTCTATGCCAACTCAAATTCAGTTGGCCAACTTCATTACTTGCATATATACATAATGTGAGTTATGGTGCACTGTGAGTTGTGTGCAGGCATTTATACCACCAGGAAATCCTTTTATCCATGTTAATGGGCTTTGCTAGGCAGGGTTGCTTAATCACTCTGGAAACTCCTTCTTTCCCACCCAAAGGCAACAGATACCCAATTAATGAGGGGAAACAAGAGAGCTAGTTTTTCAAATTCTTTCAAGCTGGCTTTTGTGAAGGAAACAATATTGGATAAAGCTATATGAGGGAGTCATTTTACCCCAGTTTCTGCGCATGAGAAGGAAGAAAGCTACTCGGCGTTATCTTAGGAACACCTGTCTAGGCTTTCTCTATCCCCAGTAAATATTGAGAAATTAAAATGTTATACATGATATTACATTCCAGACTGCAGCAATCTGATTTATTTCTTTATAGCTGGAGAATATAAATATTAATAATTAATTGAAAGCATCTTAAATATATTTTAGAGTATGGGAAAACCAGGTTGGATATATTATTTTATGAATCAGTGTTTATTATTTTAGGACATGGGAAGACATCAGTTTTAACAACAACAGCAGCAGCAGCAGCAGCAAGAATGACAACAATAACACTTGGTACCATGTCCAAGAATTTTATAATATACATCAACAAATTGCAGCTTCCTGCAATAATACCAGCAGAACTGCAAAAACTGCACTACTCGGAACATTGTATATTTTAAGAAGATACTGGGTTGATATCTAGGATGCTGGCAGCAACTCATATCAACTATTAGCAACAGTCAATGGTATTTGTGATGCATTTTTTAATGTTCCATTGACTGAGTTTAATGTATAATAATAATAATAACAACAACAACAACAACAACAACAACAACAACAACAACTCCGCCGTTGCCGGTCCCAAGTCCGGATGAGAAAGGAGGAGGGTTGGGGTCAGGTTGGCAACTGGCTCCATAAAAAAACCCCGCCAACCCATAGAATATGGTGAAAGAAACGAATAAAAATTTTATACCGCATCGGTCGTCGCGCGGGTTAACAAGGGCCGCGGTAGATGTTGGGGTCCCTGGACACCCGTCGACAAGTGGGCTACAAGTGGACCAGCCAACAAAACAACAAAAATATAGTGCAGATGAAAACGGTGTCATAATGGCCTGTTACTACAACTCAGAGCCAGAAAAAAGAGGTTATTTAAAGCGAATGTATGAATTATGGAAACAACAATATCCAGATTCAAATGTTAGTAAACAACGACTAGCAGATCAAAGGCAATTTATTATACAGAATAAAGTGTTTAGTGAAGTTGAACTTGAGGAAATTCAGGCAAATTGCAAAACCCAAAAAACAATATCACATGCAGAAATAACTGATATTCAAGACACAACTAAAGACATTATAGTAGAACTCCCAGAAGAAGCTCTCGGGAAGGAAATAACACCACCACCACTAGAACCAGTTATCACTGAACCAACTGATGAACTAACTCAAAAACAAAAAGAATTGAAGGATAAGATCATGGAGCATTTTCTGCTTAATGAGGAAAGGCAACGTCTACCATCACTAAAAACTGTGCCTAAGAAAATTTTGGCCCCTATCATGAAAATGGTTAATGCAGTGTTTTCAACAATTGAATCGGGATCCATCTTGGAAATGAACCAGTTAATGTACAGCACAGCTGTAATAGTCACTAATGAACGGCATTAAAATCAAAGTACCTAGTCACACAACAGAAAAAGCATCAAAGCCAAAGTGGAAAATCCAATTAGAACAAAAAGTCAAAAAATTAAGGGCAGATGCTAGTAACTTAAAGAACATGCATGAGTAACGGCTTAAAAACAACAAAACCATAGATCGGCTAATCAGAAGATATAGATTGGATACAAAAAACATCAATGAAGCTGTAGAGATTGTAAAACAGCGGATAACAGCAACAGCTAGAAAAATTGAAAGATATGAGGCACGAATCATCCAATATAAACAAATTCAGCAATTTCGATCAAACCAACGGCGTTTTTATCAAAGTCTTAATGTGACTGGTGACACCAAAAGTGAAAAACCAGAAAAGCAGGCCACAGTTGAATTCTGGAAAGAATTGTGGGAAAATGCAAAGGACTACAATAAGGAAGCAAAGTGGATACATGACTCTGAGAAAAGCATTGGCAACAAACAAATGCAAGTATTAGAAATAACAACTGAGATGGTCAAAAATCGAGTAAAAAAGGTAAAGAATTGGACATCACCTGGAAAGGACCAATTACATGGTTTCTGGCTCAAATATCTGACCAGTTTACATGCAATATTGGCCAGGCAACTGAATGAAATTTTACAAAAGGGCCAAATTGATGAATGGTTGACAACTGGAAAAACATACTTGATTCAGAAAGATGCAACTAAAGGAACAACACCTGAAAACTACAGACCAATAACATGCTTGCCAACAACCTTCAAATTACTCACAGGCATTATTGCAGATAACATGATGGATTATTTGGAAACAAACAACATCTTGCCAGTAGAGCAAAAAGGGAACAGAAGAAGGAGCAGGGGCACAAAAGATCAGCTCCTAATTGATAAAATGATATTAGAAAATTGTAAGAACAGAAAAACGAACTTGAATATGGTCTGGATTGATTTCAAAAAGGCATTTGACTCACTGCCACATAGTTGGATCATAAAATGCTTAGAAACAACTGGCATTAGCAAAAATATTACATCCTTTACTTAAAAGGTGATGAAACAATGGAGAACTGAGTTGGCAGTAGGGAATGAGATCTACAGAATGGTTAATATCAAGCGAGGAATTTTCCAGGGTGATTCACTTCCACCTCTTCTCTTCATCATCGCAATGATCCCACTATCAGTAATCTTAAAAAAAAATGAAATTAGGCTACCAAACTGCCAAAGAAGCTGAAAAAATTTCACATTTACTATATATGGATGATTTGAAACTCTATGGAAAGTCAGCAATAGAAATCCAATCATTGACAAATACAGTCCGAGTATTCAGCACTGATATTTCAATGTAGTTTGGCATAGAAAAATGCACCACTGTATCCATAAAAAGAGGCATAAAAAGAGGCATCTGAGGGAATTGAAATGCCCAATGGCCAATTAAATAAATGCAATGAAAATGAAGCCTACAAATACTTAGGCATTCTGCAGTTGGATAATATCAAGCATGGAGAAGTAAAAACTATTGTCAGGCGAGAGTACACCAACAGAGTTAGGAAAATTTTGAAATCTAAATTGAATGGTGGAAATACAATCAAGGCCATAAATACCTGGGCAATACCAGTTATAAGATACACAGCTGGTATAGTTAACTGGACACAAGCTGATTTGGACATTTTGGACCGAAAAACCAGGAAACTAATGACAATGCACTACAGTTTACATCCACGTGGTGATACTGATAGACTAAATCCTGCCCCGAAAATCAGGTGGCAGAGGATTATTACAAGTGAAGCAAACAGAAGAAAAACATGCACTGGCTGATTATTTAAAATAAAGTCAAGAACATCTATTAATCGAAGTAAAGAACAAAAAACTACTGAAGGCCCAACAGACAAAACAAGAATACAGAAAAGATGTGATAAAATCAAGAATGGAGAGTTGGCAGAACAAAACACTGCATGGCCAATTTCTGGAAAAAATAAAAGATAAAGTGGACAGTGAACAAACTTGGTTATGGTTAACGACATGTACCTTAAAGAAAGAAACAGAGTCTCTAATCCTGGCTGCGCAAGAAAAAGCTATCCGCACAAATGCCATTAAGGCCAAAATCGAAAAATCTTCTGATGATGCCAAATGCAGACTTTGCGAAGAAGCTGATGAAACTGTTGATCATATACTCAGCTGCTGTAAAAAAATCACGCAGACTGATTATAAATTGCAGCACAATTCAGTAGCACAAATGATCCATTGGAATTTGTGCAAAAATTATAATATTAAAACAGCAACAAACTGGTGGGAACATCAGCCTGAAAAAGTCACCGAAAATCAGATGGTCAAGATCTTGTGGGATTTCCGTATACAAACGGACAAAACACTGGCGCATAATACACCAGACATCACACTGATTGAGAAAAATAAGGTCACAATCATAGACATCGCAATACCAGGTGATAGCAGGGTCGCCGAGAAGGAACGTGAAAAAATTGCAAAATACCAGGACTTAAAAATCGAAACTCAACGACTATAGCACAAACCAGCAGTGGTAATTCCAGTGGTAATTGGCACACTGGGTGCTATTCCAAAAGCACTGGAATTACATTTAAAACAGTTAAAAATTGACAAAATCACCATCAGTCAAATGCAAAAAGACGCACTGCTTGGATCTGCACGCATATCACGAAAATACATTACGACGTCCTAGGCCCCTGGGTGGGGCCCGACTAATAACCAATGCCAAATCCGGCAAAACAACTGGCTGCTGTGATACAATTGTATAATAATAATAATGATGATGATGAAAGAAATAGAAAAGATAATAAAATACAAAGACCTACAAATAGAAATATTATGGCAAAGGCAAGCAAGGGTAGTACCAATAGTAATAGGCACCTTGGGTATAGTCCCAAAACAACTGGAGCACCACTTGAACATCATAGGCATTGATAAATTTACCATTAGTCAACTTCAGAAAACGGCTTATTTGGAACTGCTTCCATTCCGCGATGATATCTGTAACACTGTCAAACATCCAGATTCACATATCGCAGATCCTTGGTAAGAACTCGATAGGTAGACAAAAATGCCAAACCCAGACTGAACATAATAATGTGAATAAGAACAACAACAACAACAACAACAACAACTACAACAACAATAGCAGCACTTATTAAATTAGCCCCAAATAATTGATAGTTTATTATAAACATTCAAAACACTGTAATTAACTGTTTATTTTATTGGGACAAAAAGAATGATTTTCTCAACCAGTCATATCAAAGGCAGGTACTTTCTGGGTAGCCTAGAAAACTGATAAAGAGATAGGATTAAGAGATTTTATGGGACAACACTTTCCCATGTATGAAAAGCAGCATAGATAGCTTTTAAAATCATATAGAAGGCATATTAACTCCTGTTGCCAAGCCTTGGTTCATTTGGTTTGGACTATAACCAGGATAATTGTATTATAGTTGACAATAGTTTTAAAGCCTGATTGAGATAAGCTGTGGCCTACTTGCTGAAGGATCAAAATGTAAGATAATTTGTTTTCCTAAGACACCTGTTTCACACAAGATTGATGAAGAACAATCTTTGAATCTATGTCACAGCTTCAATATTAGTGAAGAAAAGAGTGTTCCCACGCTTCTCACAACACAAATGAATTGGGAACAAGTATATAATTTTGGCAATGGCATATACCATTTTTTTCAAATATGCAGCTATTTAGATAACAAAGCAGCCGAACAAATTTTTAATTCATTTTGTTAGGAACTATTAACCTTGTTTTTCAAATACCTGCTCTGCAGAACCTGTAGAGGGGTAATAATGTATCTTTATAATGTATCTTCTACTCTATTGTTTACTGCAGGAAGAAAAATTGAATTACACATAATTAATATGAAAGTTATTGTACTTTGAATACAAATACAAAAATCTACAGTGCATACAAGCTAATATACTTAATTTTATTGAAATTCATGGTAAAACTTGTCAGTGTCATTTGTGGCATCTCTTACCTTGCATTTAATATGTTTTCCTTTTCCATTACTTACTCAGAACAAATAATATAGCATATATAATTTGTTCTGAATGTAATGGAAAATCTTCCTAGATCTCCCACAAAAGAGAGACATTAAACTATGTTGATTAAAGAAAGAATACCTTTTGAAAATGTTAACAAACAACATTCAAAAAATGCAAAATACATATTTATGGAACAAACTTTTTTTCTTGATATACCTACAAATACAAACACATAAATTCACGTAGGAGATGTATATCAGGCTTTATCTAATGATGTTTATCTGCTAACTAAATTGATTTGTCCAGATGAACTGATTCCTTTTGTCATCTGAAGTCTACGAAAACTTGGACTACATACAAGTGCAAAAAAATAAGAATAAATAGATCAATAAAAATGTATTTTGCAAAATATGTATCCCTTATTATTGAAACACCCTTATTTGTGCTACTTGTTAAATTAGTTAGTTTATATATTCATGTGTATCATTTATGGAAAAAGCATCTTCTCTATTAGCTAGTCTACCTCATGTTCTCTATCTTCCTATTGATTCATCAAGGAAGTTGTATGCTTGAATCCAAATCTTTTGTTTCAACTTATCATCAAATAGATCCGGCAGAATCTTTTTACCACAAGGAGAGAAAGACAGAACAAAACTCCATGCTTGTCTGCAATAAATTTAGTATATGCGATATACAATCTATAAGGTAAATAATTTATAATTATAAATATAGAATAAATAAGTATAAATTTGCAGTAATCAAAAGAGAAAGAAAATACTTCAGTATTTGTAATAAATAAGATACTGTTTTCTCTTTTCAGAAATATGCATAAAGAAAAGGTCATTCTGACTTAGAAACACACCTACAAATAGAAAGTTAAAGACCTAATGGAGATTATCATATGAGCACCCTGCAAATCCTATTGTTCATTTATATTCATACTTGAACTTTTGTTACTGCGTGTATTAATGAATATTCGGTTATAATGGAGAAAACATCATCTGTTCAGCATGGCTGATCGTTTAGAGTTTCATTAGAAAACAAAACAACTTTCAACATAAGTGATTTCATCAGCATATTCAAGCCCCAAACCAGCTTACTTTGAAGGTCACTGAAATGACTTTAAAAAATAAAGTTTTTTTAATTATCTTGTAGGAAAAATAACTCCTTTAAAAAAAGGATAAAGGCCTGTTATTAAGCTTTTGACATGTTGGCAATAAAATAAAATATTGCAATCACACTTTCTAGGGCTGAGCAGAGTTTTTCAGAATTTATATTGCATGCTTGCTTCCTTCTTTTTCCTATAGGAGAAACTAAAAGTCTTCAAATTTTTCAGGGCCAAGATTCATATTTAAGGCTACTATAAAAGTATTATATACCTTTAATATCTTTCTACTTTTGTAAATAATGTAACAAGATATAAATGATATATTACATTCTCTAAAACTAAACAGATTATGTTAAACGTATTTGCTTTGATAGTAAGAATAAGAAAAAAAGAACCATAGATTTCCATAGTGCATGTCCATACCATATTTCACACACAATTATTGAGGTGATCCATGAAGTTAACTCTTTGTTCTGAGGTTTATGACTTTGGAATAAGTTATAGCTACAGAATGCCTCACAAACAAAGCAAGTGATTTGCATGTAAAATATCTATGTTCAGAATTTGGTATTCCTAGAAACAATAAAAAATGAATGTCTTCCTGGAATTCTGGAAAGCTATAGTCAGCCAACATCAGAAATACTGAGTTAAAGGCACCAATGTGTGATTTGATATCAAGTAGCATTCTTTATTTCCTATTTGTAATTTTCTACAAATTAGAATCGATCAGTTACATATTATAATTGGGTTTTTTTAAGAATTTCATTTTAAAATATATTTTTAAGAGTTGAACACTGCAAAAGCAGATATTCAAATGGAGCAGAACCCCAAATGCTTGCTAACCCAAGGCATTTCAGAAGACAATGCCATGATTCAAATGAAAGCATCAGGAACTGTAGAACTAGATTGATCAAGCCTCCAAAACCAGAAATTTCTGAGGGTTCAGAGCCAACAAAGGAATGCTCACAAATGGAACAAGAATTAGTGCTTCAACTACTTTTGTCATACTTTATACAAATAATAAACAGTAGTTTGATTTAATATTTCTGTGTGTTTGTGTGTGTGTGTGCGTGTGAGTATGTGCTTGTGTCTGTGTAAAATATAAATTTAAAATGGAATTTAATAGCGAACACTGTGTGTTCATAAATGGGATGAGTTAAACAATATCCAAACTGATTCTTGCCTTCAGTGATGCAACTCCATGAGAAAAAAACATCTATTCTAAACATTAGGAAAAATTCATGACAAATCCTTCACAATAAAAGGCAGTGATCACAAGCAGTTAGCTCGCATCTGAATCAAACATGATTGGAAATGGATCCCAATTAGGAACACTTTAAATAAATTTTTGCTGGATGCATAGAGAAAAAAATGGCCTCCAACACACACACACACACACACACACATATACACATACAAATATAAAAATAAGTCATTGCAGGCCCAATTAGCAAAAACACTCAAGACCATAAAGGTGGAAGAGACCTTCGTCCTGCTGTGGATAGACAATGGAGAATGATGATAAGATATATATGCACAGACACACAAACACTGAGCCACTGAGAAAAATATATTTACATACAATAACTTAGTGTCTCCAGTTACGTACAACACATTTTATTTTATGCTATGGAAGTATTTAGAACAGGATTTCCAAAAGTAAAATACTTCAATTTTTTAAAAACATTCTCTAAGGATTCGCAAAGGTAATGTTTTTTTTTAAAAAAACCTAAAACAAAGGATAATTGCAAAAACATCTGAGCTTAGCATCTGTATTTAAAAATCTTTGTGGAAAAGAAGGATTGTATTCCAGCATGATACCTCTATGATTCTATACCAGAAAACCCCTTAGCTTGTACATTTTGCCATTGGCAGTTATGGAAGGATAATTGTCATACAGTTATTCCCATCTATCTTAAATAATTGACATAGCTGGTCATATCTCTTGCACTGCCATTCTCTGGTGAAACCATGATGAGTCTGATGGTTTTATTTCAAAACAAAGATTCACGAGAAGCTTGTAATAGTTTGCCATCATATCAGAATGATGGAGTTGCTAAAACTCAAGCAAACCTTTTGGCTTTTGAAGCTTCTTCGTTAATGTATGTTTGAGCTGCCTAAAGGAAATACGTCCTCATGATATTTAATATGTTTATTTCTGACCACAATTGCAAATATAGTTTTTTATTTACACAGATATAAAATCTGAGCAGAAAAATGATGTATGTATTAAATAATAATATATTAGAAACTACATATATAATAAATTTCCCTATGCATAGTTGATTTACTATTTCATTGTTTATACGAACAGCCTTATGTTCCTATAAATACAAGCACTTAGCATGCTATACAAGTCTCAGAAAGACTATGAAATAAAAACTAAATAATTCTGCTTTGTGAATTAGTTCCTCACAATGTTATTCTAATGGGGTACTAGTGAATGTGAGACAACTAAATTCAGATGGCCTGCTCTTGCTCTGACAAGCGTCTTAAAGGAAAGGATAGGAAATGCACTAGCTGTTGGAAGTACATATTACACCACTTGCTCACACATGAAATATATATATATATACCTGGATAGAAGTGATCTCAAAATTCATAATTTGGTCTTGTTCTTCATCCATTTGGGAAATTCCTCTGTGCATTTTCTAAACATCACCATTTTAAAATTTCTTCCCAATCCGGTTAAAACGTTTTGCACGGAGAACCTGCAAGATATCAGAGCTGCCATTAGGTTTCCAGCTCTATGCATGTTTTGGCTTTTGAGCAGTTAACAAAACTAAATAGAAAATAAATAAATTTATTAAATGAATATTTCCATATTTGAATGACAGTCTATTTGGTATTACTTAGGAACACCACCTGTCAGAGAATTTTTATGAAGTGCTTAGTGTTAAATAATGAACCTTAGACCATAATTTAGGAGATCTAAGCCATCTCATTAGCAGTGTTCATGATGCTTTTTAAAAATATCTTGCTTCTCTGGGTGAAACAGTGCTTTTAGGGAGAAGAATAATTTATTGAATCAAGACCTTTATAGTGTCGATCAACTGCAAAGATTCCAGAACTCTGGCCCAGAGATATTACTATCTAATTTCAAAAAAGAAAGTCTTAGGTACTCTTTCTTTAATAAAAAAAATCCAATTTAATAAGCTCAAATACCAGATCAATCCAGATTAATTTTTATTTGTGTTGCAATGATCATTCCACCCGGCGGTATATTTACCCAATCTTACAACTCTGGGGAGATTCAATCTTCCATCTTTGAGAGCAGACTCAAAGATGGTGTGGAAATTCATAACAATCATGTCAATCATGGACCTAATCCTGTTTATCGCACATCCAAACCATAATGATGAGGTGAGGCATACTTTGGACCTGAGTTTTGTTTAGAACAGTCATTATGTGATTGGAGTTGGCAGATGTTGCCACCTGCCCATTTTAAGGGGCAGAACACTAATTAGTGACTTTAAAGTTTATTATAGCAGATTCCCCCTCTTTTGTGGAAAATTTGATTGGCCTAATGGATCCTATTGGGTTTCAGAGTTATTTAAAGAAGCTTTCCTTCATAATTTTCATATTTAATATCCATGTTTTAATATAAACACTTGTACATATAGGTACATACAATGGTCAGAAATACACATATATCTTTTAACACTGAAAGCTTTCTATTCAAATATTAGATAAATCCATCTTGTGGTTGATATATGAACTGCAACATAAATACAAGTAGTCCTAATACAGAGAAGGATGGATGAGCAAACTTCAACACTGTATGCCTATTATTTCAGAATTATAAAATTTACAAAATAAAAATGTAACTGTACTGCAGCCAATACTCTGGGAGTTGTGGGTCATATTGATCCATCTCAGAAGATAATGTTCCTCAGTGAACCTAGCAAGCAAATTTACAAAACATTTTAAATTGAAACAAAACTTGGCAGTTTCAAGTGGCACAATTATTCAAGTATGGTAATTACTTGGAATTTGTAAGTAGTTTACTTGAAAAAATGTTTTATGCTATAACTAGTATAGAAGTAATAACCAGTTGTGTCCCTGCTGTTAATGATCTAGACCGGAGGTCTCCAACCTTGGCAACTTTAAGCCTGGCGGACTTCAACTCTCAGAATTGACAAGATTGGACACCCCTTATCTAGACAGAATAATGTGGAAGAGAAATGTTGAGGAACACATGGCTAGAGTATCAAGTACCTGCTCGACAACCTACCTGGGAACATCAATACTTTGTGGGGGAGGGTGCTTTGTTTTGCTTATACAAAAATACACTTTGTTATGGGACAGAGTAGAATTCATAAGTTGGATGGCTTAGGTTACATGAGCATTCTGTGCTTTATTTAACAGGCAGATAATACAAGATATATTTGTAGGGCATGTTACATAACAGGTGAACTGATGTTCCTGTGAATTTGAAAGTGTAAATGTGCTAGTACAATATTGGCATGTTATATTTTGAAATGAATGTTCCATATAATTGTATGTCTTGTTCTAATGTTAATGCTATTCAAGTTTTTTTTTCTGACCTAGGACCCATGTGTTAGTTCCAGTAAACAAACAAACAAACACTTGAGAATACTGTCCTAGGAGGAAAAGGCATGAACAACTGTTTGATTTTTTTTTCTCTTAGTACTTAGAACACAGAAAAGGGAAGCCACTTCTGATTTTTGTTTAGATGGAACACAGTCAACCTGAATCATATACATATATAAGAAATACTAATGCTCTGATGGTCATTTTTTTTAAAAATCCTTTCTTAGTGAGCACCTAGAAGCCCAGAAAACACATGCCAAATATCAAGTTTATAGGCTTTACAGTTCTGGAGATTTCATTCAGTTCCGTGAGTGACATTTTGCTTTTATATACAAATATTTTCAGGGGGGGGGGGTATTTTCTTTCAAAATTTAAATACATTAAATGTTAACATTTTACATTTTAAAATGATGAATGATTGCTTGAGTTGGATATATCTAGTCTAACAAGGAGAAGGACTAGGGGAGACATGATAGCAGTCTTTCAATATTCCAGGGTTACCACAAAGAGCCACAAACTCTTTCCCCAAAGCACCTGAGGACAAGAAGCAATGGGTGGAAACTTATCAAGGAGAGATCCACTCTAGAACTAAGGAGAAATCTACTGACAATGAAAATAATTTAAATGAAACAGCTTACTTCCAATGTTGTGAGTGCTCCATCACTGGAGGTTTTTTTTAAAAAATGATCTGACAGTCCTTTGTGCAGAATGGCATAGGGTCTCCTACCTGAGAAGGAGTTTAGACTAGAAGACGTCTCAAGGTCCCTTCAGACTCTTTTATTCTGTATTCTCCACATCTAGGGAAAAGAGAAATTCTCGAACTATTTCTCAAAGAAGAAAGCTCATGGGAGACATTTTATCTTTCTTTGGCACTACAACTGAAATTTGAAAATCTACTCAAGCTGCAAATTGCTGGTGAAATGAATTGTAAAGATGTAAGTAAGATGTAAGTAAAACTGTAAAGATGAAGTAAGGAAAGACTCACAATGAAGTAAGGCTTGCCATAAAAGTAAAAAATAACAAAAAAATGCTTCTTCCAACATGTTGAAAACAAGAAAAAGGTGAAGGAAACAATTGGTCTATTGCTGGGAGAAAGTGGCAAGCAATAGGGAGAAAGGAGAACTATTTAACTCATATTTTGCATCTGTCTTTACACACTTTTTTTACATAAAAAGTCCAACCTATCAAAAACAGCACCACAAAAATCAGATTAGGAACACAAATTGAAATAGGAAAGAAAATGGTAAGTGAGCACCTGTCTACCCTAGAATCACCAGGACTGGATGGATTAGACCCCAGGTTTCTAAATCTGGCAGGAATAGCCAACACTCCAGAAGATAGGCTTAATATATGGAAGGATCTTGACAAACTTGAACATTGGGCACTATCTAATAAAATGAAATTCAATGCTGAAAAAAGCAAGATTCCACATTTAGACAAGAAAAACTAAATGCACAGGTACACTATAGGTGGTACCTTGCTTTATAGTAGTAACTGTGAGAGGGATCTTAGAATTCTAGTGGACAACCATTTAAATATGAGCCAGCAGCTGCCAAAAAAGCCAACACAGTTCTAGGCTACATGAACTGAGGGATAGAATCAAGATCATGTGAAGTGTTTATACCACTTTATAATGCTTTGGTAAGGCCACACTTGGAATACTACATTCAGTTTTGGTCGCCACGATGTAGAAAAGATGTGGAGACTCTAGAAAGAGTGCAGAGAAGATCAACAAAGATGATTAGGGAACTGGCGACTAAAACATATGTCTAGTTTAATTGAAAGAAGGTCTAGGGGAGACATGATAGCAGCACTGTTCCCTCTAAGGTGCGCGGCTGAGCAGCCGCGCACATGTCAAGAAAATGCCGCACAGCAGTTTCCAACTGCCGCTCAGTGTTTTTTAGCATGATAAATCCTCGGCTCTACCAGCCGCCTTCCTCCCCCAAAATGAAACTGCCCAGCCGGGGCGAGCAATGAAGCCGAAATGACGCCATGCAATTCAGGACTGAGAGGAATTGACAAGCTCGGAAGGTAAAAATCCTTCCCCGCCGTCACCACTAGCAACCCCTTGGCCCAGGATTCTGTTCAAACTTGTCAAGGAGTGGCTGTGCTGCCAAGCCAGTTCCGTCTTTCGGCAGGGCCAGCCAATCACCACGAGCAACTTAAAGGCGGTCATGAATAAAAGGTGGGAGCGTCTTGGGGGTAGATTCGGCCTCCGCAGAAGGAAATGTGTGATGGACGGGAGGGAGGCGGCAGTGGAGAGGGAATTGCGGCGGTGGCGGCTCGTGCCTCAGTTCGGATGGGCGCGTCGCATCCTTTTTGCTGTGTGGTCTGGGGGGCGCTGGGGCTGCTCCTGGTGGTTGCCTCCTCTTTCCCTGAGGGGAGAGCAGAGCGCTTCAATCTCCCAGAACCTGCAGCGCCTGTTGCTTATTGGCGTCTATCCAGGACTGTTTTTTGAAGCTCTGAGTGCGTAAGGCAGGCAGCGAGTCCAGAAATTCTTTTCCTGAAAGTAATCTCCACTTAACGGAGCGGAGCTTCCTTGTGATAATCGTGAACAGGACCACCGGCCCCAAAGGGCTGCTGGAAGCACATTAGAGCCCTCTGCCTTAGGGGAAGTGGTTGGATTTCAGGATCCCAATCGGTCTGTTGCACTTATCTATTGCAAAGTATAGGCGCGAAACACACACACACACACACACACACACACATTTAGTCTGGGAGGGGATTCCTTTCTGGTTGATTCTGAAAGTGTAGGGTCATATACCTCTTTCCCTTATCTGTCAGGGGGAAGCTTTTGCTGACACTTGCATGCTGTCATTATGTATTTTCTTTTTAAATGCTTTGAATTAGTCTTCTGTTTTTTTACCAATGGCACAAGAGAAGAAAGGGATAATTTTCAGGAAATAGAAAACTAAGCTACGGTATTGGTTCGCATCTTTTATGCATCTTTGTATTTTTATGTCTGAAAATTAGTGCTTACAAATCATCACACATTCCATGCATTATTATACTATTTGCATATGAAAGGGCTGTATATTAAATGAGCCATTTAATATATTGAAAGCCAACTTTATTTTCTGTTGGTTCATCCTCTCAAAGGTGACTGATCAGATTTCTTTAGCAAGTTCAAATTGGCCTAACCTCCATGTAGATTGTTTTGGCAGCAGTAAAGAGTCTACTAGTTTTTGGGGGATCAGCCATGGTCAGCTAGGTGTTACCATCCATAGCATTGATACAGCAAATGGCTCCAGTTCTTGGATCATCATATAAAAACAAATGGTTAAATATAGTTTACAGCCATCCAATATATAAATGTTGTATACATGCAACTCAATAAATAATAGGTTTATGTACCCCAATTGCTAATCTACATCAATGGGTAATTTATTCATAACTTGCTAATATCACTGCAGACTATTGGATAGTAAGTGGGGGAAGTATAAAGCATATAAAGTAATTCATAGTATGGAAAATGTGGATAGAGGGAAGTTTTGATCCTTTCCCCATAGAGAGTCATCCATTGAACTTGAATACAAGTAGTCCTCAATTTACTATATATATTATATAGTTATATATTATGTAACACTTTTAATTAAGCGGGTACCTTGAATAAACATAACTTTGAGTTTCAAATAATACTGATTTCGTTGTTGTCTTGGGTGACATCTGTGAAAAAAATTCAGGTGCTCAGGAATGAAAATGTGTCGCTCAAACACTATACTTTTCCGCACACACTGAAAAATATTAGAGGGAACATTGGATAGCAGTGTTCCAATATCTCAGGGGTTGCCACAAAGAAGAGGGAGTCAAACTATTCTCCAAGGCACCTGAGGGTAGAACAAGAAGCAATGGGTGGAAACTGATCAAGGAGAGAAGCAACATAGAACTGAGGAGAAATTTCCTGACCGTTAGAGCAATTAATCAGTGGAACAGCTTGCCTCCAGAAGTTGTGAATGCTGGAAGTCTTTAAGAAGATGTTGGATAGCCATTTGACTGAAATGGTATAGGGATTCCTGCCTAGGCAGGGGGTTGGACTAGAAGACCTCCAAAGTCCCTTCCAACTCTGCTATTGTATTGTATTGTATTGTATTGTGAACAATAGTACATTCACTAAATCCCTTGAACACCATATATCCAGTTTAAGGATCATCATTTTTTATTTCAATTGAAAGTCAAATGTCTTGTTTTATTTGTTTAAATTGTGTTTCTGAAGATCTTCAGCCTGTATTCATCAGAGAATATTTAGAATTATTTATTTATTTAACCTTCTCTTTTATAACTTAAAAAGTCTAAAACAAAGCAAAGCAAAAAATAAAGCACAAAATAAGAAAATAGTGCTCTGCCTTGAATTTTCCCCTAGCCTAAAATGGGTGCAGAGTCTCTAACATTGGCACATTCTATGTTTAATATTAGAATTATACTGCCAGTGATTAAAAGTTTAATAAGTCTATCTTTTAAAATGACAGTGTGTTTTAAAAATTTAAAGCTGCAGCAATAATATTACCTTTAAAGGTATTAATAATTTTTGTAAATGCACAAAAAAGAATTATATCAAAAGAAATAGGAAAATGTAAATGTAAATTTGTTTTTTACAGTTGGTAACACTAAAGAGTGTGTGGCAATTTATCTTTTTACCTGCAGATGGCACTATAATATGGTCTTTAGAAATAAATACATATTAGTGGGGGGGGGAGAAGGAAAGCAAATGTTGAGCTATGCTATAATGTAATTAATATTTTTATATATAAATTATTTTCTGTATGCCTTTAAAAAACCAAGGTTATGGTAAATGAGATTTAAATGTGTACATATATAAAATTATTCCAAATATTCATACCTATGTATCTTGTATTCTATATTTAACAGACTGGTGGAGAAATGTGCATTTTTGTACATTGGAGGGTAACTGTGGAATTGATGCAAAAATAAATGTATACTTCTATCAAAATCGTAACCTAAATTCAAAATAATTTGAAACTCAAAATAATTAAGTATATTAATAGCATTCTTCTAGGACAAAAAGACTGATAGTCTCCTTACATATACTATATAATTTTAACCTTAAAACTGCAGAAAAGATATAAATTGTGAAGATATTTTAGATTTAGTTGTCGTTCTGGATAAACAGATCCTAAACACGTAAAATAACCCATGTTGCCTCTTTGCTTTCATCTTTGACCTTTGCCTCAAGACATAATTAATTTTTGTTCAGTGTTGTGTTCTATATTTGGGAGATGCGATCAAAATGAATGAATTATATATATAGACATTCTAATTTTGAAGGATGAATTAAAATTTCCTCATGATAAGATTTTTCAGTCTGCTGAGGTCTGAACTCAGAGATAAGACATTTACAAAAGTGCTATCTGACGTCAACACAAATCCAATACAAATTCTCTCTCAGGTGAGAACGACTTCAGTACACCGAGTGAAGTAGTCAACAGGATTATAAACTGTTGCCTGTCTGTGTTAGGTAGATATGACTGCAGTATGAAGATACTGCAACATCATTATAGTGCTTGTGAAAAATATTTGGTTATAAAATGGAAGTATGGTTGCACAGATTTGGAAATCTTGTTTACTTAATACATCCTTCCCAAAGATTTAGGATAGGCAGATATTTTTGTATAGTAATATTAAAAGAATTTGGATGTAAGCTGTTACAATTGCCTTTTGCAATTACCTGATGATGATTTTATCAATGCCAATGGTGTTCAAGTGATACTCCAGATGTTTAAAAATGGCACACTATTAATATAAATGCTATCTTTGCTTTTGCTTTGGCAGAAAGACTTCCATTTGCACGTTTTTATATTTTGCCATTTTTTTCCTCTTCTTTCTGTTCTCTTCTGCTGTCTCCAGGTATTGCCACTTCCACCATCCATACATTTTTGTCTTTCTTATCAACAATTGTTCAGCCTGAGATGTGATGTGGCAGGTGTTTTGTCTGTTTGAATTCTAAAGTTCCAGACCACTTTTAGCTTTTTCATTTTTTATTACTTTTTCTATTTTGTGGTTTCACCATTTCTTACAGACAAATAACATTTCTTTCAGATATTCCAATGCATGACTGTTAATAATTTGTAATACCAATATTTCTAATGGGTCAGTGTAATCTTCTTACAGCATCTAGCTAAGAGATCCAGTGCAATTTCAGTTTGAATTTAGTTCACTATACCAGCTATATATCTAATAATTGGAATTTCCTAGGTGTTAGTTGCCTTGATGATATTTCTGCCACTAAATTTGGACATTAAGATCATACTCACTCTTCTGATATATTTAATGCTAATATTCTCCTTAACTTCTATGGGCTTGATGTTGTTATTTTGAAGGATGTCCAGATATTTTTAGTTATCATGTTCACCCAGTCTCTTGATGTTATTTCCATAGGACATCTTGAATCCTTCTGTACTCATTTTCCCCCTCTTGAATGTAAGAGTATCACATTTATCAGATCTAAACCCATTATCTCAGTTGTATATTTGGACAGTGTTCAGCAGCAATTCCATTTCAGATGGTGCTTTTCTATAACGCTTCAAATCATCCATATAAATTAGGCTGAATAGGGAAGATGCTTTTTTGATATTTGATAGCCATGATCTGACTTACTCATTATTGTTGACAAAGGAATTAATGCAATGACGGTAGTGGAAAGTCTCATCATAAGATTCGCCTGTTGATGTCAATCCCTCCGATTTGGTTATCATTGTTCAGAAACTATGTCTTCAATTATGCACATTGATTTTTGCACAAAACTTATGATATTTTTACTGAATCTTGTTATTTCTAGGCACTTAATTATCCAATAATGTGGCAAGGAGTTGAACGCCCTCTTGTAATCAGTCAAGCTGGTTTCCCTCCCTCCCTCCCTGCTCCCTCCCTCCCTTCCTCTTCACCAAAATCATCTTGTCAGTTAGGATTTGTACTTTTATTCATCTACTATTTGGGCTTTTTCTTTTATACTCAGATGAAAAGAATTTATTTTAACTATATTCTGTTGGACATCATGATATCTTCTCCATGCATTCTAACTAAAATCATTGACAAATTTACACTTAAGGTTGGTAGAGTTGATGAATTGGTTATAAAAGCACCAAAATGAAAAATGACTAATTACCGGAAGGGCATTCCTAATTCAGAATCATAAGGAAAAACTTCTGAAACTACAGAATCATAACCTCTTTGCCAACAACATACAAGTTACTTATGATCACAATTGCAAATAAAATCTACAGCTATTTTGAGAAGAAATGATTTACTCTATGTAGAATAAAAATGGTGCATCAAAAATTCTAGAGGAATGAAAGACCAGGTATTTAATACCAAATTGGTTTTAAAGAAAAAAGAACAAAATTATATAACAATGTATAAAATACTTCAAGGAAGTTTTGTCAAATGAAACTAATGGCTAATAGGGAAGAGTAAGGTGAAGTCAAAATCAAACATGGATTTTTGCAATGTTTTCCATTATTAGTCTTATTTTTTATAATATCAATGGTTCTGCTGACCAGAATTTTGAACAAAACTAACTGAGGGTATTAATTGTCCAGAAAATAAGTTTACAAAAATGTGCATTTACACTATACAGAAGTTTAAAATTATTTGGGACAACAAAAAGTAAACTAGATTCTTTATTAAAAAGTAGAAAAGAATTCAGTAAAGAAATGGTAATATGATTTTGCAACAATGCAACCAAAGTCACAAAGGCAGGTAAAATTGTTGAATATAGAATGTAATTTAACAATATTAGGGTTCGTGCATGTTTTTCACACATGACAACAAAAAGGTTAGCCATCACTGGTCTATGGTCTTTCTTTCCCAAATGCTCAAGCTGGGACAAGCCTGATACAGAGATTTGGATTTTAATATGCTAAATACTATTGGGACCATCAAATTGAAAAGGTCTTGAAAATGTGCAGGTTATGATCTCATGGAACTTTTAAATCTAAACAGACAGGCATCTTGACTGTAATAAGTGTGATACAACAGTTATTGAAAAGAAGAAAGTATTCATCTTTGATGTTGTTATACTGGGTTATATTAGGGTTAAGAACATAGTTATGAAATACGGACACTTGCAGATTGAAATTGAATGCCTATAGAAAATGAAATTCACTGTCATACCAATTGTGATTGAAGTCTTCAAAGCAATATACGTATATGAGAATCCATTTCTTAGTAATATTTAGGTCCTTGGTTAGGACTTGAGTTAGTAAATTTCCATTAGTCTCAGATTATGAATCTAACTGCAGAATATCCATATGTAATAATGATGATGAAAATACATTACTTATTGCCATCATATTTAAAATAGCAGAAGATACTTGGAAGCTACAAATAATGTATATCTTTTAGAAAAAAGCAATATAACTGAGACCTTCCTTCCTGATAATCAACTAAAATCTATTGTTTATAATTTTACAGATTACTTAATTTAAACTGTATCTCTATAAAAAGAAATATCAAGGATGGATGACCGATCACTACTTTTTTAAAAAAAATTAAACTGCATATCTTGAAATGCATAGGATAGCACAGTTATAAATTTGCCACAAAGATAATACAGGTTTTTCAATAATAAATTAATTTTAAATAACTGGGTTTCATTTGAGTTCTCCACACAAAATTCAAATTTGGGATCAACATAAATGAAACACTTGTATGTATTTACCTGTTATTAGTGGTTCTATAAGTATAAATGTCTCTGCATTATATTGATAGTTAACTATTCACAATTAGAAAATGTGATGAATCAAAGAAAGACATACTGGGATACTGTGGGTTTTTTTTCTTTTTTTTTTTTAGGGAGGGAGTTGTAGTCACTGTTACTGGCAGATGAGGGAAAACACCTTTCACAATGAGCCTGTCAGATTCTAGCAGATGATATCAATAGCCTACAATCAGTGTTGACAGGTAGGCTACATATATTTAGAAAGATTGTCTCACCTCTGCCAAACACCATAAGGAAGTCATCCAGCATGATAGCTACAGCTGCCTTAGTTTTAGATCTGGCTTGTAGCCAGAATGAAGCAAGTCATAGCCCAGATGCTACTGGGAACTCCTTCTCAGTCTTTACAATTTCAGTAATTTACCCCTGCTTAGTTAATGTTTGCCAGTAAAAAATTATTGATCCAGAAAGCAATTTATATGTATGAAAGTATGTATCTGTGTCTTTTATAGGGGATTATGTAAGGGCATGGTCCCATATAAAAATGGAGATCCTGGCCTTGTTGAGAATTATAGACCAATCTCCCTTTGCTGCATCACCTGTAAAGTCATGGAATCCCTCATAAATCAATCCATCACCCTCCACTTAGAGATAAACAACCTACTCTCTAATAAGCAATTTGGTTTCAGGAAAAAATTGTCCTGTAATCGAGAACTCAAATAATGCAAAAACATTTGAACCTCTTAACTTGACCCGGGTAAAGCAATCTACATCAAAGCCTTTGATTCAGTGGTACATGACAAACTTATGTTAAACTAAGTTCATTTCTAGATCTTTGCACAAATGGATAGCTGCATTCTTATCAAACAGGCAACAAGTAGTCAAAATTGGAAACGCTATATCTAAGCCTGCACCAGTTAACAGTGGTGTTCCCCAAGGCAGCGTTCTGGACCAACACTCTTTCTACTTTACATAAATGATCTTTGTGATCATATTATTAGCATCTGTATCCTCTTTACCCAGGATGTAAAAGTATTTAATACTACAGAAAATTCTACTATTCTACAAAATGACCCAGATTATCTGAATGGTCAAACAATTGGCAACTCCAAATCTCTGCTAACAAATGCTCAGTCCTATATGTTGGCAATAAAAATCAGAACATCAAATACAAGCTGGGTGGAAATGATCTAAAAGATGAGCCACATTCTGTCAAAGACCTAGGAGTACTAATTTTGAAAGACCTCAGCCCCAGAGCTCACTGTAACAACATTGCCAAAAAGGTATTCAGAGTTCTCAGTTTTATTTTATGTAGTTTTCTCTCTGGTAATGTTATGCTGCTAACTAGGGCATACAAAACCTTTGCCAGACCTATACTTGAATACTGCTCACCTGCCTGGAACCCACATTGCATTTTGGACATTAAAACATTAGAAAGGCTCCAGCGGTATTTTACAAGAAGATACTCAACTCCTTTGTTCGTAATAAAATTCTGTATACCACCAGGTTTGAAATTTTAGGCCTGGATAACCTTGAACTACACCGTGTACATTCCACACAAAATAATCTGCCATAATATCCTACCTGTTTGTGACTACTTTTACTTTAACTGCAATAACACAAGGGCTATAAAAAGATACAAACTAAGTGTTATCCATTCTAATCTTGATTGCAGGAAAAACAATTTCAGCAATAGAGTAGTAAATGTGTGGAACACCCTACCTGATCCTGTTGTTAGTTCCTCTAACTCACAAACCTTTACCTTAAACTGTCTACTGTGTACTTTACGCATTCTTAAGAGGTCCCTAAGGGGGTGTGCCAGAGGTGAGTTCCTACCAGTTTGCACCTATTCGGTAGAACCGGTTCATCAAATCTACCGAACCAGTTAGAAGAGGTTCCACCAGTGGACCCAGAAAGCAGGCCACACCTACAGAAGAGGTTCCAAATTTTTTTGAAACCACCACTGGTAGGTGTGTAATGTCCCGCAGTTATCTACGCATTAATAATGATCTAGTAATATTTCCTTATACATTTTAGGGAGCTTTCCTTACATAATTTTTGTTTTCTTTCATACTTTTGGATTTCTAATTTCTGTTTCTGTTAGTTGGCAATTGCTAAAACCAATCCCACGTGAAAAAGTATTCAAAGCCTTCTTGATTTTAATTGTCAATTTATTTATTCCTGCACATTGTAATATTCATTCATTTACATATCTATGTTTTTCCACTGTTGTGCAAACACAATTCCAGCAGCTGCTAACATGTGTACAATTAAATATATATTATACTCCTTTCAAATAGCCAACAAAATATTTCTGGTTTTAATTCTATATCTTGCTTTACGATTGCTTCCAAGCACTAACTATTTGGACTTGAATAGCTACTTGGACCGACCTAAGTACTAATTCATAATTTCATATCGGGTCACATGGGCGGCAAGCCACTCCCATCCGGTCATATGGGCAGCAACTCCCATCCGGTCACATGGGTGGCAAGCCACTCCCACAAAGGAGGCCACACCCACAGAGTAGGTTCCAACAATTTTTGAAACCCACCACTGGGGCGTGCATAAGCACACCAGCGTGCCTACCATCCCTGTCCTACTGTCCCATTTATATGTACTCTTTTTATGTGTTTATGGCTATGTTTTGCTTATTTTGCTTATTTTGCTTATTAATAGCCATTTATTTGTGCCATTTTTCCATGTGTTTTAATATTTGTTTCCTTGTACTTGTTGACAAACAAACAAACCAATAAATCGAAATGACATAGCTTCACCCATTATTTAACTGTGCTAAGTCTAAATTCCACTGAAATTCCTAAGAGTTTTACTCACAGATGTATTTGTGTATAATCTACTCCAGTTTCTGCTTTGATGACTGATGATAGCAGGACATGTGTGTGTTCATGGAAGGGAGGAGTGAATAATGCTAGCAGTATATACCAAAATTGTATAATCCCAGAAGGATCACCCAAAGTGTGAAGGTTTTCCAAGTGCACAACTAAAGCAAGTAAATACTTAATTGTTGTGACTCAGCAGCAGTCTTCTGTGAGTCTTTTCGAGATGCAAGATTAATTATGCAGCTGGGGCTCGTTGGGGGCATATTGTGGGGATAAAAGGACGGATGGTGCCACACCTTGTTGCAGGAGTCAATGTTCCTTGGTTTGTTCAACATTGATTGATCATCGGTCGTGGTTTATGTAAGATACACTTGGATAAGTGCTTGGTTTTTCTGTAACCCTGATTCGTAGAGACTTTGGAAGAAGTGCTTTGCTTTCGTTTTGTTCAACTTGTGTTGCCATAAGAAAGATTTGTTTTTCATTCTGTTATCTTCAGGCAGAGACTGTAATTAGGTTTATTTTTGCTCACAGCCAGTCTGAGCCGAGAACTGATAAAGAGAGTTCCTTTTAAGTTGTTTGCCTGTCGTCTGTTTAACAAGCGGTGAAGGGGGACAGAACACTTAATTATATTGGGCAACAAAGATATAAGAAAGTGCTGGAGGTACCATCACTTTAGTGAAAACAGAAAACATATTGTATACTAGAAGGAAATTGAAAATCAAGAAAACCTAATGCATAGAAAATATAAAATGATTGATTATATAATTTTGGAAGATGGTTTTCTGCAATGAGATGGCACTTATCATGCTAGTGAAGAGGAGCTGAAAAGCTGTTACAGTACTAATAGTGTTTATGTCTGACTAGATTAAAGCCAGGATGCGTTTATGTCTACAATGATCAAAACTGTGCAATCAATATTCCCTATAAAACCTATGGAAGCAAAAGCTAGACTTTTAAGAAGCAGAATAGGGGAGAAATGAATGTTTAGATTCAACAAGACTGCTAAGACTAGTATAGATAGCTAAGAAAACAGATTATTGAGAAAATCAATCTAGAGTTCTCATTCAAGGCATAAATTATCAGAGTCAAATGATCATACTTTGGACATATTATACAAAGATCTGGCTGTATGGAGAAGTCTATAATGTTGGGACAGGTGAAAGGAAAATGATGATCAGCAACAAGATGGCTGGACTCAAAGCAGAGATGGGTATGCCATTGGAAGATCTGAAAGACAAAGTTGGTCACAGATCATCCTGGAAAAAAATCTATCTGGCTAACAGGTTGACACTAGGTTGATGAGACATAAACATCATCAATCAAACTTACCTATCTAGATGTCTTATGCTAACTTTGTTACCCTGTATTCCTAAGTGATTTTTCTAAAATTAAAAGTCTACCTATTTCTGAGTCCAACTATGTAGCTTTGAGTGCATGTACCAAAAGCCTTAAGAAAAAAATGTATCTTTTTTTTAGTTCACAGAGATAACCCTGGTTCATTGAAAGTGACTTAGATTTTATTTTTGATGCCATTTGAACATAATTCTATTAATATATCAATTTGATATGAGTGGATCAGAAATGCAGTGATGTGACTCAACTATTTGAAAGACAACATGCAAAGTAATACTTAAGTTAAAGTTATTGTCAATATATTACTTGCATAAATTTATCTGAAGCTTTCCTTCTATTTGAATTTGCTCAATATTGATAAGATTAATTCCGGCCTCTTTATTTCCTTTATTTAAAATATTCATGCTCATCCCAGTTGAGACTATAAAATATGAATAATAACAAATTGCAAGAGTTCAACTTATTTTCATAATTAGTTTATTGTAAAGTGAGAGTATGTACAATCTAGATATTTGATCGCTTCCTTCAATCACAGTATTATAAAAACAACCCTTTTAGAATTATGTAGTATTGTATTATGTTTGTGTTCTTGATGAAACAGCCTCTCCAACAATAGAAGTAATCTTTTCATCATGCAAGATGAAGCTCACAAGCATAACAGAACAGATTTTTGCCATTGTGTTGAAGAACAGAAGATTGTCCATTATGTAATTTTACTTAGAGATTATGATTATTATTTTGACTTCCTGAAAATGAATTGTGGTGTTTTTAATCAAGCATTCCCATTAAACTAATGCACATTGAGGACTATTTTAAACATTCAATAAGATGTTTAAAATAGTAAATCTCTAAGCCAAGTCTCAATTATTTCTTTAACACATCGCTGTTACAACAGTAGGAAAATGATTTATCATTTTCTTCTTCTGAAATGCTTCTGTGATGCCCTGTGGACTTTACAACCTGTTGTAGAATGGTTTTCCAACCAAGTACTAATAAGATCTGAGCCTATTTATTTTTTTAGATATCAGCCAAAGTCAGATAGGTATACCATAAAGAATTTTTGATCACTAAGTATGTGTAAACATAAAAAATATGGAACATAGTACTGTAGTTTGTATTTTTAGATCATGATTAAAATAAAAAATAAAATAAAATAGAAATTCTATCATATTTATGAACAAATGAAAAATGGTGTGGAGGACTGGCCATCCATTTATTTACTAAAATTATATTCAGCCTTGTTTCTTAAAATTATATATTTATTTAAACATATTTAGATTTAGTATAGATTAAATATACAGTATAGATTAGCTTTTATCCATTTTTGAGTTGTATAATTGCTCCCACATATTCATAAAAGTAGAATTTTAAAATTGTTATTGTTGTTATATGTTATCATTGTTCATGTTATTTTTATGAATTTGTGAATTAAATAGATTTTAGGTTATAATTATTACTTTAGCATTTGAACATGTATATTTATTCTGCTTTCTATTCTAACATTATGAAGAATTGTTCCAGAGTATTACAAATTTCAACAAAAATGATTAATATGATCCATTTACAAATAATTGATAGAAAAATTCCTTCTCTCGTTGACTACATTAATAAAGTAATTATGCATAGCAGTAGAACAAGTGGGCATATAATTCATACTAATTTTAATTTATTTTCTCTTTCAGCATTCAAAGAGTCAGGGACTTTTATCCTTTCAACAGCATTCTATAACAGCATATTTTTTTCCTCCAGGGTACTGTCACCATCATTTTAAATCCTCACTTTTTCAGAAATATGTTCCTTTGTTGTGTATGCAGGTAGAAAGCCTAAATCAATTTCTCGAGTTAACTCAAAAAAATTTGTGAAACAGGATAGATTTTAAATAAACCCATACTTTCTTCTCAAGATTGGTTCAAAATGTCTTATCGTTAAAATAGGGTCTATTTTTAGAAATATGTATAAATAGCTCTAATTGTTCATCTTTTATAATAAAAATAAATACAAAGGTCTCATGTCAGAACAAGTCAGGTATACATTTGCTAAAGGTGTGACAATATTTCTCCAGCTTCCAAAAGCATATATTCATTTAGCACATTTTGTAATCAAAGTACACAGAAGACTATATTTGTTACCTGACATGGAATACAGAATGGACTAACAAATAAAGTGATACACGTGACTGGGTGCATGTATGTTACCATTGAAGTACACACCATGTAATCATTTATGAAAGATATTAGTAAGACTTGCTTCCTCTTATATTTTTAGTTATTCTCATCTGTGGGAATCTATGTTCAGAAATGGAACATAAATGGAACTGAAACCTAGTTAAGGAAAGATCCAGAAATCTTCAACATTTTCTCCTAGAACTTTCTGAAAACCAGTTAGATTGGAAAAACAGATCACCTTTTTGTTCACAGGTTCATAATGTAGCATATTTTGTAACATAATCATCATCTGCCTGGGAAAGTTGTCTGAAGAAAATTATTTCTCCAGTCTCTTGACAGTATTAATGTAAATACTGTATCTGAGAGGTGTGCACATGAAAAGCTGAAGTCTGAAATGCCTTCTGGGGGCAGGACTATTGATTAATAAAACAAAAATTGTACTGTTTGGCTTCAGTCTGAAAAGAAACCTTTGGAATAAAACAAAGGGTGAAGATTTGAACAAAGGAATTGTGCCATTTATTGAGCATAGCAGTGGCTTTATTATATCCTTTGCAGCAGGTGGCTCAGGAAATACTATGAAAATGGAAAGAAGAATGTTAACATATCCTAGGTAGCAATGAAGTACAATCAAGAAGTATTGTAGCAAAATGATAATGGTTTCAGCAAAAGAAAAGTTTGAAACATACTTCAAAATTTAGTATGAAGTACTAAGCAACAATTAAAAGATGCTTAAGAAATGCTGAAAGCTTTTATTTCTGCCAAAGAACGTGTTTCAAAGTACAGACAGGAAAATGTCAAAATGTCTGCACTTGCCATATTCACTATTTCCCTTATTTTGAATCTGTAAAGAGCATATTTAAATTTGAAGATAGATGTCATCTATCTTTGTTCCATACAGCAGTTGTGTTAGATTTTATTCATATAGGGATTCATTGAAGCACAGAATTTGATCACTGGCATCTAAAGTTTGGCATGCAATGTGATTCCAGCTAAAATCCTGACAAAACTAATCCCAAATGTTCTCACAGAAGCTTATCAAAAAGGAGAACATTGGGAAGTCCCTCAGAAATAGTTTGGATTAATATTTTTTGCTATAATGATACCCTTCCCAACAACTAGAGGAACATGAAAAATATCAACTTTTCCCACTATATCTAATTTATGTACTATATAACCAGAACACAATATCTTCTGTAGTCCTACATTCCTGTCACCCTGCCAAATAGTAGTAAATTTTCAAGACCTGGAAGGTTTATTTTAGAGCTGAGGAAAAACCTGTGATGCTGAATCTCTGCATAATTTACATGTCATTTTAACATTTTAATTACTCATGAGCATCAGTCTGATCGGACTGTAATCAGCATTCAGGATTTTCTTCATTCTGTATTAGCAATTATTTGCTTGTGCGAAGAACTTTCATTAGAACGATTCAACCTATATACAGATAATGGTCCACTTCCAACCTTTTGTTTAGTGATCATTCCAAGTTACAAAGCGTTGAAAAAAGAGACATTTGACGGTTTTTCACACAGCCATGGTAGCATCACACGATCATAAAATCAACATTCAGACACTTGGCAACTGGAATGTATTTATGATAGTTGCAGTGTCCTGGGACCATGTGATCACCTTTTGACCAATCCTCTGGCAAGCAAAGTCAATAGGCAAGCCATGGTGACTTAATTTCCATGTTACTAACTTAATGACTTCAGTAATTAACTTAATTGCTGTGGTATAAACATCATAAAATGAGATAAAACTCGCTTAACAACTTAACAACTGTCTTGCTTAGCAGTGGAAATTTTGGGCTCAATTATGATTATAAGTCAAGGACTGCCTGTACTGCAGACACTTAGCAAATCTGTCTCCTGCAGTTAGCTTAGCAGAAAAAATTAATATATATCTTCTAATTATCCTCAAACTAGATTCAGTAGCAGACACAAAATGGCTCTAAAAGGCAAGTGTGATTTGAGTAGTGAAAAGAATGTTAGATAAAAAAATAAAAATACGATGAAAGAAAACAAAGGCATGCTATAAATACTGTAACTACAGTTTACTGGAGAGATGTTAAACTGATGCTTTCAACCAAGGAACATTTCAAACATGTAAATGCCTCTGAGCTGCATTTATTTCCCTATTTTTGCTAAGCAATCTTTTCCCACCCTAAAATATGAAAAAGAATAATGTGTTATCTTTGTTATCATTGAGAGAAGCAAAAAATATTGAAAAAATACAGTGTCCCCAATTAAAAAGAAGAAGGAATCCATTTATTTTATAGGAGAGCTACTGCACCAGCACTCTGTTATTATTGTTAACACAGCAAATAATAATAAATAAAAGACACCATTCCTGTTATGTATTGAATGCATTTAGTTGTCTTAACTGTGCTAAAGCAAAACTAACCGTTAGATGGCCCTAATTGTTAACTGTGCTAAAATGAAACTAACCTTTAGATGATCCCAACTTATGCTATCATTATTATGGGAATTATGTTACTATAGCTAGTTTTAACAGGAAATGTTATTAATAATTGAATTTTACAAAATAACCATTTACAAATGGCCTAAGTAGATCCATGTGATTACCATAAATCTTAATTATCATAGTCAAATGGACTTTAAAATGTCACAATATATGTATAATTATATAATTAAGCTGTCAGAAAGAATTATAGTTTCAGAGTGACTGAATGATATTTGTGTATAGGGAGAGGAAATACTGCCAAGAAAACAAAGCATTTGGAGTTTTATATATAAAAGAGTAACTACAGTCTGAATAGCAATAGAAAGAATAAAGGATATTTTTCAAAGTACCAGTGTGTTACCTTTATGCCTTTGGACAAATCAGTACACTGAAGCGCTGGAAGGTAAAATCCGCAGTAATAAAGGCATGCTAATAATCCCTAGAAAACCTGAACTATTGTCACCAAAATTAGAGACATCAAAATTTTTTAAAAATCTTGGAAATTAATCTCCATATTATATTCAATTTAAAGTAGAAAATGAATATAATTTAAAGCACCCAAATAACATTGGTCATATAGCTTATATGATACTTATCCTATCCTTTTTATTGAATATTCTTTTATTTGGGCTCAGATTACCAGAAAGGTCAGAATTCATGTCTATATGTTGACTAACATCATCAAAATAAGGTCTTTCAGAATATTGAAGTCTGTTCACAGGGACAGCATCCTTAAAATTAATCCTAGCCTTACTCCTTTTTTATATGCATGAAATACCCCATCACACTCTTGACCTCTACCAACACCCTGGACAACCCAGGTGTACATAATCCTTGAATTCTGTTTATTCCAGATCAGAGTAACAAACGTAATAATTCTGAGTGCTGTTCTTGAAAAAAAATTGTGCTACTAAATGTTTTCAAATAATTACCACAATTTATTAATTTATTTAGTTTTGATTGAGGATATTCATATAAGGCCTTGTTATTGAAAATTAAGGAATTCCACCAAAAATGAAAACACTGCTATGAACATATATAAAAACACATATGTTGCATTAAAAAATACAAGAATGGACAACATGTGTTATAAGATTTGCCAGACAGTGAGCTGAATATTCTGGCCTCCAATATCATTCCATGGATCATAGGCACACCAAAGTTTGTAATGTTGACCCATCAGCTTCTGCAGCATGAGGTCTTGCAATACCACCATACTGGGCATCTTTTGCAATGGAGTTGGTGAAATTGACACTGATCAAAGAAGATTTCTGGCATTCTCAACATGAAATAAGTTTTCTATTCAGCCACATATTTCATCTGAATTATGATTCTTTTACCTGCAAACCTCCCAAGTTGCAGCCTTGATGGACACACAGTTTGCACACTGGATAATGTCTTTTGTGGCCCTAAATACATAGTGTGAAGTACTGTTTTCCTTTTGTTTTTAAAAAAATAATATAAAAAATAAACCTAAAGAAGGCCTGAAATATATTTCTACAATATGCATCTCTGAAGTTCTTTAATTTAAGATCACTCTACAAATAGAAATGTTGATGAGTCATTCAGAAAATTATATCTCTTCTTTCCTTTCATGCTCACTTAATTATAGAGGTTGCCTTTTATGAAAAATGTGGCAAGAAATGTGTCCATTGTTATAGGCACATTGTTGTTATCTCTGTGATTGTTCAGAACATTAAGTTTTGAGAAAATTTCAGTGGAATTTGGTATGTTTTGGGTAAGGCCTATTTAAGCCTAGATGTTTCTTGACTTTGTATGAATTAAATCAACTGGTATTGTATTTACCATTTATTCAAATTCAAAACACAGACTCTAATTTCATTTTGTAAACTCAATTTACAAAATTATCAATTTAGATACTGATGTCTCAAACAAAAGAGGTACTGGTAAATAATTTTATTTTTGTCTATCTTTTAGGAATGGTGGTGATTATATTTAATTATAAACATATAAATATTTAATTATATTATAATTAAATTAAATATATTATATTTCCAGCAAGCATATGAAAATGCTCATCTAAAAACACAATGCTGAATTACAATTTAATTAATTATTTATTTACAGTCACAGACCAAAACACGAGTACTATAAAAGAGACATAAGAGAATTGATCATAATATCATAGCAATCAGTCACCAAAAACTTAATTAAGAGAAGTTACAGCATTTTCCTCTAATGGTTACAGCTCTTAAGAAAAATTTGGAAACTTGAGAGATGATGTATGAGGAGCCATCTCCAAGGCAATATAAAAACAAATTATAGACATTAGGTCTAGAAGGGACTATTTCAAGAAGAGACAGTAACTTAGATCTGTCTACGTTATACATGGGGCAAAATAGAAGGACGTGCTCCACAGTTCTAATCTCGGCTCTGTCACAAGGGCATAGCTGCTTGTTTATCGGGAGCCTCTTAAAACGACCATCCAAAAGTGCTGAGGGCAAGACATTAAAGCGAGCTAGGGAAAAAGCTCTTCTGTACTTGGGAATGGTTAAAGTATAAAAATAGGAAGCCATCCTCAATCCATAATTATTAAGTTGGTTGAGAGTCAGGGGGGAGCAAGTTTTGTTGGCTCTGGCTCATAGATATTGTAAATCAATGTCCACAAGCCATTGGACTACTCTAAATTGGGCATCCTTAAGGCCGTAGTTTCCCAAGGCATCCTCCGTAAAACCTAGCAGATGTAGTTTCTTCAGCAGCTCTTTCTCCCAGCGAGAAATATAGGAGTCTGCAAATGCCAGGGAGAGGTAGCTGCCAGGAACTGCTAGAAAAAGTACCCGAAACCACCATTTAAAGGTGTTAATCCAGGCCATACATTCCCCAATCGAATGCCCATTTCCAGGTACACAGGGGCAAAATCAACACAAGGAGGAAGACAAAGAAGTTTTCTAAGAAAAGCAGCCTGTGTTCTTTCAATGCAATCCTTGAAGCCCTGTATTCATATGGGAATACCGTGAAGGGTTTGGGCCAGCGTTTTGGCTTTGTAAATACGTAGGGCAGAAGGAATGAACTGGCCCCCCTGGGTATAAAAGAATCTTAAAATCTGCTGGGGACTACAGGAGATCGAGTTCAGCACCTGGGTTCGGTGTCTAGTCCAGGCACCGATGTTCTGAAATTGAATACCTAAATACTTAAAATGGAAAACCTGCTTGACAGCATTGCCACTGATATCCCAGTTATACAATTTTCGGGCTCTTGTAAACACTAATACTTTCAATTTATCATAATTAATAGCCAAATGGTTTTCAACACAGTAAGACCCAAATGCAGAAAGTCCTGGCCTTGACAATGAAAGGAGAACCACATCATCAGCGTAAAGAAGAAGTGGGATCTTTGTAGTAGTCAGCTTCGGGGAGTGGGACTCAATATGTCCAATATAACCGGCCAGGTCAGATAAAAATATATTAAACAGAAGCAGAGCCAACACACATCCCTGCCTTGCTCCATTCTTAATCGGGATAGGATTAGAAAGTTCTTCCTGCAGACCACATCTGACCTGGTCTGATTGTATGATCCGCAGCTGACGTTAGAACATCATTTGTCGGCTGTGACCAGGGGGGCTTTTGCCCAGGTTCGCCTGGTGCACCAGTTGCGACCCTATTTGGACTAGGAGGCCCTTCGGATGGTCACTCACGCCCTCGTCACCTCAAGACTGGATTACTGTAACGTGCTCTACATGGGGCTGCCCCTGAAGAGTGCTCGAAGACTGCAGTTGGTCCAGAATGCAGCTGCGCAAGAGATAATGGGTGTACCTAGATACACCCATGTTACACCTATCCTCCATGAGCTGCACTGGTTCCCCATTGGTCTCCGGACACGCTTCAAGGTGCTAGTCGTTACTTTTAAAGCCCTACATGGTTTAGGACCTAGCTACCTGAGAGACCGCCTCCTGCCATTTACCTCCCAAAGACCGATAAGATCACACAGATTGGGCCTCCTCCGGGTGCCATTGGCCGGTCAATGTCAGCTGGCGACCCCCCGGGGGAGGGCCTTCTCTGTTGCTACCCCGGCCCTATGGAATGATCTCCCCGTAGAGATCCGGACCCTCACTACTATTCCGGCCTTCCGTAAAGCTACTAAGACCTGGCTGTTCCAGCAGGCCTGGGGCTGTTGATTAGCATCCAGCCCCATTTTAAGTAGTATGTATGCTGCGTAATTTTAAACTATTGTATTTTAATTTTAATTTTTCCATATTCCCTTGTTTTGTCTGTAAGCCGCCCAGAGTCCCTAGGGAGTGGGCGGCATACAAATGCCAATAAACTTCCAAACTTCCAAACTTACAAGGACCTAATTAAGAGCAACAAACATCTGTCAATAGAGCTTTTAAGCAGTTTTGACCATAACAGACCCCTAGGGACAAATACTGACTTTAGGTCGATGAAAGCAGTGAAGAGTTTGCCACATGGTATAGTTGTATATTTGTCGACCAGGTGCGCTAGGACAAAGCAGTGATCCAGTGTGGCACAACCCGCTTTAAACCCAATTTGTTCAGCACCAATAATATTGGTTTCCTCAACCTAAGTGAGGAGTCTGCGATGGAGCTATTTAGCATACAATTTCCCAATAATGGAGAGCAGGCTTATGGGGTGATAGTCAGCTGGGTTGTTTCTATGTTATCATTTAAAAACTGGCACAATAATTGCTATGCTCTAGGAGGTAGTTACCCTGTCAGAGAAATTAATATATGTAAAGAGTCTTGCCAAAAGAGGAATCCACCATTCAGGATTGGATTTTAGCAGATCAGGGGGAATAGCCTCAGGGCCAGGAGCTTTGCCTGACTTGAGTTCGGAGATAATCTCGGTGATCTCAGCATGGGTCACAGGTTGCCAGTCAGGGGCTGCAGGAAACAGCTGTGGGTCAGGCACGGTCAAACTTGCTGGTGCCTGGTAAATTGCCAAGAAATGGTTTTCCCAGTCTCTGTTAGAGATACAGCAGAGAGGGAGCTCCCGATGGCCTGGCAAAATAATTGGGTGTCCTTCTGCTGGATGGAGAGAAGAAGTAAATCCCACTTCTCTCTCTCTTTAGCTTTTTTTTCTTAGCAATTAATCCTTTCTACTCCCACTTCAGGCATAGTAGTCCTCTGGTGGGCATTTGTCCCCTCCGTTGCGGTAGAGCAGGTAAACAATTTAAAATCTAAAAGGTAGTAATTCTCCCAGAGACCTGAACAAGTGCTATTCATGTTGTGGCTCACATTGAGAAAATTCTAGGCTGCTATTAGTTTCAAATTAAGAAATACGGGACTATATAAATATGGTTGTGCAAAACAAGTGAAAGTTTTCACAGAATAATATTCTCTTGAACTATACACAAAGTATAGGGAATCTTTATGATGTTCATGGGTTCTCCCTTTCCATACTATGGCTAAGATCATGATGTTGCAACACTGGAAAGATAAATGTACAATCTCATTCACACAGTGGATTGGAGGCCTTAATATACTTTTCACCTACATCTATCTATTGCCTATGGACATAAACTTTGCATGGACAAATATAGTAAAATATGGAACTCATTTATATAAAATACAATAAGTTAAAAAGAATGATAGCTATATGCATGTTTTAGAAAAGAAATTAATATATATGTACAATATTTACATTGGCTAACTATATCTAGGACTGTAACTATTAATTTTTATGACAATATATTATATTTTGTTTCTTTTCTTTTTCTTTTCTATTTGTTATTTATACTTGTTATCACAGCAAGCAGAATAGCCAGATGACACAAATGTTGCAATATAAAATGTTACAATACCTTGCATCCTCAAGGTGACTTAAATACTGTATATGGAACAGATGCATTTTAACATGTATGTCTCAAAAGTGCTTTATCAAAAGGCAGCTGGACTGTTTTTTTTCTTTGAGGAAGAACAAAACGTTTTGTTTCTCATCCAAGAAACTACATCAGTTGTGATGGGGGTGGGGGGGATGGATGATAGATGCTGACAGTTGAGACTAGGTGGTAGGGTTGGATGAGAAATAAAATGTTTTATTCTTCTTCCTCAAGGAAAAAAACAGTCCAGTTGCCTTTTCAAAAATCACTTTTGAGACAACTAGGACCTAGATAACTGCGAATCTCTACAGACATTTTAATATGTAGACTGATCACAGTGGTGAGAAATGACTTTTTGGAGTGGAAGGAATAAATATGTAATGTTTATTGCTAAAAACATTGCTTTTAACCTGTCTTAATCTGTAACAGCTAGAGCAAAGTCTTTATACAGAAAACTTGAATAGGCTTCATAAATGTATATAAACAGTGCAAAAATCATACATGCTTTTAAAATCCATAGCTCAATATTATGTAAATAATATATTTTTATCATGTTTCTATTTACTTACTGTTTACATCAGGTTTAAAAATAAACCCATTAAACATTTTGTTCCAGTTTCAGTTTGTTCAACTAATTAAATGGTTGTTTTAGAAAATATTTTGCTTTCTAAAAATTGCATATTTTTTTCGTAAGCTGCTAGTTGGTGGGGGAGGGAACCCTTCTGAACTGTTAAAGTAGCTCTTCCAGAATTTTAATTCCTACTGATCTTAAAAGTCTGATACTGGAACAAAGAATTAACAAATTGCACAATCTAGACAAACATTGGCATACTTATATCCAGATAGTTTCAGTGTATTATGCTAATTATTAAACCCTCTTTCATTTGAAGAAAGAGGAAGAATACTTACCTCTCATGGATAATGAAAGTGTATTGTCACAGGCAAGCTATCAGCTTATTTAACACAAAAGTTTTATTCATGTAAGCAATAAGAACCATGATTCCCATGTAGCTGATTTATGTATCTGTGCTGCACTGCATTTTGCTAATGGTAGCACAAATTAATGTTGCACATTAAAAGAAAACAAGCATAAAATAATCTCATCCTTTACATTATATATGTTAATAAAAGTGCTTAACTTGATCCAAATTATCCTATGGCTATTGACATAAAACACTGCCAGTAGAATATTAAATAGAAATTGTTGTTCTGTTCTATAATTCCATTAAAACACTTTATTTTTGTGTATCGTCATTTTTAAAGTTGTACCTATACATCTCATAAAGATATAAATGCATTTTCCAAATAATGTTACATATTGTGTCACTGTTTAATATTTGCCTATTCATAAAATAATATAGGGATTTGTAAATGACATTCAATTGTCTACATATAAAGCTAATAACAAGGACTATCCACTACCCCTGATCATTTACTAAAAAGAAAAAAGAAAGTACACCAAAAACTGACAGTTAAGGATCTAATGAATTCAAATAATATCCAGGAAAAACAGATTTCAAACAGAACTCTGGACAAGTAAAGATAAAAAGTTTCATGTAAAAAAATAAACATCTAACACAAAAGAAAATAGTTATTCTTTCAAAACAATCTGCTTTCATGCTTTTCTCGAATACTCTTTTAATTATTTACTTGATTAATTTGCATTGTTTCTGTTTGAAAGAAAATATTAGATTTCAAATACCAATTGAAAATGGTACAAATCATAAAGCGGAAAGTTTAAAAACAAAATTAAAACCACAAAAAAACCCCACCTCTTCTCCACCTTCTATTCCATCACCAACACTTTTTTCAGCTCCCAGCCTGTTATTTCTTTGCCAATAGCAAATCTGTTCCTCTTCCATACATTTTTAAAAAGAGTGATCCTGGTGAACATAGGCAGACAGAGGTTAACCAAAAGAGAACCCAAACTTGGTTTGGAAGGAATAAAAATGTAACCATAAAATTCATGCTGAACTGTAGGATTTTAATTCCTAGGGAACATGTTTTTGAATATGTAGACCCTGATAAGGAGTGATCAGTATGTGTTAATTAAGGTTAGGAGATAATGCTTCCCTTTTGGTAAGCTCATTTAAACTTACAAAAAAGCATATGGAAGATCAGAGTAGTTCTTAAAAAGCAGAACTTTCCGTACTTCTTTGTTGCTCTGTTTGTTTTGTTTGTTTCACCTCAAAAATATGGTATTCAGCTATTCCTAAGTTTAGCTCATGAAACAAGTATTTCAGACTTCATATTTATTTTCCAAAACAAGAGGATGAACTAAAGTGGTGAAACAAACATTCCACTGATACCTGCCTCCTTCCCTCCCTCCATATTAATTACGAAGAAGCTTCCTTATGGTACCTTGATTGTTGAAGATGCAACTTCTTTTCTCCTGCATTATAGATACATCCTAAATACAGGCATGTTCAAGTTTACAATTGTCCATTCAGCAGCCATTCAAAATTACAATGGGGCTGAATTAGAGATACTTATGATTAGCTCACGGAGTTGTAGCCACTCAGTGTCCCCATGATCTCATGATCATATTTTGGGTGCTTGGCAACCAGCTCGCACTTATAATGGTTGCATCAGAGGTGGGTTGCTGCAGTTCAGCCCAGATCAGCTGAACTAGCAGTAGCGGTAGTGGGAGGCTCCGCCCACTCACCCGGACGCTTCTGTGAATGCGCAGAAGCATCTGGGCACGGGAGCGTGCCCGAACCAGTAGTAAAAAAATTGGCAACCCAACTCTGGGTTGAACATTCCACTGTCAAATTTGCAACCTTCCCTGATGATGTGAAGTCTCATAAGCAGTGCCAATGGGGAAGCTTGTAGGGAAGGTTGTAAGTTGCTCCAGATCCCACTGCTTTTTGTCCTGGTGAGCCCTGCTACAAAGTAAAATATCTGGATCTCTCATGCTCTGTTGTGCATGACTACTGACAGCACTACACCACCTGCACTATGAAGCACAGGTACTCATACATGCTTGACCATGCCCACCACTCAATCGCATCCCCATGCCATGCAGCATTCACACCAGCCTATAGCACCTACCACATTCAGCTGCCCTAACACAAAGCTGCAGTACCCATTTCCCATCTGGCCACATTCTGTAGCATCCATCTGTCCACCAGCCTGCTTGGAAGGTACCTAAGGAAAGCCTTATAATGACTCCATTACAAGTCCTAAAATCTGCTAAACAAAAGCTCACAGTCCTGGCTACCAGGTTAAGGTAGAGAGAACCTTAACCAAAGAACCAACAAGGTTTATTGCCAACTGCATTGCAACAACACATTAATATTGAACTGGGAAGGTGACACAAAGTGATAGGTAAATATTTCTAATTTGTTTCAACATATACTATTGTATGTAATTTGCATATATTGATAAAAATATATACTATATTTGGTATGTATAATTGGTAAAAAGTAATATTTGTATACTTTCAGAAAACATTCCACTGGATGGATGGATTACTTATTTATTTATTGACTTTATTTGCTGCCCATTTTTTACCAAATGACTCTGGGTGGCTTTCATCATTATATAAATCAGACTTATATATTACATCTGGTTCAAGACAGAATAAGCAACTAGCAGAAGAGACAGCAAGAACCTTGGCATTGGCCGTACGCGACATAGTTTGTATAATGACTGTCACGTATAAAACACCAGGACCACATGTGAAGTTTCAAATAACTACCATAATTTATTGCTCCATGAGAAATCCATAGGAACCTAGCTAATTAAGGGTTAACACTATTTTGGTGCTCTATAAGGGTTAAGAGACGGACGCGGTGGCTCGGTAGCTAAGGTGCATAGCTTGTTGATCAGAAGGTCGGACGTTTGATGGTTCAAATCCTTAGTGCCATGTAACGGAGTAAACTCCCGTTACTTGTCCCAGCTTCTGCCAACCTAGCAGTTCGAAAGCATGTAAAAATGCAAGTATAGAAAACAAGAACCACTTTTTTGTGGGAAGATAACAGCGTTCCATAAGTCTGGCATTTAGTCATGCCGGCCACATGACCAGGAGATGTCTTTGGACAGCTCTAGCTCTTCGTCTTTGAAAAAGAGATGGGCACCACTCCTTAGAGTCAGGAACGATAGCACATATGTACGAAGGAAATCTTTACCTTTACCTAAGGATTAAGAGAATTTGAGGCTTGTTCAAGTCCATTTGTGGCTATGTAGAGATTCTTAATTGATTCCTCTTTTGAGTCTACCCCAGGTTCTGCTATTCCTGACATTTGCTGTGATCTTTTTTATATTGTGCTTTTTTTAAAAAAATATTTTGCACCAAATATTTTTTGCTTCTGTACAAGTAGCTGCTCTTGTATATAATTTCTCAACATGTTTTAAACAAATTTGGATTTTTTTTATCATTCACAAGGAAAAATAGGTCAAATTTATCTAGAGCGAGACCTTGGATGTAAAATATTGAAGTGATTAAAATATGTCATCTACAGAAGAATTACCTATGTATTGATGTACATATTGAAGAACTGTTCATTAAGAATACATTGGGCAAACGATTTACTTTTCTTTGTGGCATCATGAATCACTTTAGTGGCTAATCCCACTCCTTGTCTTTCTATTCACACTTTGCAGATACAGCATATGGACATTTTTCAGTCTGAAAGCTATTTTTGTACTCCTCAAATAGACAACTTCCCATTCATTACTCATATTCTGTTGTTTGTGATCAATCAATGCCTGTGAGCAGAGTTAACGTTGACTTATGGCTATCTTTGGCTATAACTATGACTCCCCTTTACAAACCATGAAAAATAAGAAAATCTTCCTTCTAATCTTCTTCTTCATTTCTGAGACTCATAGACTCAGATGCTATATTATGAAATATGTAGCATGTTGTTTTATATGCTCTTTTAATTACCTTAAAACTAACCAGCCCTCCCTTAAATGGACTGCTGATAGTATTTGTGGAATTCAATCATTTTCTTCCTGCCACTCTCCCTACAAATCAGCCCACATCTATCAAAGGATTTCTTTGCAATTTGTTTCAATGGTGAATGCAAGAATCTGAGATCATGCATCTTTTATTCTTAAGCACAAAGTGCTATGAACTTTATGAAATTTATGTCTGAACAAAGAATCATTCAATTAACTATGTGATAGTACTTTAATTTTTTAAGTGCTTGAAGATCTGGAGAGCTTTACAATTTTGCCATTTATTTAAACATAAGAGCCCAGAAATTCTGGGTTATCACACTTTTTTCTTTTTTGCAGAAATCTGCATGCTTACAGACAATAGGAATTAAAAAGAAACAATAATCAAGACACTGTACACAATCAAACTTTAAACCTGCACCCTCCAATCACCACTCAAAGTAGAGTCATATATCAGGACAAAATCAAACATTATAGTGCTTAATGTTTCAATCACTAGAGACATTGCTGTGTTTTCTCTATAAAGGTCTTAACATAGACTCCAAATTTTATAACTTAAATCTATGATATAGTAGTTTACATACTGTTCTTTTCATTTTTATTCCTTTCCCATTTTTCTATAGGTCTTTCCTTTTTCTGTGTGCTGCATTTTCTTCCATGACCCCTTGTTAGACAGGAAGAATGACATGCCAACTTTTCTAACATGATGGAAATCATAGCTCCAAGACAAAATAGACTCCCAGCCATAGAGAAGAGACTCCATAACTATAAGCAAATCATGAAATATAAAAGATCATCAAACAGGTCTGCCACTTCTAGTTGTCATCCCATGGGTGACATTCATCACAAAGCTTCCAGCTTTTTCCCTTAAGTAAGCATCTTGTGATACAGCAGATGACTGAGATGAATCTTTTTCAGATGTGTAAGGATTTATAAAGTACTGCTATCACTGGTATTGAATAGTTTGAAGGAAGACTAGGAAACTCTCTTAAGTCTAAAGTAGTAAATATTGTTAGTAACCCCAATCATAACATTTTTAAGGATAATGAGATCTTAGGAAATGAGAAAATATTGTCAGACCCCTTGTAATATTGTTCAGCATTAGTTATGAATGTTTTCTTTTTACAAAAGATCCTAACCTATTGCTCTGAAATTTGGCAAAGATCTTGTCTGCAATAGACATTATTGTCACTGCAAATTTATTATAATTTTACCTATTAGAATGAAATTATACTTGGCCATGGTGGGTTTAGGATATAGTATGAAAAATGTAATCTAGGCAGCATCAGGAATAGCTTTAGCACAATCCAAATGTATATGGAGCTAGGGTAATCTTCACTATTATTTGCATGATAGGTATACAGGTTTCACAGAAGATTAACCACAGTTTCTTCCTGCTAGCAAAAATATAAAATATATATCATATGCCTGGTGACCAAACTATTGGTCATCTATTCCTTCTCAAGGAATTCCATCTCACTATGCAAAAGAGGCAAAATGATTGGGGATAGATAAATCTCTCTGTGTCCACATTGTTGCCTATTTTGATGAAATCTCTACATATTTTTAATCTTTTTCAGCACAATCTTTAAAAGCCCCCCAAAAATGACATCTCCCTGGGCACATTTGAATGACTTTAAAGTTATAAAAAACATCATTTTTTTATTTGGACAAGGCATTTGTGAACATTTATATTTGCAAAAGGGTCACACAAATACAACCATTGTGCCACTCCCCCATCATAGTTTTATGTTATCTCTTTCAAATTTAGCTTGACTACAGGTTTTTAGATGATAGTGTAAGCAGTACTCCTTTTAAAAATAGTTTTATTTGTCCATGTAGTAATTCTTTAGTTAACTAAAAATATGATTGTAGTGTCATGAACTTTATTTACTATAGACTTTGATAATTAAGTTAACACAATTTTTTCTCTTTCTGAAATGATTAATGTACACTAGAGGGCAGTATTTGCTATTTATATTATATGCTTTACAGATATTTGGCACTGAACATTGGAATTCATTTCTGGTTGCGTCTCTATCTTTATATATTGTTAGATTGCTTTTAATCACTCTCTGCTTTTCTGTTTTTTGAACAATTATTTAGGGTAAAAATATTTGTCTTTTTCCTTAAAGCCTATCAAATCAGAAATTACTTGTCAGCATTCTGAGTTGCGCATCTACCAAAAGCAGAACTCCAAGGCAGATAGAGTCCTCAAAGAACATGTTTATTGAATATATCATATCGGCACATCTAGTGAAAACCAACTCTAAAAATTCCTGTGGTTTGTTCCTACTTAAAAGAGCAAATATTTCCCCCCAGGTGTCACCGGTCACATGAAAGTAGCTGACAGGCTGCTTGGTCACTCCTGTCCTCCTTCAACTGCCACCTGTTGGGATGACCTTAGTTTCCACAAGAAAATTTTTTTGTTTTGACTGTTAGTTAGTCTATCTACTCACCCCTCCATTCTTCCTCTCAGAGTTCATGGCAATTATGAGGCAGCAAAGGATGGCTTCAGCCAGGTTTGCTTCAGAGTTGACATTACTATTTACCCAATGTATCATTAGGTAGCATATAAAAATGTCCACTTCAGTTTGTCATAGTTACTAATATGTTAGTGTATAATGGATTGCTCAGACAAGATTTTATTGCTGTGGTTCAGAATCATCAGCAATTATGCAGGATCTGGAATAGTAACATTTCATATTTGCTGATATCTCATAATTTATTCTTTAGAATTGAAGACAGCTTACAATAATTCCTATTAGAAGTACTATTGAATTTCATCTAATTTATCAGAAACATTTGAACAGATATAGGAAGCTGTTAAGGTAAGTTGTCATATGAGTGTCACTGGCCTTCAACCTGTACTGCATGACTGATAACTGTCTAGGACTGCAAAGAAACTTGCCATACAAAAACATACCAGAGTGAGACAGTAAATCTCACCCCGTATTTGATTTAAAAAGCGTTGAACTTTTGAATATGAAAACAATAGAGAATTTGAATTTGCAGCAAAGGAAAACACACTGGTAATTTCCAAGTTAGCTTTTTAAATGGGATCATGAATACTTTAAATGTTTCTACAAATGTTTAGACATTATATAGAAAAAGTTAGGCTTCTGATTTTGTTCCACACTGAACTAATTACATAATCCTGTCAGAAATTCCTGTAAGAAATTGTTTTAATATTGTAATGTAAATCCAATGTACAATTATATCTATCATGTACATTGAGGCTATTTAATCTCTGCAGGACAAGAAGACTAAATGTCAAAATAAAAAATGTCTTTTAAACAACATTTTGATTCAGCAGCCTTGACTGCAACTGATAGAAAATTAATGAACACAAATATGTGATAAACAAATATCTCAAACACCTTGTACTTATTGCTCATGAAATAATGGCTGAAATGTACTATTTGAATTCCTGCTTTGTTTATATCTCTTACTCCCCCCCAAAGGTTGTTTATTGGCTCAGGAAAAAATAGCTATACGATTTGGATTTCATTTTTTGGGGAAGCTCAGTCCTATTTATATAAAGTATCTCACAAGCATTCCATTGGACTGAACTACTGGCTTCATATATCAAAAACAAGTTTGTTGATTTATCTATTCAGTGGATATTTCAATTTGTTATAACTTTTTGAATTCCCAAAGAAAATATAATTAGATATTTCTGATCATAATAATGAAGAAATAATCATAAAATGCAAATAAATTTAAAATTTAAATGCTGAATACCCTGAAACTGATTTCTGTCTTTTGTATGTATGCAGATATATAAATATAGATACAAAAGACAGACAGACAGACAGACAGACAGACAGACAGATAGATAGATAGATAGATATATTGTGCGTGTATGTGTGCTGTATCTATATTTACAGTGTGTGTCTATTGTGTATGTGTGACTGCATGCAAGAAACAAGTTCTACTTCAAAATAACAGTTTAAATACAGTACTAACAGAAAAAAGGCAGTTGCTAAAAAGAGAAACCAGAAAATGTGAATTATTGAGTGGGACGGACAGATATTTTACCATATTGCCCATTCATAGAAAACAAGATGAATAGATGAAATTTAAGTTGCAAATATGTGTAAATTTTCAGACTGTCTTTTCAGAAATACAATTGTAAACTGGATGGTTCAGGCTCCAATAATGTAAGAAATATAAAGCTTGATTTTAGTGGATTAGACCAGGAAGGCAATTTGGTCAAAAGCCTTTTTTTGTTCTTTATCTTTTTACTGCCTACATTTTCATGATACCCAGAGATAAATGATACATTTCTGATATTACTCAGGAAATTATAATTATGAACTGGCTTTCCTCAAGATTCAGTGTACCATCTGATTATAGAATAACCTAAAACAAAAGAACAAGGTTTAGGGCTATGGCATTATATCCACAACCCACTCTTTTAGTCATTATATTCAGTATTACTATTAATTCATTTCAGAGTGCAGTAGGTGGGGATTTAAATTATTTGATGACATCTTTATGAAACCTCTGCTGAGTCATAATTCAGCTTGCGGTAAAATTGTATGACTAGTCCACCTACATCCTCCGCCCTCTTTAAAAAAAAACATATAAAGATACTTGAATGGAAAGATACTTCATGGAACTTCCTCTCACAATGTTTAAGAAAGTTACAACACTGAATTTAATTGAACACTAAGCTTAACTAATTCTGCCTGAACAATGCATGCAGTTCTAATCACTCACATATGTATGTGTATGCATGCACACACACACACACACACACACACACACACACACACACACACACACACACACTTCCTATCATAATTTCATGTCAAATCCAGGCCTGGAGTTAATAAACTCTGCTTAAACGCTTCTGCTGGTGGTTGATGCTTGCTTTACAGAGGTGGGTTGCTCCCAGTTTGGCCTGGATAGGGCGAACCTGTAGTAGCAGTGCAGGAGGCTCCACCCACCCATCTGCATACTTCTTCGCATATGCAGAAGCGTCGCGCATGAGTGTGCCCGAACCGGTAGTAAAAAAATTGACAACCCACCACTGTTGCTTTAAGTTTCAGTACAATATCTTGTTCTTATCTATGTGGATGATCAAATGATCAAATTGAGGGTCACATGGCTGGATCATATTAAAACAAAGAAAGGCTTCAAAGTCACCCCAATTCCAGACAAAATTAGAGAAGTGAGACTGCATTGATATGGTTATGTTGTCAAAGCTTATGTTGAATCTGTTGTGAGGCTGGCACTTGCAGTCAGTCTAGATGGCCAGTGGCTGAAAAGATGATCCAAAAAGCAATGCATAGGCTACCTGCAAGAAGGTAGATGAGCTTTAGGTGTATATCCTGCCAATGCTGCAAACTGGATGAAATGGTGGGCAAAATGCAAAACTGCAGACCCCACAATATGACAGGAATAACACAAAAAACAAGAATGTCGTATTCTTAACCACAAATTCTGTTCTTCATATCTTCCCCACCAAGAGTATTTTCGAAGATCCTAGGTCTGAGGGCTACTTCTATAAGGTTGGGCTTCTTGTCACTATCAATCATCTATCTTTTACTAATCCCTTCAGATTAGATTCATAAAATGATCATCAAAGATGAATAGACAAAGTCTGGAGTAACTGAAAATGTGTGTTTCCTAGGGGTTTCTTTAAATCTTCTTCTCAGAACTTATTTATCCTTCCCTCTTAGTCACTCAAAACATATTATTTGTGATTGACCATGATTTCTGGTCACTAACTGTTGATTGGCTGATTTTCTTAGGCCAACTGTTGCCAATTATTGATTGGCCAGTTTCCTTGTGCCATGGAAAACCAGAAGGTAGACTATCCTGATAAGATTGTTGGGTTTATCTTTTCCAACCTGATTCTTTCTAATAAAAGGATCCAGGGTTGTTTATGTCATCTTTTCCCCCAAATTACCATATTTATCAATTTGCTCTCTTCTTTTGAGTAAACAAGTTATACAATCAAGGCCTGTAAACTTTTTATGCACCTACTGAAGCAGGACTCAAAGTTCACATCTATTTTAGATTTATGAATCTTTATCCCAACTATAAGCAATGCTAAGACTATAATTATTTAGTAATGAATAGCACCTCTAAACAATGTGCTAAGAGTATACTCAATTAGATGATATTGAAAAGAAGAAGAAATGAACATTATATGTAATTTATTTGGACTCAGATGTACATGCAACAAGAGACAATTCAGCTTTAATTTCCTTGACAATATCAGTGCAAAGTTCTCACATTACCAGGGTCAATTGCAGATATAGAAATAAACTCTATTAGCATTTTTATTCTGAGTGCTCACATTTCAGAAAGAACATAAAAATGATCCTCTGCCCTCTTTCACTTGCCCCTCCCCACTTACTCTTTCATCACTTTAGTTGTAACTCCAATAACTGACAACTAAATGAGAAATACTGTAGTATCTTAGAATCTGTATCTTTCTGTTTTCTATATTTCTATTTTATACACAAATATATACAAACACACTATTTCTGGGTATATTTGTAACAGGAATTAATTGCCTGTAGTTCCCCCCACCCCCGTGATTTAGTTTTCATTCAGTAAAATTAAAATGAAGGTAGCTTGAGCCATCTGTATTTATAATATTAAACTTGTTAGTTATCAGACAACACATCTTGCATCTCTGTTCAGCCGCTGGTTAATTGCAATCTGACTATTCAAAGAATATATTCAATCAGAGTAGATTTGTAGCATATTGTAACATCACGTCTACCACAGAATGGCATTGTTAGATGCATAAACTTTACATGCTATTTGGTATCTTCTAGAGAGGTTTATAGCTAAATGGATTACTACGCATCCTTGTCTCTAAAAATGTCTTCATTTTTTATTTGTTATGAAAATATGTGAATAATGGTTGAAGTGGGGCTGAATTGCACCTAAAAATGCAGGAGATATAAGAACACTGAACACTGCTGTATAAAAATTGAACAATGATATTTAGTTCCTTACTCTTTCTGATGCCATCCAAACGCTACAATTCAAGGATGACTGCCAACACTGCCAATAGACTCTCTTCTGTTTAGCTATTGCTCCGCAATGGCAGCTGCTTAGTACTTGACCCACTTCATGGTCTTTCAATGAATCACTGGTAGAAGATTAGGGGAGATACTGTATATCTCTGTGACAATAGAAAGGTCTGAAGTTTATGAAAGCTTTAAATGTAGGTAATATTTTAACACATCTGGGGTTTTTTATTCTTGAAGGATGTTTCATTGTTAACACTAACAATAAATTTATAGCTCCATTAGAATTATGGAAAACTTTTAGACATTTTGAGTTGTGCTTGAAGAACACTATCTGGAACACAGTTAGGCTACAGACAAGACAGTAACTTTCTTAGGAAAGTTGATAAGACATAGTACTAAAAAGGAGTGCTGTTTCACTTTGTCTCCTGAATTCTTGACTACATTCTCATTTTATTTTTATGGAAAAAGACTATCTAAAACAGAATTGGATATTTTTGGCATTGTAGGCCCTATACAAATTATGAAATATGCTACATAGACACATTTAAAGCTACATAATAAAAAATGAAATAAAATATTTAAAGGTTCTATATTTTTCTTATGCTAACTTGCTTGAACATAAGATTTTTCTGGGCAGATATATTCAGTTCCTACACCTGTCCTAACAGTAGCCCCTACCTGATCTTGTAATCACCTTCATTGGATAAACAGATTCTGGTTCCATTTAAAAATAGTAATTACATAATTATCAGCTTACACATTGGTAGCAGCAGAATATTTTATTCTTCCATTGAGGGAAAAGGAAAATAAAAATCTATAAACATTCTAGGCTATTCTTAACATTTTTTCTCTCTGAAGAAAAATTTGAGGCCAAATGCTATTAGAGAAATATTTGCCATGTGCATACTCAAAGGGCCACTGATTTCACTGCAACATATTCACAGATATATGAAAAAAATAATAATATATATACGTCCCTGTTACACTGTCAGGTTTGTTAGATGTAAAAAAAAATCAGACGAAGATAAGTAGATAGTAGATAGAAGAAGATAAGTATTTCAGATTTTTTTCCACGTATAAACTGTATAATTCAATTGAAAAACAAACCAATATTTTAGGGTGCAAAATAACAATAAAAATTTATAATTTTTGGTTGCATAAGTGTACACACCCTTAAACTAATATTTTGTTCAAGCACCCTTAGATTTTATGATAGCATTGAATCTTTTGGAGTAGAAGCCTATCTGCCTAGTATATCTCGCTTTGGGAATCTTTGCCCATACTTCCTTGGGCACAAATCACTCCAAATCTATCAGATTGCAAGGGCATCTCCTGTGCACAGCCCTCCTCAGGTTACCCCACAGATTTTCAATTGAACTCAGATACAGGGTCTGACGGGGCCATTCCAAAGCTTAGATTTTCTTCTGGTGAAAACCATTCTTTTGTTGTTTTAGAGATACAATTTGGGTCATTGTTGCATTGAAAGGTGAAAGTCTTCTTCATCTTCAGCATTTTAGTAGAGACCTGAAGGTTTTGTGCAAAATTGACTGATATTTGGAAGGGTTTATAATTCCCTCCATCTTAACTAGACACACACACCCCAGTTCCAGCTGAAAAGCATCCCCAAAGCACAATGCTACCACAACCATGCTTCACTGTGGTTATGGATCATCTTTTAGTGACCCATAAAACAACACACACTCTTATTTTTGCATCAAATGTACTTTTTGGCATTATGGCCAAAAGGTTCAACCTTGGTCCCATTGCTTCATTAAAACCTTTTCCCATACACTTTTGTCAGATTTGATGTAGGTTTTTGAAAAATGTAGCTGGACTTGGATGGTGATATGATAGTTAGAATGCAGTATTGCAGAACAGTTCTGTTGAGTGTCGACTGCCAACAGTTCAGAAGTTTGAATCTCATTGGCTCAAAGTTCCATCCTTCTGTGGTCAGTAAAATAAAGACCAAATTGTTGGGGGCAACATGCTGCCTCTGTAAACCATTTAGAGAGGGCTGTAAAGCACTATGAAGTGGTATATAAGTCTAAGTGATTTTGCTATTACTATTCCATCGTGCCACTCTACCCCATACATTATGAAGAATATGTGAGTCTCCTGTCTGGAGTACTGGTAGTACACAATCAGTACTTGCCAGAAATTCCTGTAACTCATTTAATGTTGCTGTAGACCTCATGACAGCCGCCTAGAATAGTTTTCTTATTTTGCTCCCCTCAATTTTGGAGGAACATCATTTCTTGGAAATATCACTATTGTGCCATATTTTCTCCCCTTATTAATGACTGCCTTGATTAGAATCACCTTAATTGATGGCAGGTATATACTGATTTAACATCAATTTGAATGTGATTGGTTAATTGTGAACGACATCCCTAATTCTAAAGGATGTGCACACTTATGAAACCATATTATTCTGTTTTATTGTTATTTTTCCAGCTAAAAGATATCCGTTTGTTTTTCAGTTGAATTGTACAGCTTATCATCATCATCATCATCATCTTCATCATCATCATCATCATCATCATCATCATCATCAATGTTTTACTCATTGTCTATCCAATGCAGGATGAAGCCATGTGTTTCCAACCAATACAGTCCTGAGTTTTCTTTTGCCAATTGAGTCAGCAATTCTTGCTGCTGTTGTCAATTCATCTGGTTTTAGATCTCTTTAATGGATGCTTTTTATCAAGTGAGATCCATTCCATGACTGTGTTTGGTCCATCTACCATCAGTTCATCTTGCTATATGACCAGCCCATTTCCATTTCAGTTATTTTAGTCTCTTGATGATATTGTATATTTTCATTTATTCTCTAATACACGTGCAAGTTTTTCTATCTTATCTTGTAATGCTGAGCATGGATCTTTCCATGACTCTTGCATCACTCATAGCTTTTTCTGAAGTGATTTATTTTGGTTTGATTTTTTTTTTGCTTCTTAAAAATCAGTCATATTAAAAGGAGTATATAGGTGTAATTATCTCTGATGTCTTTCTTCTATGTTTCTGTACAAACCACAGTGATAATATCCAAACAATGATTATATACAAATTATGGATATAGTAAAAACTCTTTTAAACAAAATCTCAGTTTAAAAACCACTATTAATCACAAAATTTAAAAATTTTCTTTTTGCCTCCTCCTGAATATTTTTAAATTAAGTAATGGTATTGTATACAATGGTGAATATATTTTTGTCATATTTGTTGTGTTACAAAATATTCTAAAAAATGTCAGTGAAAAAGCTTGAAAAACATTCTGATAGTCAAAAGGTTGCACTACTGTTGCTTAAGAAACAAGTGCTGTTGCATCTTTTTTATGAAAGAACTCTTAATCTCCTAGACATTGTCAAGAGCTTCCCAAAAAGCAACAAGAGATGTTTGCAAATCCAATTAAAGCCAATTTAGTCTTGTAAAATTCATTTAGGTAATTTTCTTTTGCTTCTTTTGCTTCTTTTTTCTGGGATCCTTGAACTCCCCTCCTGTTGCATATCAAGTAGTAACTGCTGCAAATTGCAACCTTTGGTTATTTATTCCATTCTATTAAAATAAATGGAGTATATCCAGGCATGAAGCCAGAACAAGAATATCTCAAAGCCAGCATGAAACATTGACTTTCTATCTACACTTCCCTCAAAGGTGAGTGAAAGTTTCCTTTATCATTGAATATATTTGCCATATGGCTATGCCAGGATTTGCATGAAAACTTGGGAGCGCTGATGTAATCTAATTTGTCTCTCAAAGTCAAATAAAGGTTTAAAGCAAATAAAGTCTTGTATGACAAACTTGAATCTAACTTGATTTGTAAATGAGTCCCATTTGCCAGAATCTTGCTGTTGTTGCTACTGCCTTCAGTTTTCTCATATCACTGTGTTGAATATTTTGAGGTGTACCTGAACTTAAGCCTGGCTGTGATTTGTGGAATAATAAACAGGGATAGAGTCAACAGTAGTTTTCATTCCCTGCTCATCTTAAAACAAACCTGCTGTTGAAACAATCTCACGTGTTAAAAGAAGTTGTACCATTGAACGTCTGCCAATTATTTCAGAATACATTAAAAAGGTTAATATATTCACTTATTTTGGGCAACACATGTTTGACAATATAATAGAGTGTCTTACACTGATCATAAATCACCTTCTGGTTGCATTAATGGTACAGGATTATGAAGGCACTTAAGGGTGGAACTGGTTAATGGAAATAAAAACTAGACAAAAGGACTCTTCCCCTCTGAAACTCTACCTAATACATATATTAATGCAAGATGCATTCTATTAATGTGTTGTCATAGCACATTTTGACCCTGGGCCAGTCACACTCTCATAACTCACCTCACAGGGTTGTTGTTGTGGGGAAAACAGGAAGACATTATTTCCAACACTGTAAACCACTCAGAGAGTAGTGCTGTATGGCATATAGACAGGCATATAAATCTAAGTGCTATTATTTTTTTAAATTATAAAGATGCAATACAAAAGAGGGGACGAAAATAAAGTGAAGTGAGGTAAAATTTCATTTCTAATTTTAAAACAGTGTGAAAGAAGTTGTAGGTTATCATATTCAGTTATACATATGAAGTGTCCTTACGTAATCTATTTTACCACAAACAAAGTATGATGGTAAGTGTCTAAAATGAGATTATGATGCATTCACATTCTTATTTTTCTCTAAGAGCTCAAGGCAACATACCTGAGGCTTTTCTTTATATTAAACTCCACTATTTCACTCTTGTTACTAAGCAAACCTTCAGAGAAGAAAAATCAAGAAATATCATACTTTAATGATAAATGATAATAAATATTTCTCAACCCAAAGATGTTTGAAGAAAAATATAATTCCAGACATATATTTCAGATAATAATTATAATAATTTATAATAATAATAATAATAATAATAATAATAATAATAACTCCGCCGTTGCCGGTCCCAAGCCCGGATGAGAAAGGAGGAAGGTTGGGGTCAGGTTGGCATCTGGTCCCGTAAAAAAAACCCGCCAACCCATACAATATGGTGAAAAAAACAAATAAGAATTCCATACCGCATCGGTCGTCGCGCGGGTTAACAAGGGCCGCGGCGGATGTTGGGGTCCCTGGACATCCGTCGACAAGTGGGCTACAAGTGGACCAGCCAACAAAACGACAAAAATATAGTGCAGATGAAAACCGTGCCATAATGGCCTGTTACTACAACTCAGAGCCAGAAAAAAGAGGCTATTTAAAGCGAATGTATGAATTATGGAAACAACAATATCCAGATTCAAATGTTAGTGAACAACGACTAGCAGATCAAAGGCGATTTATTATACGGAATAAAGTGTTTAGTGAAGTTGAACATGAGGAAATTCAGGCAAATTGCAAAACCCAAAAAACAATATCACAAGCGGAAATAACTGATATTCAAGACACAACTAAAGAAATTATAGTAGAACTCCCAGAAGAAGCTCTTGGGGAGGAAATAACATCACCACCACTAGAACCAGTTATCACTGAACCAACTGATGAACTAACTCAAAAACAAAAAGAATTGAAGGATAAGATCATGGAGCATTTTCTGCTTAATGAGGAAAGGCAACGTTTACCATCACTAAAAACTGTGCCTAAGAAAATTTTGGCCCCTATCATGAAAATGGTTAATGCAGTGTTTTCAACAATTGAACCGGAATCCATCTTGGAAACAAACCAGTTAATGTACAGCGCAGCTGTAATAGTCACTAATGAACTAGGCATTAAAATTAAAGTACCTAGTCACACAACAGAAAAAGCATCAAAGCCAAAGTGGAAAATCCGTTTAGAACAAAAAATCAAAAAATTAAGAGCAGATGCTAGTAACTTAAAGAACATGCATGAGCAACGGCTTAAAAACAACAAAATCATAGATCGGCTAATCAGAAGATATAGATTGGATACAAGAAACATCAATGAAGCTGTAGAGATTGTAAAACAGCAGATAACAGCAACAGCTAGAAAAATTGAAAGATATGAGGCACGAATCATCCAATATAAACAAAATCAGCAATTTCGATCAGACCAACGGCGTTTTTATCAAAGTCTTAATGTGAATGGTGACACCAAAAGTGAAAAACCAGAAAAACAGGCCACAGTTGAATTCTGGAAAGAATTGTGGGAAAATGCAAAGGACTACAACAAGGAAGCAAAGTGGATACATGACTTTGAGAAAAGCGTTGGCAACAAACAAATGCAAGTATTAGAAATAACAACTGAGATGGTCAAAAATCGAGTAAAAAAGGTAAAGAATTGGACATCACCTGGAAAGGACCAATTACATGGTTTCTGGCTCAAATATCTGACCAGTTTACATGCAATATTGGCCAGGCAACTGAATGAAATTTTACAAAAGGGCCAAATTGATGAATGGTTGACAACTGGAAAAACATACTTGATTCAGAAAGATGCAACTAAAGGAACAACACCTGAAAACTACAGACCAATAACATGCTTGCCAACAACCTTCAAATTACTCACAGGCATTATTGCAGATAACATGATGGATTATTTGGAAACAAACAACATCTTGCCAGTAGAGCAAAAAGGCAACAAAAGAAGGAGCAGGGGCACAAAAGATCAGCTTCTAATTGATAAAATGATATTAGAAAATTGTAAGAACAGAAAAACGAACTTGAATATGGTCTGGATTGATTACAAAAAGGCATTTGACTCACTGCCACATAGTTGGATCATAAAATGCTTAGAAACAACTGGCATTAGCAAAAATATTACATCCTTTACTGAAAAGGCGATGAAACAATGGAGAACTGAGTTGGCGGTAGGGAATGAGATCTACGGAATGGTTAATATCAAGCGAGGAATTTTCCAGGGTGATTCACTTTCACCTCTTCTCTTCATCATCGCAATGATCCCACTATCAGTAATCTTAAAAAAAATGAAATTAGGCTACCAAACAGCCAAAGAAGCTGAAAAAATTTCGCATTTACTATATATGGATGATTTGAAACTCTATGGAAAGTCAGAAATAGAAATCCAATCATTGACAAACACAGTCCGAGTATTCAGCACCGATATTTCAATGCAGTTTGGCATGGAAAAATGCGCCACTGTATCCATAAAAAGGGGCAAAATCACTGCATGTGAGGGAATTGAAATGCCCAATGGCCAATTAATTAAATGTAAAGAAAATGAAGCCTACAAATACTTAGGCATTCTGCAGTTGGATAACATCAAGCATGGAGAAGTAAAAACTGTTGTCAGGCGAGAGTACACCAACAGAGTTAGGAAAATTCTGAAATCTAAATTGAATGGTGGAAATACAATCAAGGCCATAAATACCTGGGCAATACCAGTTATAAGATACACAGCTGGTATAGTTAACTGGACACAAGCTGATTTGGACCTTTTGGACCGAAAAACCAGGAAACTAATGACAATGCACTACAGTTTACATCCACGTGGTGATACTGATAGACTATATCTGCCCCGAAAATCAGGTGGCAGAGGATTATTACAAGTGAAGCAAACAGTTGAAGAAGAAAAACATGCACTGGCTGATTATTTAAAAGAAAGTCAAGAACATCTATTAATCAAAGTAAAGAACAAAAATCTACTGAAGGCCCAACAGACGAAACAAGAATACAGAAAACATGAGATAAAATCAAGAATGGAGAGTTGGCAGAACAAAGCACTGCATGGCCAATTTCTGGAAAAAATAAAAGATAAAGTGGACAGTGAACAAACTTGGTTATGGTTAACAACAGGTACATTAAAGAAAGAAACAGAGTCACTAATCCTGGCTGCGCAAGAACAAGCTATCCGCACAAATGCCATTAAGGCCAAAATCGAAAAATCCTCTGATGATGCCAAATGCAGACTTTGCAAAGAAGCTGATGAAACTGTTGATCACATACTCAGCTGCTGTAAAAAAATTGCGCAGACTGATTATAAATTGCGGCACAATTCAGTAGCGCAAATGATCCATTGGAATTTGTGCAAAAATTATAATATTAAAACAGCAACAAACTGGTGGGAACATCAGCCTGAAAAAGTCACCGAAAATCAGATGGTCAAGATCTTGTGGGATTTCCGTATACAAACAGACAAAATACTGGCGCATAATACACCAGACATCACACTGGTTGAGAAAAATAAGGTCACAATCATAGACATCGCAATACCAGGTGATAGCAGGGTCGCCGAGAAGGAACTTGAAAAAATCGCAAGATACCAGGACTTAAAAATCGAAATTCAACGACTATGGCACAAACCAGCAGTGGTAATTCCAGTGGTAATTGGCACACTGGGTGCTATTCCAAAAGCACTGGAATTACATTTAAAACAGTTAAAAATGGACAAAATCACCATCAGTCAAATGCAAAAAGCCACACTGCTTGGATCTGCATGCATATTACGAAAATACGTTACGACGTCCTAGGCCCCTGGGTGGGGCCCGACTAGTAACCAATGCCAAATCCGGCGAAACAACTGGCCGCTGTGATACAATTGTATAATAATAATAATAATAATAATAATAATAATAATAATAATAATAATAATAATAATAATAATAATAATAATCAACACAAGCTGATTTGGACCTTTTGGACCGAAAAACCAGGAAACTAATGACAATGCACTACAGTTTACATCCACGTGGTGATACTGATAGACTATATCTGCCCCGAAAATCAGGTGGCAGAGGATTATTACAAGTGAAGCAAACAGTTGAAGAAGAAAAACATGCACTGGCTGATTATTTAAAAGAAAGTCAAGAACGTCTATTAATCGAAGTAAAGAACAAAAATCTACTGAAGGCCCAACAGACAAAACAAGAATACAGAAAAGATGTGATAAAATCAAGAATGGAGAGTTGGCAGAACAAAGCACTGCATGGTCAATTTCTGGAAAAAATAAAAGATAAAGTGGACAGTGAACAAACTTGGTTATGGTTAAAAACAGGTACATTAAAGAAAGAAACAGAGTCACTAATCCTGGCTGCGCAAGAACAAGCTATCCGCACAAATGCCATTAAGGCCAAAATCGAAAAATCCTCTGATGATGCCAAATGCAGACTTTGCAAAGAAGCTGATGAAACTGTTGATCACATACTCAGCTGCTGTAAAAAAATTGCGCAGACTGATTATAAATTGCGGCACAATTCAGTAGCACAAATGATCCATTGGAATTTGTGCAAAAATTATAATATTAAAACAGCAACAAACTGGTGGGAACATCAGCCTGAAAAAGTCACAGAAAATCAGATGGTCAAGATCTTGTGGGATTTCCGTATACAAACCGACAAAATACTGGCGCATAATACACCAGACATCACACTGGTTGAGAAAAATAAGGTCACAATCATAGACATTGCAATACCAGGTGATAGCAGGGTCGCCGAGAAGGAACATGAAAAAATCGCAAGATACCAGGACTTAAAAATCGAAATTCAACGACTATGGCACAAACCAGCAGTGGTAATTCCAGTGGTAATTGGCACACTGGGTGCTATTCCAAAAGCACTGGAATTACATTTAAAACAGTTAAAAATTGACAAAATCACCATCAGTCAAATGCAAAAAGCCGCACTGCTTGGATCTGCACGCATATTACGAAAATACGTTACGACTTCCTAGGCCCCTGGGTGGGGCCCGACTAGTAACCAATGCCAAATCCGGCGAAACAACTGGCCGCTGTGATACAATTGTACAATAATAATAATAATAATAATAATAATAATAATAATAATAATAATAATAATAATAATAATAATAATAATTTAGCAAAAATGGCATTAGCAAAAATATTACATCCTTTACTGAAAAGGCGATGAAACAATGGAGAACTGAGTTGGCAGTAGGGAATGAGATCTACGGAATGGTTAATATCAAGCGAGGAATTTTCCAGGGTGATTCACTTTCACCTCTTCTCTTCATCATCGCAATGATCCCTCTATCAGTAATCTTTAAAAAAATGAAATTAGGCTACCAAACAACCAAAGAAGCTGAAAAAAATTTGCATTTACTATATATGGATGATTTGAAACTCTATGGAAAGTCAGAAATAGAAATCCAATCACTGACAAACACAGTCCGAGTATTCAGCACTGACATTTCAATGCAGTTTGGCATGGAAAAATGTGCCACTGTATCCATAAAAAGGGGCAAAATCACTGCATGTGAGGGAATTGAAATGCCCAATGGCCAACTAATTAAATGCAACGAAAATGAAGCCTACAAATACTTAGGCATTCTGCAGTTGGCTAACATCAAGCATGGAGAAGTAAAAACTATTGTCAGGCGAGAGTACATCAACAGAGTTAGGAAAATTTTGAAGTCTAAATTGAATGGTGGAAATACAATCAAGGCCATAAATACCTGGGCAATACCAGTTATAAGATACGCAGCTGGTATAGTTAACTGGACACAAGCTGATTTGGACATTTTGGACTGAAAAACCAGGAAACTAATGACAATGCACTACAGTTTACATCCATGTGGTGATACTGATAGACTATATCTGCCCTGAAAATCAGGTGGCAGAGGATTATTACAAGTGAAACAAACAGTTGAAGAAGAAAAACATGCAGTGGCTGATTATTTAAAAGAAAGTCAAGAACATCTATTAATCGAAGTAAAGAACAAAAATCTACTGAAGGCCCAACAGACGAAACAAGAATACAGAAAAGATGTGATAAAATCAAGAATGGAGAGTTGGCAGAACAAAGCACTGCATGGCCAATTTCTGGAAAAAAATAAAAGATAAAGTGGACAGTGAACAAACTTGGTTATGGTTAAAAACAGGTACATTAAAGAAAGAAACAGAGTCACTAATCCTGGCTGCGCAAGAACAAGCTATCCGCACAAATGCTATTAAGGCCAAAATCGAAAAATCCTCTGATGATACCAAATGCAGACTTTGCAAAGAAGCTGACGAAACTGTTGATCACATACTCAGCTGCTGTAAAAAAATTGCGCAGACTGATTATAAATTGCGGCACAATTCAGTAGCACAAATGATCCATTGGAATTTGTGCAAAAATTATAATATTAAAACAGCAACAAACTGGTGGGAACATCAGCCTGAAAAAGTCACAGAAAATCAGATGGTCAAGATCTTGTGGGATTTCCGTATACAAACCGACAAAATACTGGCGCATAATACACCAGACATCACACTGGTTGAGAAAAATAAGGTCACAATCATAGACATTGCAATACCAGGTGATAGCAGGGTCGCCGAGAAGGAACATGAAAAAATCGCAAGATACCAAGACTTAAAAATCGAAATTCAATGACTATGGCACAAACCAGCAGTGGTAATTCCAGTGGTAATTGGCACACTGGGTGCTATTCCAAAAGCACTGGAATTACATTTAAAACAGTTAAAAATTGACAAAATCACCATCAGTCAAATGCAAAAAGCCGCACTGCTTGGATCTGCACACATATTACGAAAATACGTTACAACGTCCTAGGCCCCTGGGTGGGGCCCGACTAGTAACCAATGCCAAATCCGGCGAAACAACTGGCCGCTGTGATACAATTGTATAATAATAATAATAATAATAATAATAATAATAATAATAATAATAATAATAATAATAATAATAATGATGTCAGAAATAATAAATACATATATGTATACATATACATATACATATACATCATATGCATACGCATACGCATACATATACATTTAATGCAAGTCCTGGTATATTTGGGTCTTTTCCCATGTAAGATTGACAGTATCTTGGCGATGTTTCAATGAGGTAACACTCGTCATGTTTAGGCTGGTGCCTTTGGCTTCATGCTTGTGCGAGGAAAGCGTGATCGAACTGCCGTTTTTCTATAAATATAGGTGGTATGTGTGTGGAATGTTGGCTTTGTTGCTTTAAACGGATTGGTTGGCTATGTTGTCACATCTTGATTGGTTGATGGAATTGATGTTTGGTGAGGGTGATGGTGTCCTGTGTTGTTCTGGGTCCTGTGTTGGCTTTAGTGGCTGGGACTCGTTTATTGACTAGGGCTAGTTTCCATATGTCTGGTAGGTGGGAAGTATCATCACGTTTATTCATGTTGTGGGGTGTTTCTCTATTTTGATAGCTTCCATAATTATTCTCTTGTTGAAGTGTTCAGTTTTGGAGAATAATTTGGTTTCTCCAAAATCAATTTCATGTCCTTTTGCTTTAAGGTGCTGGAATTTTTTTTCTTCTTTTCTGACTGCGTTCTTGTGTTCTGCGGGGGTGTATCCCTTTGGATTAGGTTGGTAATTGTGTTTTTTTTAATCCGTTGGAAATTAATACGTGTGTAATTCAGTTTTCAGGTGGTCTTTGTCAGCTAGGTGTTTGGTAATAGAGATGAGGGTCTTGGCTATGGAGTTGATCTGTGCAGGGTGGTGATGGGATTGTGCATTTAAGTAGCATTTGGTGTGTGTTTTTTTCTGGTAGATGGTGTGTCCTAAGGTGTTGGTTTCAAAGTGTTCCATGTATAGGTTTGCGATGACGGGTGAGAGGGGTGATCCCTTTTATCTGTTTGTATCTTTGTCCATTGTGGATGAAGTATGTGTTGGTTAGGCAGTGGTTGGTCAGATCTAGGATGTGCTTGGGGGGGTTGTATTTGTTTTGGATAGCTGTCAAGGAACCAGGTTAATCTCCAGAACTGAACACTTCAACAAGAGATTAATTATGGAAGCTATCAAAATAGAAAAACACCCCCACAACATGAATAAACGTGATGATACCTCCCACCTGCCAGACATCTGGAAACCAGTCCTAATCAACAAATGAGCCCCACCCACCACCCAGGCCATTACAACACAAAACAACAATGGGCACACAGCCAGCACCAATCAGTACCAATCTACTAATCATGATACAGCCACACATCCAATCAATCCACTTACTGAAACAAAGCCAGCACTCCACACAGCCCCACCAAGATGTATAGAAAGACAGCAGCTCTGACCACGCTTTAAGCCCAAAACACCAGCCTGAAGATGGCGAGTGAGACCTCGGTGAAACGTTGCCAAGACAATCTCAATCTTACATGGGAAAAGACCCTAATACAACGAGACCAGCATACACACACACACACACACACACACACAGACAGACAGACAGACACACACACACACACACATTGTTTTTATTTATGGTCCATCTATCTATCTCTATAATTTCATACAGAAAATATGACAATAGTTACAATAATGTTTAAAAATACAATATTTTCAACATTATCAGAAAAAGGTTGTTTTACCATCGCAAAAGTCATTTCATGCTTCATACAACTCCACTACTCTGTGTTCAGTTTTATGTGATGATTTGAAATGGGGGTGGGGGAGGGGAGTACCAAAACCAGAGCCGGATTTTCCTATAGGCTAACTAGGCTTCAGTCTAGGGCCTCAAGATCAAGAGGGGCCTACATTCAAATTGTTAGCAAAATTAAAATTACACTATTCTAAAAACAGTGAACACTAAAACACTGAACTGAAAATAAGGAGAAATTCTACACATATGACTAATAAACAAACATAAAATGTATTGGTTAAGATCATTCCAGCGCCGCGGCAGTTGGGGAGCCCGCCCATGTTCCCGGCACTGGCAGTCGGGCGAGAGGCGCAGCCGCTCCCAGTAGCCGCCCCGTTGACGCGGAGCCCACAAGCGGCCAAGCAGGTGAGGGCGAGGGGGCCAAGCTGGGCAGCTGAGCGCAGCAGGGGAGGCGGCTGGCCTCGCTGCCTTTGCTGCAGAGCAGAGCCGCCCTCCGTCGGGAGGCCAGCTATATATATTGATATATTGATATATATCACAGTAATGATGTATTTTATTGTCTCTCATGTAATTTACAAACTTAAAAATGGGAGGTGAAAGGGCCTCATAAGTGGAATAGCCTAGGGCCTCTTTTCATCTAAATCCGGCACTGACCAAAACATGCCTTCTTAATTATTTTTTGAAGCACAAGATGCAAGTATAAATTTGCTAACACCAATGTTTATATTTAGTAAATTATCAGTCCATCTGTTGTCACAGATAAGCTATGTCATCGGGAACTAGGACCATAATTACAGGGCCACTGAATACAGCTTGACTCTGTTTGCTCTCAAATGATTCTTTTGTTTTCTCCTTCATTTTTTTGTATAAACTAAAACAACCTAAGTTTTGTGGCTGGAGCAGCAATAGGCAGCATCTCTTAATGATACGCACACAGGCACAAACCACTTTCACAACAGATTCTGGCAGTATTGTCTTCTTGTAGCAAAGGAGAAACAGCAGTGTCCTTGTGAATAAGCCTCATCTGCAGGGAATTAGAATGTTCATTCCGACTGCCTGCTGAACTTAATCACTATGCTGATAAGGAAAGATGCTGAAGGATGAATTGATGGAAGGTGTAAATCAAAAGCAGAGAGAAGGCCAAAGGCAAAGAAAACAGCTGCTGAACTTCTCTATTCAGAGCTATAAAAGCCAAGTGGTGACCTTGGGCCAGTTATTCTCCCCCAGCTCAACTCACCACAGGGTGATTGTTATGGGGAAAATATGAGGAGGAAGATGAGTTGGACATGTTCACTGCCTTGAGTTATTTGTAAAAATATTAAAAGTGGGATACAAGCAAACAAACAAATAAGAGAATGCTCTTCCATTAGTTTGGCTTTGAACCAACTCACTGCATCGGCAGAAAACTGAGCCTTTCCTCAAGGTAGAATTCCAGGAAGGCAGAAAGAAGGCTAGATACTGCAAAGGAAACTCCAAAACATCTTCAGATGAAGTGACCAACATAACATATATAATGGGGGGAAAAGTAATCTAAATGTCATAAAGTGGGCTGCTAAAGCCATGATTTCCTTACTCTGTTATTATAATTTCAGTTTCTACTTTGAATTAATGAAGCTTAAAAATAGTCTGAAATGCCTGAAGTAGAGAAGGGAATCCATTTTATAAAATACATTTCTCCTCCAGTGTGTCCAACATCTGTTTTTCTGTTTTCAACAACTGCTAGTCAGTTTTCCACCTAAAGGGCCCTACCACCGTGCTCCAGATTGCTGCTTCACCATCCCCAATGGAAGGAAGCTACGGTATCTATTTCTTACTACTCAATTGAAGTTTTTCAGCTAGGAGAAGTAAGCAGTCAGGAAGAACAATTAATCAGTAACAATTAATCACCCTCCATCCAGTGAGGGTGCTCTAACAAAGGAGGCTTTTAAAAAGAGATGGAAAATCATTTGTTTGTAATGATATAGAGTTTCCTGCTTTTGCAGGGGGTTGAACAAGCAGACCTCCAAGGTTCTTTCCAACTCTGTTATTGTGTTAGTCTTTAAGGTACTAAGCAGTCAAGACAGTGGTGGGATTCAAATAATTTAACCATCTGTTCTCTGCCTTGATGACCAACTGGGTAGTCATGGCTCAGTGGTCATGTGACCATGTGGGCATGGCCAACTCAACATCACTCAGGTCGATGGGTGCTTCACCTTAGCTGTTACAATGTAATAAGGGTTAACCAGAGAAGCAGGTTCTGTAAGCCGGGCAATAAAGATTAGGCTAGAAACAACACCAGAATGTTTCCTTCCTGCTTTCCTTACAGAATTAGCCCTGTAAAGTGTGTATGTGGTGGGGGGAGACAAAATAAGATTTCTTCCAACAACCAGTTCGACAAACTGCTTAGAAAGTTAACAATTGATTCTTCTGAATAGGTGCAAACTGTTTGAATCCCACCACTGGTCAAGACATAAAAAGACTGATCTAGTTTACTTTATATGATCTAAAAGCATGGAATTATAAATGTGTGCCATCAACAATAAATTATTCCTATGTTCTAGCTGATGATACTGATTGCCTTAAAAGCATTATGTTAACAGAATGCAGACAGATTTACATATATACAATTAACAAATTGCAACTGAACTCAATTGATTTTTTTCTGTGTTGGCAGGCATTACGAAGTTTAAGTTCAGTATATGTTTTGCATGCAAAATTCAAGTTTTGTTCCTAATATCTCCTGATGAGATTAGAACAATTTTTTTGCAGAAAAATATAGAAATAAAGTTAATTTAGTAGACTAATAATATGACTCTGTAAAAGCAGATTTTAAAATATTTCAGGGTTTTTGAATGCTTATTTTTATGCTACTAAAGTTTTTATCATTTGCAAAGATGGTCTAGATAATGCTATTGTTAATGTCTCTTGGTTACATTACTGCAGTTGAACACTACAGCTGTTGAATTTGCCATTTGGACCTTAGACACTAGTGGATGATCTAATTAGAAAGTGTCCATCTGCTGTCTAGACTCATTTGCATGCTTCCAGTTTATGTATATCTCAAAAATTTAAACTCAAGACTTTCTTAGATTTACAAATGAGATTTATGAACTAAAATATAGCATTTTAAAATATCATATAAGCATATCTATTAATTTCAGGGATATTCCTATTTTCTTACAGAATCTCCAATAAGATTAAATTGAGTTCTGGATACATTTGGTTTGTTGAGAAATAAATTCCATAAAAGTTTCTGCAAAAGATTTTACAAGGAAATGTTAAAACTCTTTCCATTTGAAAGTTTTTCAAAATTTTGTTATTGATATTCCAGCTATTTATTTAATATACACTATATAAGCATGTCAAATTTGGCACATTCTCATTTTAATATCCTTCTGTCAAGTAACACAATGATGTGAAAAATATTAAAAGATTGTCTTCTAGGCTTCTGTCCAGCATATTTTTAATCTTTCATAAAAAATATTCATGTCCATAACTACTATCTTACTTCAACAAAATCTTTTACTGGTACATTAAACTACATAGTAAAAATAAGCAGTTGAACACACTATAAAGAGTATCTAAGGTTTGCATATTCTACAGTTATCTACTACTTCAACATTGAACTACTATATTATTTTTTTCCAGAGAAAATTTCTTAGTAATGGTACAGGAACAACATAAAGTTATAGAAGAGCAAATGTCATTCATATCAGCATTTTTTTTAAATTTTAGAACAAATCATACAAACAATTTAATTACAGCAACTATATAATATTCCTAATGTCATGAATAAAATGTACTATTGACCAATACATTTCCAAATCATACAAATTATTCAAATCAAATACTTCAGATCAAATTCTTGATTAACTAGCTATTTATTTGAATGTATTGAAAAGTCAGCAATGTACAGCAATACATATGTTGTGTGGTTGCATTGAAAATAATTGCTGAGATAAGATCCAAAGCTATAAAGAGACAACCCTTAAAATAAACCAACCTTATCTAGTCTTTCCTTCTACTTCTAATGATCTGAATCTTTAGTTCATTCAAATATTGTTGTACAATTTTATTTATTTTCTTTTCTTCTTTGCCCCCTTATATAGAATGTACCTGGTACCTGATGGAGCTTTCTTGGAACCTGCAAGACCATTAGCAGCTTGTGCCCTATAGTGAATCACATAATCTCAACAGTTCACATGCTTCTTCATCACAACCATCCTTCACTTGTCTGACACCTAAAATGAAGCTTAACAACCACTTTCCTATGATAAAAAGAACACTTTTCTTTTGATTTGTACAGTAATTGTATCATTATAATGTTTTCTTGATTAGAGTGTAATGTGGGTGGTCATAGGACACTATGATAAAATCATTGTCTTGCCCCTGGACAGACAACAGTGCAGTAATGACACATAAAATTGAAAAATGAAGGTGGCAGAGGTTCTGAAAGTATCAGAAAGGAGAATGTTGGAGGAATATCATAAATAGTTTAGATTGCATGTACCATTTTTGCTCTGGAATCAGGGCGAAGCTAGTTTAGTTATAGGCTGTCTCTATGAGTAAAGAAATGCTGTTCCACATTGTCTGATATTCATTCTGATAATTCTTTTAGTTGAAATAAATACTTAAAACCCATATTACATATTGGAAGTAACAAATATCTTTTGAAAGAATTCAGATCTTTCCAACTGAAAGTAATAAGCACTTTTTCATGATAACAGATGGAAGCAAAATCTTTCTGCATCAGTTTGTTAATTGTATAAATCAGTCAATGACTTCATCTGGATTAATCTTTCTAGTTTTTCCAGCTCTCTTTAGCCTCTGTGGCAAGACCACTCCATCTGTCCTTGTCTAAATTATTTCATAAATGTTTTCATTCTGTTCAGGGTATTGAAGAGCTCATCATAAACAAATGCCTTGGAAAATAGTATATAACAAATGCTATATTATATTGAACATTTATAATGGCTTTATTTGCTGGCTTTAGAAATAGTTCATGTTCCTTGAAAATTGGAAATCAGTTACCATAAAAAAGTGCTCATCAGGACACGGCAGAATTTGTGTTCTTTTTTTGTTTTTAAAGTTTGTTTTAAAAACAAATCTCAACTTCCATATATCAGTTAATGAATACCTCATGCTGAAAATAAAATGAATACGAAACCAAGTAAAAATAATGATCAATTATGCACAGTATTTACTGCTTGTGCCATTAAAAAAAGAAAGTGGGGGTGGGAGAAAAAGAAAAGAAGAAAAGGACAGTGACAAACAATAAACACTTGTGCTCATTACAACAAAGTACCATGTGTACTTTTACACTCACCTACCCTGTTTCCCTGAAAATCAGACCTCCCTGGATAATAAACCCAATCGGGCTTTTGAGCGCATGTGCAAAAATAAGCCCTCCCCCAAATAGAAGCCCTTCCCAAAAATATTGCAACACAGCAGCAGCCATGAGGTGACCACACTCGCTGCCTCCTGCACCTCAAAAATAATAAGTCCTCCCCAAAAATAAGACCAAGTGCTTATTTCAGGGGTCAAAAGAAAATAAGGCCCTGTCTTATTTTTGGGGAAACATGATAGCAAGTATTATTTGTAGCAAAGATGCAATAAAAAAGAAAACTAATCCTTTTTAATTTGCTGCCTTATTCAGGTATTGAGGGAACTTGATAATAAAGAGCTCTTTTCCAGAATTACACTAAAATTAAGTGCAGCAGAGGTAAGCCATTTGACCTCCCATTTACAGAACCTCTTGCAGCCCTGCTCATTGACCATGTCATTCCTCATAGTTCTGCCTACTTACTACACAACGAGAGATGGGTTCAGCCATTCAGGAAAGCAAATAATTTCTTCAGAAAGCAGTAAGATCAATCATAACCTTTCAAGTGTTAGCCCTTCTAGTGTGAAAATTACTTTTCAATATCCAAGAGACCCCATAGCTCTGAGAGCTCCTCTGAAAAGCAGATGCAAATCAAAAGAGCTTAGTGTCACTTTTAAATCCCAACGGGGTTAAAGACCAGGTATTCTTGGGACTGTCTTTTCTGTAGACTCTGCTTGTTCAAGAACATTTGGACAATAAGGAGTGTCATCAATGGCACCAATGCGGATGAACATTCTTTGCTGCTATCTGTTGTGTGAGTAAATTGTAACATCCCTGTTGTGTATAATACAGCCATTAAGACAAGCTGCTCCAAAAAAATCCTTGGAGAGTTATGTAAGTGGAACTGTCTCGGAATAAAACAAAATGATCCATCATGGGTGTAGTTATGAGTCCTTATGAATGCCCATTTGCAAATTAATTGGAAGGTGAGATATACCTGAAGTATAAAATTAGGCCTTATTCATTATTCATCTTTACTTTGTGGAATTTGGCAACATAGCTTTGGATATACTTTTGGACATAGCTTCTAACCTAACTTTTCATTTATTTTTGGCAAATAATAATTTGATTCATTTACTAAAGCCACAACATAATTTGTCTCCTTATACTATTTTCCTCTCTCTATTACCTGCTGTTGCAAACTGATCAAAAATGTTTTATGAATCAGCAGATGGATAACAGCCCTGATGGGTTCACATTTATTGTACTTGGAGGATATTGCCGTTTCTTATAAAGAATCTAATCCTTTGTTACCTTCATATTTATTCTGATCACAGAACTAAGAACCAAATGTCTTATGCTGGTCTGACTTGAATGTTCTATATTTCATAATAACTGGACAATCATTCCTTTCAGTTGCGATGATGCTTTATAGTTATATGAGAGTAATGAAATTACAGTGGTAGAAATAAATTAGAAATCGATTAATGCCAAATTACAATCCTGTAATTTGTTTCTGATTATTTTAATAACATTTTGTGTTATCCTGATATCGGAGCACTGAATGTTTTAATTGGTTTATTCAGCTATATAAGGTTACATACCATTCAATTTTTTTACAATTACTATATGTTCTGTATGAGCATGTGCCCAGATTGCTTATTGCTTCCTTTTCAAATCAAAATGCAAAATTCAATGTATGCCTAATTTTTTCTACTTGATTGCAGCATATGTTTATTTTTTTAAGCAGGATAACAACATGATTTGAATATTTTTTATTTATTTGTCTGAAATGGTACAAGCCAAAAGCAGTACATACCTTGGTTGACAAACCTATCTGGGCATTTGATGTTAGTGCAACCTGACATTTCCAGATTGAGGCTCTGTAAAGTGATGAATCTGATGCCGGTAAAAATAACAAACAGATTGTAATTAACAGAAAATTAGCTTCTAGATAGTATAAACTAATCTGAAAGTTATTGGTAAAGAAGCCATTTCATATTTTTCTTGGAGATCACACATAACTTAAGTTTATGGCTCTCTATAAGTATAGTGTTCAATAATTTTAAGTTACTTTTTTATTTAAGATGACAGTATACAATCTTTCCATTTTTTTCTGCAAGTTCATAAGATCCCCAAATTGAACTATTTTGTGAAAACTGGAAACTATTTTTCAATCAAATATCTTTGATAGTTTCACAGATCAGTATCTACTGTATAGCCACACTTTTCCCTGTTGTTCTCCTCTCCCGCGCCCACCCTGGTTCAGGAGGAGTGAATTCAGACACGCATTCTAAAACTGCTGATAACAGAAATCTAGTTTATTATATCTTATGCTGAGTTGTATTCAGTTCTTACTATCATGGCTTTTAGGAATTGCTCACTTATTTGCATTTCCCTTTTCTCTGTGCTTAATTTCTTTCTCATTATCTTTCCCTTTTCTTCAACCTTTTCCTCAAAGTGACAATTTGGTCTCTAATTTCACTTCAAATTTCTTCCTCTTGGCTGCTGACTCAGTACTTCATTTTAGTCCTTTCATTCATTCAGCCAGCTTTCTAATTCAAGAGAAGTTAGTCCTCTGCATGATAGAGTTTGATATTATTTGAAAGTCTATCTAGATGTAAATACTTCAGTGGAAAAATGGTGAAAGTATTTTTTTTTTCTTTATCTCTTCTATGTATTGTCATGTGTACTTCCATCTGTAAAGTATCATATACAGTATGTTAATGCTGAATTTGGAGTGCCATAGGAAACGTAATTTTTAATAAAGAGTAATTCACTTGGAATTGGAATACTAAAGGCAAAAATGAATGGAATAACAAACAAAAGACCCCAACCTGGTCCAATGAGAGACATTTTTCTGTATTAGAATCTAATATTTTGAATGGCTAATGAGTGCACCTTTCTTCTGCTTGTTAATTGCTACCAGATTTATCCATCTCTTAGTCAAGATTTATGAAAAAAGTATTTGCTATATTAAATCTAGTTAATGCCTTCTTTTGGAAAACTTTTCTAAAAGTTAATTGCTCTAAATCTCTTAAGAAAAAAGCAATGGGTGTTAATATAAAGAACAATTAAGACTATTGCTATCATTAGCAGTAATACAGCTGCTAATGTAATGAGCTGCAGCCCTCTCTCTACTACTCCCTGCTCCATTTTCTTCTAAGAGACATTCCATACTTCTAACAAGTTGTGTAATATATATAAAAGTGAACACATTTCCATTCCCACTGTCAAAACACAGGCTAAGTCCATTTTTGCCATATAATTAGCTCAAAGCTGTTATAAAATGATTTAGAATTTGTAATCCATATTTCACCATACTCTTGATATAATGCCTTGTACAGACATGGTTGGCTTTCTGATTAGCTTTGTAATATATAAAAAAATGTGTTGAATTCCTATCTCTGATCTTTTCTTTCTAATGAATACAAAGTTCAGTAACTATCTTTACATTCTGTACTATTTTCATTGAGAGTCTAAATGCTCATCACATCAGTTTCTAGGTAAATAGCAATAGCAATAGCAATAGCAGTAGACTTATATACCGCTTCATAGGCCTTACAGGCCTCTCTAAGCGGTTTACAGAGAGTCAGCATATTGCCCCCAACAATCTGGGTCCTCATTTTACCCACCTCGGAAGGATGGAAGGCTGAGTCAACCCTGAGCCGGTGAGATTTGAACCGCTGACCTGCTGATCTAGCAGTAGCCTGCAGTGCTGCATTTAACCACTGCGCCACCTTGGCTCATGCCAACATGTATGCATGTTTCAAAGAACTTTGCTGCAAATTTCAAAGAAAAATAAAAAAGCAAAGGGGAATAACTTTCTATTTCCTGGAGTAATGAGTGATGGGTATAAAATGCTACAGGAATTGAAGTAGGAGAAAAGATGCCATGAATGCTTGTGCTGAAAAAGCAAAGACTGAATATGATCAATCATAAATATAAAACATGTACCTGAATAGGGTTCAGACTCACAGCTCCTGAACTGAGATACTCCTTCAAATTGGTACTAATTGTGGAAGCTGTGGACAATATTTCCTTTCAAAGCTTTGACTGATACACCCGATGTGGTCATTGTTTTAAGAATAGGGGGTGATGGCAATACTCACATACATCCTCATCACTTTCATTGGTCATTGTAATATGCTCAAACTGGAGTTTTCCTAAAAATACAATACCCATAAACTGCAAACTATCAAAGTTAATTTTAGAAGGTTAATTCATTTCATACTAAATGTAAATCAAATTAGTTTCCCCCCCCTCTGTATTACTAGTACTATTGTTTCAGTGTAGATTGTGCCTTTCTATCCTGATATATTTCCCTGAAGCTTGGATGCTACAGTGAATAGAATGCTAGATTGTTGGAAGAATGCCTGATCCAGGAAGAAGTTCCTACCAATTACATTCTTGCCTTATCAGTACTTCTTAGGAGACAATGAATATATGCAGATACATCAAGTACAATGTTATTGTGAGTAAAACATAATTAACTTCATACATCTTCGTACCTTAACTTCATACATTAATCAACTTCATACATCTATATCATATCTTTGCCAGCATTATATTAAGTGATAAAATTATCCCAGCTGTCTTCCATCAAAAACTGATTTGATCCAAATTTTCTTAGCATTAACATCATGTACCATCAGACCAAAAGCTCACATACAGTATATTGAAGGCTGATTTGCATGGACTTTGAGATGTAAGCACATTACTGCCTATTTTTATGTGCACTTTGCTATACTTCATACTTGCAACATGGTAAAGAATATGGTAACATTCTTCTACAGGTTAAGATAACTTATTAATATAACTTTTTATTTTGTACAATGTTATTTAAGAATCATCAATCTTTTGCTTTACGACCACCTTAGTTTTTAAATGCCCAGCCATATTAGACAAATAAATAATTCTCCTGCTTTTGCTTAGTACTGTAACATTCGTCCTCAAATTATGAAAAGCTTACAGGAACATTTCATACTGAGCTATTAAAGCTATTCCACTCACTCCAATAATAATTGCCTGTTTTCTTGAGAGCTAATATGTTTTCTTTTGTGGGAAATGATGCAGCTGCTTTAAAAAAATTGCCATAAGAAAATATATTTGTTCTCCCATTAATTCCAAAACATAAGGTGTGTGTGTGTGTGTTTGTGTGTATTTATGTATGTGTGTGTGTGTGTTTTCAGATTCAAAATCCTGTATGAAGATTTCACTTAAGAGTTCACTTTCACTTCATTTCACATTACCTTTTTCCTATCAGGCTACTGCCCTTAATCAGAAGCAAGGATGTAAATACATGTATTTAGACATTGAAAAATGTTTGAAATGCATTATTGAATTCATGTTCTTGATTTTGTATTTTAACAAGATGGTTTAATATTTTTTCACTTAGAGTTCTAAAGCAATCCCAAATTGGTCATAGTATAAAAGAGGCAAAAATTTAAAAGTTCAATAAAATTCACAAGTAACAATTTTATGGTGGAACATTATGAATAAAAGTCACTTCTCAAGTACCTACCCTGTGACTTTGGCCTAATCATCTGTTACTAAAAACTGATCAATACCAATGCTAATTCTAACACACTTTTGATTGATTATTTTTCCATCAAGTCACTTTCAACTGCTAGTGACCAAGTAGATAGTGACCAAACCCCAATAAAGTATTCTATTCTATTCTATTCTATTCTATTCTATTCTATTCTATTCTACTCTACTCTACTCTACTCTACTCTACTCTACTCTACTCTACTCTACTCTACTCTACTCTACTCTACTCTACTCTACTCTACTCTACTCTACTCCATTCCATTCCAGATGGTTGCCAGAATACCGGTTATTTTTCACAGTCTAACTTTGCACAGGAATAGCCATAGGTAGCAGCTGAGCCAAAACTGAGAATTGGTAATTAAGCAGAATCAAAGAGTACTGTCAAAGCACATTTATTTTTCAAAGTTATTTTAACAGTTGTATGAATAAATATAACTAGAAAAAATATACAATAGATGATAAATTCAAAATTTCTAATGCCTAGATCAAGTTCCAGAAAGTAATATAGCAGGGGCTCAGTGAATGCTCAAGAAGCATTTTTAATCCATGTGCTTATAAATGAAATCTTCATATTTCCTATTAAATACAAAAGTGATGCTTTCATACTTATAAATTCAAGCTTTTATCCTTGGGCAAACTGAAACTATGGAAACAGAAATACATACCACAATTGTGGTAGGAACAGAGGATCCTTGCTAAAGGCATAAATGGAGAATCAACTGGTAGTAACAGGAAAATAAAAGTGAGCATGCAAGAAAAATTCAGATGATCATCAATACATCTATTACATCTTCAGGGCTAGTGTTTTTCTTTCCTCCTACTTAATATCTATAAAACAACCCATGATTATTTGGGTCATCATTTCAAAGTTTTTTTCCTTACCTTAACAGAGAAACCAAATGCCCATGGCTGGGCAAAAAAACAGTCCATGAGGGAAGACTTCAGACTTTCTTTTGGCTTCCCCATTGACTTTCCTTTTAGGAATTGGCAGAGTGATGTAAATGATGATCACGTCTACAACTAATCATGGAAATGGAATAGTGTGGTGGCATGGCAGCACTGAAGCAAGTGTACCACAGAAATTGAATTTGGATGTATTATGTAAATTATCCCATTTAAGGCACATGGATTTAAAAAATTGCCCTATTATGCACCACCATTTAACTCAGTTACAAACAAACAGACATTATATATATATACACACACACACACACACACACACACACACACACACACATATACACATACACATACATACATACATACATACATACATATATATATATACCAGTTATACAACACTATCCAATGCCATGCAAGTGGTGTTGTTCAGTTGCTTGCTTAATACAGAAGGAATGGGGGGGGGGGCAACTAGCTGTTACTCAACTCTAGCAAGATAGAATGATCATGGGTCTTTGGCTACCCAGGGTCAGGAGAGTTCACATTTCTGAATGGCATAACATTCCCCCGGACAGATATAGTGTACAATTTTATAGTCTAAGATTAGTTTTAAAGCCATTTTTCAAATGACAACTAATTAAATAAAGGCAGTAAAACATTAAGGTAATTAGGAAATATGAATGTATTCATTCTATCTGTTTGCAAATATATATTAAATATAGGAAAAATAAACAAAAAATAAATTATTTAGAAAATATTGTCTTTATTTTCTGTGTCATATTTTAAATAAATATTTTTGATTTCTGCTTACTCCTCTTAAATCATTTGATTTTATCATCAAAAATTCAATCCCTTTAGGGGATTCTGTAAGATTAAAACCAAATTATCAGAAAAAGCTGTCAATGTAAAGACCTCATTTTTAATATTTAGGCCTTTTATCTTCTCATCTAATGTCTCTATTCTAAATTTCAAAAACCAAAATATGCAACAAATGACAACTTTGTCTTGTCCCTTCTGAATATCACATGGTTTAATCAAGTCACTTTGACTATTATTTGGGATTTTGAGATGTATATGTGCAAGTTGTTTTTATTATATTGTTGTAAATATCACATCAACCACAGTACTCATATTATCTTTTAATTGTCTTTCAGGCAAACATCCAAATTTATATTCATGAATAAAGTCTGATAACAATGCAGTATTGGTCTCTTTCCAAGATACCAGCATTACATTTTCTTGTAAATAGAATCTATCATTTTATTAAGTGGCCTTCTTCAAAACATTAATAATAAAAACCAGGTAGTCTGTCTGGTCCTGGTGTCTTCCTGTTTTAATTATTTTTATAACTTCCAATATATCCATAGTAGATACAAGACTGGTCCTACTTTGTCTCTTTTGTGAATGTTTTTGTAAGTTTTGTGTTTTAATGTATTTCTCAATTTTCTTCCTGATCTATCTACTACTATCTACTAATGCCTTATTTCTTTCTTGATTTTTTTTATATAATTGTCACTTTCCTTTTTCAGTTTATATACCAATCATTTCCCAGGTTTATTTCCAAACTCAAAATTCTTCTATTTCACATATTCCATTTTGTCTCAATTTCCTTTTCCTTATATAGTGTGTGTGTGTGTGTGTGTATGTATGTATGTATGTATGTGTGTGTGTGTGTGTGTGTGTGTGTATATATATATATATATATATATATATATATATATATATATATATATATATATATATATATATATATATATATATATATATATATATATATATATATATATATATATTTCTGAAACAGGAAAGAAAATGAATAGACATCTCCACTATAAAAGCTTCCTTTAGACTAGACAATACAAAGACATATGCAACTCATACCTTTCCCTTGCGATGTAAAATGGGATCGCATTAAGGAAAATATAGTCTTCGTAAGTGTCAATTTCTCCATACAAACATTTCAGTCCATTTGAACTGAAACTTTCATGATATTTAGAATGCTCCTATAGAAGCCTTCATATGTATTTATCAATACTAAAATTATGAAAATTGATTTCATGTTCAATTTTAACAACAGTGTCATATTATTATACAATTGTATCACAGCGGCCAGTTGTTTCGCCGGATTTGGCATTGGTTACTAGTCGGGCCCCACCCAGGGGCCTAGGACGTCGTAACGTATTTTCGTAATATGCGTGCAGATCCAAGCAGTGCGGCTTTTTGCATTTGACTGATGGTGATTTTGTCAATTTTTAACTGTTTTAAATGTAATTCCAGTGCTTTTGGAATAGCAGCCAGTGTGCCAATTACCACTGGAATTACCACTGCTGGTTTGTGCCATAGTCGTTGAATTTCGATTTTTAAGTCCTGCTATTTTGCGATTTTTTCATGTTCCTTCTCGGCGACCCTGCTACCACCTGGTATTGCGATGTCTATGATTGTGACCTTATTTTTCTCAACCAGTGTGATGTCTGGTGTATTATGCATCAGTATTTTGTCGGTTTGTATACGGAAATCCCACAAGATCTTGACCATCTGATTTTCGGTGACTTTTTCAGGCTGATGTTCCCACCAGTTTGTTGCTGTTTTAATATTATAATTTTTGCACAAATTCCAATGGATCATTTGTGCTACTGAATTGTGCCGCTATTTTAATCAGTCTGCGCAATTTTTTTACAGCTGCTGAGTATGTGATCAACAGTTTTATCAGCTTCTTTGCAAAGTCTGCATTTGGCATCATCAGAGGATTTTTCGATTTTGGCCTTAATGGCATTTGTGCGGATAGCTTGTTCTTGCGCAGCCAGGATTAGTGACTCTGTTTCTTTCTTTAATGTACCTGTTTTTAACCATAACCAAGTTTGTTCACTGTCCACTTTATCTTTTATTTTTTCCAGAAATTGGCCATGTAGTGCTTTGTTCTGCCAACTCTCCATTCTTGATTTTATCACATCTTTTCTGTATTCTTGTTTCGTCTGATGGGCCTTCAGTAGATTTTTGTTCCTTACTTCGATTAATAGATGTTCTTGACTTTCTTTTAAATAGTCAGCCAGTGCATGTTTTTCTTCTTTAACTGTTTACTTCGCTTGTAATAATCCTCTGCTACCTGATTTTCGGGGCAGGTATAATCTATCAGTATCACCACGTGGATGTAAACTGTAGTGCATTGTCATTAGTTTCCTGGTTTTTTGGTCCAAATGGTCCAAATCAGCTTGTGTCCAGTTAACTATACCAGCTGTGTATCTTATAACTGGTATTGTCCAGGTATTTATGGCCTTGATTGTATTTCCACCATTCAATTTAGATTTCAAAATTTTCCTAACTCTGTTGGTGTACTCTCGCCTGACAATAGTTTTTACTTCTCCATTATTATTATACAATTGTATCACAGCGGCCAGTTGTTTTGCCAGATTTGGCATTGGTTACTAGTCGGGCCCCACCCAGGGGCCTAGGACGTCGTAACGTATTTTCGTAATATGCATGCAGATCCAAGCAGTGCGGCTTTTTGCATTTGACTGATGGTGATTTTGTCAATTTTTAACTGTTTTAAATGTAATTCCAGTGCTTTTGGAATAGCACCCAGTGTGCCAATTACCACTGGAATTACCACTGCTGGTTTGTGCCATAGTCGTTGAATTTCGATTTTTAAGTCCTGCTATTTTGCGATTTTTTCATGTTCCTTCTCGGCGACCCTGCTATCACCTGGTATTGCAATATCTATGATTGTAACCTTGTTTTTCTCAACCAGTGTGATGTCTGGTGTATTATGCGCCAGTATTTTGTTGGTTTGTATACGGAAATCCCACAAGATCTTGACCATCTGATTTTCGGTGACGTTTTCAGGCTGATGTTCCCACCAGTTTGTTGCTGTTTTAATATTATAATTTTTGCACAAATACCAATGGATCATTTGTGCTACTGAATTGTGCCACAATTTATAATTAGTCTGCACGATTTTTTTACAGCAGCTGAGTATGTGATCAACAGTTTCATCAGCTTCTTTGCAAAGTCTGCATTTGGCATCATCAGAGGATTTTTCGATTTTGGCCTTAATGGCATTTGTGCGGATAGCTTGTTCTTGCGCAGCCAGGATTAGTGACTCTGTTTCTTTCTTTAATGTACCTGTTGTTAACCATAACCAAGTTTGTTCACTGTCCACTTTATCTTTTATTTTTTCCAGAAATTGGCCATGCAGTGCTTTGTTCTGCCAACTCTCCATTCTTGATTTTATCACATCTTTTCTGTATTCTTGTTTCGTCTGTTGGGCCTTCAGTAGATTTTTGTTCCTTACTTCGATTAATAGATGTTCTTGACTTTCTTTTAAATAGTCAGCCAGTGCATGTTTTTCTTCTTCAACTGTTTACTTCGCTTGTAATAATCCTCTGCTACCTGATTTTCGGGGCAGGTATAATCTATCAGTATCACCACGTGGATGTAAACTGTAGTGCATTGTCATTAGTTTCCTGGTTTTTCGGTCCAAAAGGTCCAAATCAGCTTGTGTCCAGTTAACTATACCAGCTGTGTATCTTATAACTGGTATTGCCCAGGTATTTATGGCTTGATTGTATTTCCAACATTCAATTTAGATTTCAAAATTTTCCTAACTCTGTTGGTGTACTCTCGCCTGACAATAGTTTTTACTTCTCCATGCTTGATGTTATCCAACTGCAGAATGCCTAAGTATTTGTAGGCTTCATTTTCTTTGTATTTAATTAATTGGCCATTGGGCATTTCAATTCCCTCACATGCAGTGATTTTGCCCCTTTTTATGGATACAGTGGCGCATTTTTCCATGCCAAACTGCATTGAAATATCGGTGCTGAATACTCAGACTGTGTTTGTCAATGATTGGATTTCTATTTCTGATTTTCCATAGAGTTTCAAATCATCCATATATAGTAAATGCGAAAATTTTTCAGCTTCTTTGGCTGTTTGGTAGCCTAATTTCATTTTTTTTAAGATTACCGATAGTGGGATCATTGCGATGATGAAGAGAAGAGGTGAAAGTGAATCACCCTGGAAAATTCCTCGCTTGATATTAACCATTCCATAGATCTCATTCCCTACTGCCAACTCAGTTCTCCATTGTTTCATCGCCTTTTCAGTAAAGAATGTAATATTTTTGCTAATGCCAGTTGTTTCTAAGCATTTTATGATCCAACTATGTGGCAGTGAGTCAAATGCCTTTTTGTAATCAATCCAGACCATATTCAAATTCGTTTTTCTGTTCTTACAATTTTCTAATATCATTTTATCAATTAGGAGCTGATCTTTTGTGCCCCTGCTCCTTCTTTTGTTGCCTTTTTGCTCTACTGGCAAGATGTTGTTTGTTTCCAAATAATCCATCATGTTATCTGCAATAATGCCTGTGAGTAATTTGAAGGTTGTTGGCAAGCATGTTATTGGTCTGTAGTTTTCAGGTGTTGTTCCTTTAGTTGGATCTTTCTGAATCAAGTATGTTTTTCCAGTTGTCAACCATTCATCAATTTGGCCCTTTTGTAAAATTTCATTCAGTTGCCTGGCCAATATTGCATGTAAACTGGTCAGATATTTGAGCCAGAAACCATGTAATTGGTCCTTTCCAGGTGATGTCCAATTCTTTACCTTTTTAACTCGATTTTTGACCATCTCAGTTGTTATTTCTAATACTTGCATTTGTTTGTTGCCAATGCTTTTCTCAAAGTCATGTATCCACTTTGCTTCCTTGTTGTAGTCCTTTGCATTTTCCCACAATTCTTTCCAGAATTCAACTGTGGCCTGTTTTTCTGGTTTTTCACTTTTGGTGTCACCATTCACATTAAGACTTTGATAAAAACGCCGTTGGTCTGATCGAAATTGCTGATTTTGTTTATATTGGATGATTCGTGCCTCATATCTTTCAATTTTTCTAGCTGTTGCTGTTATCTGCTGTTTTACAATCTCTACAGCTTCATTGATGTTTCTCGTATCCAATCTATATCGTCTGATTAGCCGATCTATGATTTTGTTGTTTTTAAGCCATTGCTCATGCATGTTCTTTAAGTTACTAGCATCTGCCCTTAATTTTTTTATTTTTTGTTCTAAACAGATTTTCCACTTTGGCTTTGATGCTTTTTCTGTTGTGTGACTAGGAACTTTAATTTTAATGCCTAGTTCATTAGTGAATATTAACTGGTTTGTTTCCAAGATGGATCCCGGTTCAATTGTTGAAAACACCGCATTAACCATTTTCATGATAGGGGCCAAAATTTTCTTAGGCACAGTTTTTAGTGATGGTAAACGTTGCCTTTCCTCATTAAGCAGAAAATGCTCCATGATCTTATCCTTCAATTCTTTTTGTTTTTGAGTTAGTTCATCAGTTGGTTCAGTGATAACTGGTTCTAGTGGTGGTGATGTTATTTCCTCCCCGAGAGCTTCTTCTGGGAGTTCTACTATAGAATGTCTTTAGTTGTGTCTTGAATATCAGTTATTTCCGCTTGTGATATTGTTTTTTGGGTTTTGCAATTTGCCTGAGTTTCCTCATGTTCAACTTCACTAAACACTTTATTCCGTACAATAAATCGCCTTTGATCTGCTAGTCGTTGTTCACTAACATTTGAATCTGGATATTGTTGTTTCCATAATTCATACATTCGCTTTAAATAGCCTCTTTTTTCTGGCTCTGAGTTGTAGTAACAGGCCATTATGGCACGGTTTTCATCTGCACTATATTTTTGTCGTTTTGTTGGCTGGTCCACTTGTAGCCCACTTGTCGACGGATGTCCAGGGACCCCAACATCCGCCGCGGCCCTTGTTAACCCGCGCGACGACCGATGCGGTATGGAATTGTTATTTGTTTTTTTCACCATATTGTATGGGTTGGCGGGGTTTTTTTACGGGACCAGATGCCAACCTGACCCCAACCCTCCTCCTTTCTCATCCGGGCTTGGGACCGGCAACGGCGGAGTTTCCATTATTATTATTATTATTATTATTATTATTATTATTATTATTATTATTATTATTATTATTTCATTAAAATTATAAAAGTTTACAATAAAATAAAAATATAATAATTTATTAAACTTGTAGGGTTTTATAAGAGAGAAGAAATTACATATTTTCATTGAGCCCCATGGCACAGTTGTTAAAATGCAGTATTGCCGGCTAACTCTGTCCACATCCTGGAGTGTGATCCTGATGGGGCTCGAGGTTAACTAAAACCTTTCATCCTTCCAAAGTCAATAAAATAAGTACCTTGTCTGTTGGGAGCAATGTGATGAAATTGTAAACCACTCAGAGAGTGCTGTGAAGCAGTATGAAGTGGTATATAAGTCTAAGTACTATTGCTATTGCTATTATTACTCATTTAGAGAATTTTATACTTTATAACACCCAAATTTGTCCAAAATGTAGGGACATGGATAAGGGTAGAAACAAATGAAAAAGTTATTCTGGAGTTGCGAACAGTGGGATTATATCATTATAACTAGACAGAACAATAGTTTGAGTCTTCGTGGTATAGTGCAAGAGGACATTTCTTCACTTCTATAAGGGTTGGACTTAGTTCATTTGTGGCTATCTAGTGATTCTAGGCTGATTTGTCTTTTTACTCTTCTCCCTGGTGCTGCCAGTCTTTTCCTACAATATTTTTAAAAAATGTGTTTAACCAGTCCCGGTTTTCTATTCATTCCCTCATTAAAGCTTACCATAATTAGCCACAGTTGCATTGAATGTATGCCTTGTTCTTAGTTTCCATAGTTCCAATTCTGCTTTTTCCTTGGTCCAGATTTTGATTTTAATTACTGCTGGAAGACAATACTCTACTTCTCTTGGTATGCTATTATTCATATTTCATGGGCAGTGAATATGAATGAAAAAACACAGTACAACATTTGCACAATAATGATCTTGTGGTGGAGTATAAAGTTTAATATTAATGACTGTAGTCAGCCTTACCAATGGGATAAGTTACTGTGTGGCAATGATGAAGATTGTCATCCTAATTCTCAGCAATTCAGTGGAGGAAGATACTGGGGATGTAATCCAAATCATCTGGTAGTATCAACATATCTGATACATTCTGTGTGGACTATGAATATTTCCACATGAGCCTCAAACTAGGTTGCTTATAGAAACACCTGAAAATAACTGTAATATTTACACTCAAGCAACTGTCTTTGTATCAGACATCTTTTATGATATTAGAAATCTCAGCTCAAACAAAAGCAGAATTCAGCATGTTTTCTGGCCCAAATCCATTGAGCTCTTCACTATAATCACACTGAAGCAAATATTACTTCAAATTTATTCTTTTAGATGATTCCAAGCGTATCTGTGAAATCTTGTCTCTGAATCATGTCACCCTCTGAATAGGTTTTTGGCACCAAGAAGTATTTAAAATGCCACAGTCTGGCATCCTAAGTGAATATGGCTGTATCAAGAGGATTTCAAAAAAATAAAATTAACTATCAAGAACAAGAGAAGAATTTTAAACAATTTTTGTTCACATATTCCAACATTTCCCAAAGATAGTGATATTAGGTTCAGTCTATTCTAGCTATCATTTTAAACAATGAAAACATACCACTATGTCTTTTTGAAAAAAACACACGTATTGTCATAGGCATGTACTGTATTTAGTCACCTATGCCAATAGTGTAAAGCTTATTTCTGTAATCCTATATTGGATCCACTCCACTAAATATTTTTAATTAATGTGACAAAGTTTCAATATATCCAACTTTCTGGAAAATAAAACATCCAAAAATTATGTTCTACTTTTCTTGTAGAAAAAGAAATCATTGGTCTGCAAAAAAGCCATTTTTTCGTAACAAACAGTTTTGAGAAAGTCCTTAGGCAATAGCCTTATTTTTATAGTGCTAGAAATATGGATCTCTCATAAAATGTTCTCAGAAATGTACCCTTCCAGGATAATAAGCCCAATCGGGCTTTTGAGCGCATGCACTAAAATAAGCCATGTCCCCAAAATAAGATCTCCTCAAAAATATTGCAACACGGCAGTAGCCGTGAGGTGACCACGCTAGCTGCCTCCTGCACCTCAAAAATAATAATATTTTTTCCGAAAATAAGGCCAAGTGCTTATTTTGGGGTCAAAAGAAAATAAGATCTTGTCTTATTTTTGAGGAAACATGGTACCAACTTTGTAGTTGATCAATTTCAGTCTTTTGGACAGAATACCATAATAAAGCATGAAGGGGAAAGTGTCCTTTTACCTTTGCTTTGTAATTAGGTACTAAACAGCAGTTCTTAAACAGCAGTAATTCTATCAGGTCATAATGATAGTTTTATCTAAATAGTAACATCCTGAGAATAGGCAAAAGGAAATCCATTATAACATTAAGCACAAATGTTATATTTGTGCTTAATGAGCCAAGGTGGCGCAGTGGTTAAATGCAGCACTGCAGGATACTGCTAGATCAGCAGGTCAGCGGTTCAAATCTCACCGGCTCAGGGTTGACTCAGCCTTCCATCCTTCCGAGGTGGGTAAAATGAGGGCCCAGATTGTTGGGGGCAATATGCTGACTCTCTGTAAACCGCTTAGAGAGGCCTGAAAGGCCTATGAAGCGGTATATAAGTCTACTGCTATTGCTATTATATCATTCCTTCCACCATCCCCAATTTTTCATTACATAGATGACTAAAAACCTGAAGGAAAAGCTATTTAATTAAATTTTCCTAAAATGGAAATCATGCAAGGTGATCCAGCTTAAAAACACATTATTGTGAAAGCAACAGGGAAGTTTCAGTCTTAGTGCCCTTGCTGAGTGATAAGTAAATATGGTGAAGTCGTATTATACTGTTCTGTTTAAATGAATTAGTCAGAATAGCCACTTTTGCATTATCAGGATGAAAGACAGCATTAATATATACAAATCGCATGATAGATTATGGTTTTGAAAGCTTCCTATTGAGAAAGAGACAGAAGGACAATGGATGTCTTCAAACTGATTCTAGGGATTATTACTAACAATACCACTTTTAAATTAGGAGTTTAAAGAAAGCACACTATACTGTATATGAAAGATCTGCATTAATTGAAAGGGAAATAAAAATGTATGAACGGCTTTTTAGCATTCTACTCCTGCACATTTGCACAAAAGTAGCAATTTTATGGGATGCTGGATTGATCTATTTTTGTAAGCAAGGAAGAAATTCTTGGGGATTTGGGGGGAAGCAATTTATCATTAGCTGGGTAACAGAAATGTCCTTTTTCTTTCTCCAAAAATGTTATTGATAAACTAAAATCTAAATTAAGTAAACTTAAAACGTAAAAAACCAACCTTTCAATATGGTCTTTAATAATGTGACCATCTGTGTGTTTATACTAGATGAACTTTCTTCCAGAGAGTGTCAAGCAAACAAATTGGACATTATTTTTCTTCTAGTTTTGTACTTTGGCATTTTGTTTTGTTTCAATTATTATAATTACCTTGAAAACTCTGACCCAAATTGACATTTTGGTTCTGGGAACAGGTGATTTCAGTCCTTAATTGGCTTACAATATTAATCTAGAATCATGTCCTTATTTGTATTTAACTTTGCAAATAAATAACAACAAATATAGTATAATTGAAAAAAAAATTGTGAGTCACTTCTAGAAGAAGTCAGTCCTTGACTTATGACCACAATTGAGCCCACAATTTCTGTTGTTAAGTGAGTTTGCCCCATCTTACAACCATTCTTGCTATAGTTGTTAAGTGAATCATTTTAGTTGTTGTTAGTAACCCAGTTGTTAAGTGAATCTAGCTTCCCCTACTGATTGCTTGTCAAAAGGTTCCAAATAATGATCATATGACCTTGGGACACAGCAATGGCCATAAGTATGAACCAATTGACAAGCATCTGAATTTTGATCACATGATCATGGGGATGCTACAAAGTTTGTAACTGTGAAAAATGATCATATCACTTTTTTCAGTACCATGGTGACTTTGAATGGTCTCTAAGTGAACTATGGTAAGTCGAGGACCACCTCTAGTTCAATAGTTTGAATTCGAAATAAATAACAGAAGAGTAATCATATTGGAGTTAGATTTTCTGACTTCTCAGTCTAGTTGAAATATTTGTCCTTGTTTAAAATAAAGTTTCTTTAAGAACAAAGTATAAATTTTAGAAAGTGATGTGGAAAAAAATTGAAAACCTCCAGAGACTCTTGAATAATACATATACCATATGATAGTTTTTTTGTTTGGAACTAAAATGCTGGTAAAAGTTTAAAATGTACTATTCAGAAAATAGCTGCAGAAAAAAGTTAAATGAACAACTGGATTAAGTTGAAGAAAATGAATTGCATGATTCTCTCTTGGAGTTCATTTTATTTAACCTTTTATTATCAATGACCTAGTTTATGGCTTTTATGGGCAGATCAGATTGGTGGATAGGTGACAGAAAATTGGAACCTCTGACCAATATCGAGGTTGACAGAATGAGATTGTAGTCCAATCTGTACAGGTTGGAAAACACATTTGAAATGCTTTACGCAATTATGGGCACCACAGTTACAAAAGGACTTTGACATATTAGAAAAGATTCAGTGAGGGGCAATTTTAAAGCTACTGGAAAATGAGGCAAACATCAACACTCTCATCACTTGGTCCCCGTTTATATACCAAAAGATTGGCATGCAGTGTATCATGGCTTCTGATACGTTGTCACCCACTAGCTGCTTTTCATTTCCCCAAATTAATAGCTTTTCAACTTCGTCAGGTCTTTGGGAACACTGCTTTGTTACTGGTTTAACTCCTTTCTCCTTTTTATCACTTCTTTATTTTTAATGATGGTGAAGACCATTGTTCTAGACCAGTGGTTCCCAAACTTGGCAACTTTAAGACTTGTGGACTTCAACTCCCAGAATTCTCCAGCCAGCTCTGCTTGAAGTCCACAAGTCTTAAAGTTGCCAAGTTTGGGAACCACTGTTCTAGACATACCATATTCCCCAGCAAGATTAGTAATGTGAATATCACTCTCACATTTACCTATTGTTTCTTTCTTTGCTCAATGGTGGTGCAAAGTAATATTTTCTTCTGAGCACTATCACTGTTCCTTTTCTTAGGACTAAAAAAAGCACAAAAATAAACAGAATGACCATAGAAGCTTAAAAGTTGTGCACAAGGAAAATGTTACCACATGACTAGCCCATGATTCTTTGTTTCCTGCTGGAAAGATAACGAGGCACAAGACAACCAAAACCAGTAAGTTCTAATTTGCATGTTGAGTACCAAACAAATAACATGTGTCAGGATAAACCTTTTATATCAAAATATACCGAGTACCAAATTCAATGAGTTTCAAAACTGTCCAGTACCGAGGTACCACTGAATTACCTTATTGAAGATTTTTTGTTGATTTTACTAAAGAGTTACAGTACATTTTCTAGTGGTAAACTGGATGTGGTGTACTACTTAAGTTTTATTTGTTTGAGAGAATTTGTAATCTCCTAAAGTTGAGTGAAATTCAGAGAAAATTTACCAAGGATCTAGAAAGAAGCATCCATGACAAAATCTTTTCTATCTTTCACAATGGCTTCTCAGAAACTGAATAGATACAGAGGAAACGGAGTTCTATGTGCCTATCAAAGAAGCAGAATGCTGGCCAGTATATTTAACCCCTTTTCTCTAAATAGAAAGTAGGCATGGTATCTTAAGCCATTATTATAGAATACATGAATAAAAAGGAAGGGAACACAAACTGTGTGATATTCAACAAACTCCACATTGTAATACATTTTAAAACTTAAGCTGCAGCCATCCAGGCAGAGAATGTAATATGCTTATCTAACTGTAAAAAAATTCTTGCCAAGAAAAGCTGCAAAAGCTAAAAGTAAATATCTTCATTAAAAGGAGGGGAAAAGGCTCTGCACTATGTCTTGCATTGAATCCTACATGACCTAAGCAATCCTTAAGTCTATCTCCATTTATAAACAGATACTTCACTTCCATCTATTTGGGATGCAGTAATAATAGATTACCTAATACTAGATTAGACTAGATTATCTCCAATGACTTTTACAACTTTACCTTCTATGATTCTACATTTAAAAGAATTACATTATAAAATGAAGAAAAAATATGTATGCATTTTAAGTATAATATTTATTGTCTTTGTACTTAAATACAATTTAAATTGGTTTTTCTCTACACTTTGGTTTTATAGGAAGACATTTTTAGTGACAATAATGTGGAACAGTCATAAAGCACAATATCACATGACCATGCCAATTGAAAACAGCAGTTCCAGCCATCCCAGTTGCTGTTGTTAGGTAGATCCTGCATAATAGCTGCATCCTGAAATCTCCTGCCAGCTTTCCCGTTGACTTTGCTTGTCTGGCAGTGAAGGTCACAAATTGCAGGAAAAAAAGGATTTCTGCTTTGCATTCCAGCCCCTCCTTCACCTCATATCTCCTGCTGCTACTTCTGCCAATTGCTGAGAATCTGTGTACTATGGACATAGACTCTTCTTTAAATTCATGGTCAATTTCAGTGGCTATAGTCTTTCTTCCATTTTTTTTTCATAATATGAAAACAAATTGATTTTTTAAAAAATTCAAGTTTCCCACATATGTATGTTGAAATCATACATATAAATGATATGCTTACAATGTTAAGTTTTCCAGAATAAGATTAAATTAATAAGATTGCTTATAAAATGGAATTTCATACAGTAATATGTGCACTACTTATTAAAATATAGACAACTCTTGTAAAAATATATTGTTCAAATTTATAAATGAATTAAAAGACATCTAATAGTAATGGATCCCAGTGTCCTACTGAATAAAGTGTCTATTTGGGGACATAAACATAATTTATTTCCTAACTGTAATTGGTTCCTGAATGCAACTAAACTTTATGAGCATCTCTAATCAAAACCCTTGAAAACAATTTGGACCTAATAATATTATTCACCCTAACTAGTGAAAAGTTTTAATTAGTTATCCTATGACTATAAATCCCGTAGCTTATAAATGTAACTTTAAAAAAATTAAAATATATTTAAAATGCTCAGTCTCCACCCAGAGTATTGCTACGAGGGAAATCGGAGGTTCAAAAATGTGATTGATAATAAGTAAATAAATAAACTTACACAACAATCTGGGTCCGTAAGAGTAAAAGAGAGAGGGAATGAGAGAGGGATGAACAAAGAACCATAGACTTTCCAATGCTCAAAATACCACAAATCTTACTACCATCTCATCTGTCCGTTACAAGTATAATTTGCTTAAAAAATTGAAGTAATGTTTAGCACTTTAAATATTGAAAATATTTGGATACTTTCTATTGTATTCTTTATAATATTCATGAAAAGAAACTAAATATTTTATTTCCCTATTGGAAATAAAATACTAAGATACTAAGACTAAGAAAATATGCCCATGACAGAAAAAGAGACAAGACTACAAGACTTCATGACTTTACTGAATAAGAGACATTTTTGTTCCCAATGTTTTGTAGTGGCTTCAGGAAATTTTTTTTTTTTAAAAAATCATGATGGTGCTCATTGTAACAGAATTTAAATATAAATTCTCCCTTCTCCATATCCCTCTTTTTCTCAGTGGTTATTTGTCTATCCTTGCTCTCTCTGAAGGCAGGTGCTTCTTTAGATAGCGATATCAGAAGTCCCCAACCCCTAACTTGCAGCCCATCTCTGGACCCCTGCCTTTTCGGAACCAGGTTGCACAAGTGGCTGATTGGTGCACGTGCATGCACATGTACAGATCAACTTGTGCAAGCAGCAGGCTGGCACGCACCTGCGCACCTTGTCAGCCAAGGGGCTGACCAGTTCCCCTTTCCTTCCTACAGGCTGCAAAGGTTGGAGACCGCTGATCTATCTGATCCCAGACACTCAATGATCATATAGGACATCTACTGTACAGTGATAGTGTCATAGGACTGAAGTAAATGAGTGCCCTGTACACTAGTGGTCTTTGAATCTTGCTTAAGCATTAGTTCTGCTATCCAGTATTTACTATCTCTAATAATTACTTATATCAGATGAAGGACTACAATTGCTGAAGGAACACAAAGGAGAACAAGAAACGTAACAGCCCATTTAAATCTCTCTGGCTTCCTTTAAGCAAGAGAACATTGAGAGAAGAAATAGTATGATAGACAGTTTTCTTTCATGGTCTCAATTAGGAATATAGTAGAAGAGGGATTTAAAATAAACTCTCAGAAATATCCTCTCTTTGGAACTTTGCTTTTAGTTGTAATTTTAATTTCAAATGATTACATTTCTCTGAGCAAGAATTGGAACTATATTCTGATTGTTGCAGTAATGAGTGAAGTATTCTGAATATATTCTAAAGGTCTATAGTCAGTCAAGATTCTATAAATATTGCTTTTATATACCAAGGACCAAGGTATCAGTGAAACCATAAAAAATAATAGAAGCTGAGAAAATTTCTTTGTTTGACTGGAAAGACTATAGTGTTTGTATCTATACCTTCTACATAAGAATTGACTTTAATGGTAGTGGGAGAAATCTGATCATATGATTTTCGATGGTTGAGATTTAAAATATGGTCCCCTCACAATTAATTGACTCAAGATACACATAATTAAACTAAATTATGTGTAAATTAAACTAAAAGCCAGTAGATAAACAAATGTATACGTAACATTTTATAGTTAATTTTCAAGTAGGTAGGTAGGTAGGTAGGCAGGCAGGCAGGCAGGCAGGCAGGCAGACAGACAGACAGACAGACAGACAGACAGACAGATAAATTGTAGTTTCCATTTAAAATGAAGGTTTGCTCAACAAAATCTTAACCAGCTTTGTGAAATTATGTTCACAATAAATGGGAACATAGAGAAAAATGGAGCAAATGAAGAGGGATATAAGGGCAAATCCTATCATACCAAAGCAAACAAAAATACTGAGCTTTGTATTATTTCTTTTAGCAATTAGGAAGAGTTCTGGGCATAGAAAGACTTCAATTTAATTTGGGAGTTCTTTTAAAACTGCTACTCTGATTTATTCTCTGGTAAAAGATTATTAGTGTTTCAGGCACTGAAGACTTACAATCGTAAGAGTATATGCCTTCCTTGCCTTTCAAAATCCTAGCTTCTTGGGACATTTCAGCTCTTTGAGCAAGTCACATACATCTAAAAAGAGAAATCAACTATTTAAGGAGGAGGTATATTTTTTAAATGTGCTGATTTTCTGTTTCAAATATTTGTTAGATAAACATTCAACCACAAATGGTAGATGGAAAGGGTGTGTGCTTAGTAAATCAGACTTGCCAGTATGTGATCCACTAGAGAAGACTGAAATTTGCTTTTATTTTTGAAATTTCTGCTCTGTGACATTAAAAGTACAATTGCTTGCGTCTTCTCTGCTGAATAATTGTTGAATCATAGAAGTACTTTCCATTCTTATATCTATATAGTCATAGCCAAACATTAAGATGGCTATGAATATAGAGCCATCTTAACATAAAAGAATGCCATAATCAAAATATATAAATTATCACAAATTGTTTGAGTCTAATGTTTGTTCTCTGTGTGACTTTTGTTTACTTTGAGAATCTTTTTATTTAATACCATGATTCTGGAAAAGTAACAAGTGCATACAAAAGGTTATCCATTAAACCAACATATTCTTATATTATAAATTAAAATGTTTGGAAGAAAGAAAAGAATGGGAAAAAACTATTAATAACAATTATCATAGCACCACGTACAGATCAAAGATAGAAACAATAATCCTCTCAAAGAGGAATATAATAAGGCATAAGGTATTTACTATGACCTGTCCTGAGTTAGCAAAACTCTACATGCAAAAATCACTTGTCATAACTATCACAGAGTGGAGAAACCGCATTTAAAAAGTAGTCAAAACAGAACAGCAGTACATTTCAAGTATTCCAGTAGTATCTTGCTGAGTTAAAGAAAATCATCTTGCTGTTGGTAATATTAAAGCAAAAATACAACAAATAAACCTTACATACATCTCAACCAGTGGTGGAGTCTTACTGATTTGCACTTGTTCAGGCAAAGTATAGTATAGTTTTGTATTTTTGTGGTTTGTAAGGAAATATAAATCAAGACTAGGTATAGAATTGCCAACATTTACTATCAATCCAATTAATTTGACTTGATTTGCTGCCATGCATTCTTTTCTATTATGATAATAAATCTCTACTCATACACACATGCTTTTCAAAGAGAACCGAGGCATTTCCAAGAATGTCATAAACTGTTTGCAATTTTTCAGTAACCTACTGGAGGTTTTAAAATCCTGGCAACATTTTTATCAATGGGAATTTTTGTTACACAATCTATATCCAGATGTTTTATTTGCTACTAGGGATGTGTTCGTATGTGTATATGTGTATGTATGTGTATACTAGGGATATGTATGTATATGTATATGTATATGTATATGTATATGTATATGTATATGTATATGTATATGTATATGTATATGTATATGTATATGTATATGTATATGTATATGTATATGTGTGTATGTATGTATGTATGTATGTATGTATGTATGTATGTATGTATGTATGTACTTTTTAAATATAACTTTTATTGATGACTGGTTTGTTTTACTGAGTTGTATAGTTGCTTTTATATAGAACTAGAACATAACAGTTATTCCCTTTAGAGCTTGAAGAGAAATCTGGCAGGACAAGAAATAGCTGGGTTGTACATGAGAAACAAGAAACAAAAATTATGTCCACAGCCCAAGACATGAAGCTGATTTATGCATTCCTGCCAGTGAACCAGATTATGGGCAATAAAAGAAATGGCTTTGACAATCTGAAAGTTAGACATTGCCTATTATGAAGTTGAAGGCTTCTGAAATAGACTTGTTTCATTTTTCCCCAGTTCTTGACATTTTGCTTGTTTCATAAAGTTTTTCCAACAACATTTGAAACTGCATTGTATATTAATTACTTAGCATGCAGTTGAGCATCTTCCACTCAAAGAAACACGAGGGTTCCTAAAATCATGAAACTATATGGAAAGAAGTAAATATATGGAGGGAAATATATAGAATGATAACAAACCTGTCAAAAAGCCTAATTGATTATTAATATTTTAGGAAATGCTGGTATTAACCACTATGCTGACATATTTAATCTGCTTGCTTGAATCCTAAAATAGCATCTTTTAGATTATCCATTTATCTATTTAAATCAGAGAGATAGATAAAATAAACAAAGTACACAATTTTTTAAAAAGTACTTCTCATTCATAATCACATAAATAATACGCATGTAAAAAAATTGAAGCCATGCCCTAGTGATACAGTGGTTAGAAAGCAGTATTGCATTCTGCTCACAGTCTGGTCTGATCCCAACTGGCTCAAAGTTGACTCAGCCTTTCATTCTTCTGAGGTAGGTAAAATGAGGACTCAGATTGTTGGGGGCAATATATTGATATTGCAAACTGCTCAGAGAGTGCTGTAAAGACCACATAGAGGTATATAAGTCTATATACTATTGCTACAGCTATTTAAAAATGCACAACAAAGAGGTAATAATAGAGCATCTAAAATGTATGCCTTTTTATTGAAGTATTCAATGGTGTTTTTTGTAAACTCAAAAATCTTCAAAAGGAAATAGGAATAAGTTTTACTGGAGTATATATTTTTACAAAAGGTGAGAACAGTTTCTTTTAAATGGAATTTTATTAATTGCTAAAAAATACCAGCTCATGTTTTGAAGGGTTCTCCTTTAAATGATATAATTAAGACTTTTGCCAGATAGTTAATTAGGAGAACCTTATGTAAATTGTTGTTCTTCAAACCTATTAGACTTTAACTTTTGTAATTCGCCAGTTACAAGAGGAACATTGAAGATATATATGTGTAACATATGTATAGAACAGAAGGTGGAGAAAGTCTGAGTTGCAACATTTTAATTAATGAATTAGTTGCATCTGTGCCAATTAGTTTATGTTCAGCTGTTCATGAAAAAAAAATCCCAAAATTGAGAATATAAAAGCTAGAGAGAGAGGTTTGTTCAATTGCAAAAGGAACTTCCTGTCTGTAAGACACAACATATACTATTTGAAAAGGTTTAATTTGTTGAAATTTGTAGAAGGTTTTAGGTTATCATCTTTAAAAATCACAGGAGAAGACAAAATAAATACTGAATATGAGAAATAAGTTTTTCTCTACAAAACTATGATTATCTTGAAAGTTTATATACAAAAATGCAATGGAAGGAAGGAACTTACATTACAAATACCAAATATAACAAAAATTGGTCAATGCATAAGGAGCAAGAAGAAAAACCAAGGAACTCTTCAGCCCACTAATGGGAAAATATAGCAAGAAGGTGTCAGGAAGCAGGGAAAAAGTAGAAGTACTTAATTCCTTCTTTGCATCTGTCTTGATGCAAAAGCAATGGAACACAGAACAGGAATGCATGTCAAGATAAATAAGGATTTGGTAAGCAAATACCTATATGTTTTGGATGAATTCAAATCTCCTGGATCAGAAAGTTTACATCCCAGGGTACTGAAGGATGTGGCTGATGTGATCTCTAAACCACTAGGTGAAATCTTTCAGAGCACCCGGACCACTAAGGAACTGCCAGAGGACTGGAAAAGAGCTGATATAGTTCTAATCTTCAAAAAATTGAAAAATAAGAGCCAGGAAACTACAGACCAATCAACATGACATCAATACCTGGGAAAATCCTGGAAAAGATAATCATAAGCAACAGATTTGTCACCAGTTAGAAAGGAATAAAGTGATTACCAGAAGCCAATATCAATTTGTTAAAAATAGGTGATGCCAAACATTGACTTGATTGATTTGATAAAGTGACTAAATTAGTGGACCAAGGAAATTCTGTGGTTATAGAATATTTAGACTTCAATAAGGCATTTGATAAAGTAGGCCAAAACCTTTTTTGTAAGATAGAACAATATGGAATAGACATATTGTTCAGAGGTTGCGGATCTTTTCTGCAACCTCTGAAGGAAGCGGTGGTAAGACCCCTCCACAAAAAAGCCTTCTCTGGACCCAGCTATTCTTAAAAACTATCGTCCAGTCTCCAACCTCCCTTTTTTAGGGAAGGTTGTTGAGAAAGTGGTGGCCTTTCAACTCCGACGGACCTTGGATGAAGCAGATTATCTAGACCCTTTTCAGTCTGGTTTCAGGCCTGGATACTGCACCGAAACCGCCTTGGTCGTACTGACCGATGATCTCTGATGGGCCAGGGATAGAGGACATTCCTCTATCCTAGTGCTCCTTGACCTCTCAGTGGCCTTCGATACCATCGACCATGGTATCCTTCTGCGACGGCTGGAGGAGGTGGGAGTGGGAGGCACCGTTCTACGGTGGTTCTCCTCTTATCTCTCTGACAGGTCGCAGTCGGTGTTGGTTGGAGGGCAGAGGTCGATTCCTAGGCCCCTTAAATATGGGGTGCCACAGGGGTCGGTCTTGTCCCCCCTCCTATTCAATATCTACATGAAGCCACTGGGTGAGATCATTCGCGGCACGGGATTAAATACCATCAATATGCGGATGATACACAGTTGTATCTCTCCGCCCCGTGCCAGCTCAGCGTAGCGGTGGAAGTGATGTGCCAGTGTCTGGAAGCTGTCAGGGTCTGGATGGGAATGAACAAACTCGCTCTCAATCCTGACAAGACCGAGTGGCTGTGGATGTTGCCCCCCAAGGACAGCCCAGATAGTTCATCCCTAAACCTGGGGGGTGAAAATTTACACCCTCAGAGAGGGTCCGCAACTTGGGGGTCCTCCTGGATCCACAGTTGACATTAGAACATCACCTATCGGTTGTGATCAGGGGGGCCTTTGCCCATGTTCACCTGGTGCATCAGTTGCGGCCCTATTTGGATCGGGAGGCACTTCAAACGGTCACTCACACCCTTGTTACCTCAAGACTTGACTACTGTAATGCGCTCTACATGGGGCTGCCCTTGAAAAGTGTTCGGAGACTACAACTAGTCCAGAATGCAGCCGCGCGAGCGATACTGGGTGTTCCAAGATACACCCACATTACACCTATCCTCCACGAGCTTCACTGGCTCCCTATCAGTCTCCAAGCGCGATTCAAGGTGCTGGTCATTACCTTTAAAGCCCTACATGGCCTAGGACCCAGATATCTGCGAGACCGTCTTCTGCCGCATACCTCCCAATGGCCAATAAGATCGCACAGGGTGGGCCTTCTCCAGGTGCCGTCAGCCAGACAATGGCTGGCTGAAGGCCCGGGGGAGGGCCTTCTCTGTAGCCGCTCTGACCCTATGGAATGAACTACCCCCAGAGATCCGGACCCTACCCCCTGTCATGGCCTTCCGAAAGGCTATCAAAACCTGGCTATTCCGGCAGGCCTGGGGCTGTTGACCTCATGACTGAGGTCCAGCCCCGATTAGATTGAGTGCATGATGTGGTTTATCTTTTAATTTGTTTCCTCCGTTTCTTTTAACTCTTCACTTTTTTAAAATGTATTTTCTGTAAGCCGCCCGGAGTCCTTCGGGATTGGGCGGCCTATAAATTTATTAAATCAAATCAAATCAAATCACATGGATTTGCAGTTGACTGACCAACTGCACTGAATGTGTAATCTTCAATGAAATTACATATGCATGAGGGAAGCATGCAATGAGGTACCTCAAGGTTCTGTCTTGGGCCAAGTACTCTTCAGCATTTTCATAATTAACCTAGATGAGGGGATTGAAGGGGAGTTCATCAAATTTGTGGATGACACAAAACTGGGGCAGGGAAGGGGATTGGTAACCTTTCTATCTTGTGTCTCAGGAAAAATATTCTTGTAGTATTTTGCTTTATAACCCAACAAAGCTTCCTGCATGAGCCTATAATTGTATCATCAAATTTCAGCTTGGTACTATTTTGATGAATGGAATGTATGAAAATGTAGATTAGGATTAAGCATAGTTTGACATATGCATAAGACTTCAGCCCACACAGAATCACAGCTTACTTGAAGCATGAGACAACATAGTTTACTTTGCATTTTAACTGTATCCATTACATCCTTACCCAGTCTTCAGTAACTTTCTATTCAGATATGAAAGACACTGAAAGATGTCCCCCCACCAAGGCAAGGTGAGAATTAAAACAATATGATATGGATACAACATGCATTCAAGAATCCTTCCATTGTTGCTTGCAGTTTTAGTCCTCTGCTTATTTTCAACTCATTCACTTCCCCAAAAGAAAAATCACTTTGCTGACCTATATTTTTCTATGAAACTTCCTTTAAGAAAATATCATAGGATTATTTTTGTTTCCCCTTTGTCTACTAACAAAAACTCCTAAAATATTTTCTCCAAATAGTTCACTGTTTCTCATCTAGAAATGTCCTTTAATGATGCTAGGTGAGAGATGCAAACCATATTCCCTACAGATGCGGTTAAGTAAGAGTCTTGTCATTATTATTTTCTGAAAAGTGGTCTGTGAGGAATCCAGTCATGACCTCTGCCTTTGTTTCATTTTTTTTTATTAGTTGTAACTCATTGTCCCTTTCTCTACCTCTTGGGGAATATGTTCTTAGAAGAAGACATGGAATCCAAATTAGAAGAAGACATGGGATCCAAATTATCCCATGCTTCATATTCAAATATTGGGGGGGGGGAAACCTCCTTTCAAGATATTGAGAGTGTAGAAAGCTGATTTTCAAGGAAATCTGACAGTTGGTTGTTGCTAATGTCTATCTAGCATTCTTTAATATACTGTATGTATACAGCCTAACATATTCCTTCAAGCTGCAACTTTATAAGGGGTAGCAGCTTGCAAACCTAGATAGATCTAGGCAAAGTTGGCTCTGGTAGATTTGTTGCTTCCTGGGCCAAAACATTTGAAGTGATTGGGAGTGGGTGGAGTCCAAAGACCTACTGAAGGAAGAAGATAACATCATAAAACATAGCGTCCTTTGAAGATGGTTTTATAGCAATAGCAATAGCAATAGCAATAGCAGTAGACTTATATACCACTTCATAGGCCTTGCAGGCCTCTCTAAGCGGTTTACAGAGAGTCAGCATATTGCCCCCAACAATCTGGGTCCTCATTTTACCCACCTCGGAAGGATGGAAGGCTGAGTCAACCCTGAGCCGGTGAGATTTGAACCGCTGACCTGCTGATCTAGCAGTAGCCTGCAGTGCTGCATTTAACCACTGCGCCACCTTGGCTCTTGGAAACATGAAAGAAAAAGAAAAGTGCACAGTTTATTAATCTCAAAAAGTAGAAAAAGTATAGGACTATATTTTTATAAGATTAAATACATAACAAAACTCATTTTTCACTAATATGCTATACTACATACACAACAAAGCAATTTTACTAGAGACAGGAAGATTTCACCAGTAGAGACAGAACTCACCTTGAAATGCCTGTCAGTCCCTTCTAAATCAAGCTGTTGTTGATTGCTTTATTGCTGCTGTTACCTGTGCCCAGAGGCAAGAGAAGTGGGGAAGAAAGAATGCTGCCTAGAATAGAAACTGAAGACATGTACTACTTTGTTGGAAGAATAAAAAGAGGGGGAGGGGAAATCACCAAGCAGTGTCTGTTGTCTTTGATCAAACTCCTGAGAGCCTTCACAAGCTCACAGCAGACAATCCCGGTTGCTTTCCTAGCTCTAAATAAAATCGATGAACCCAAATCTTTGCCAATAGCAAAGACTGTGCATTCAGGTTCAATTTAATGGTTACTAAGGTTATCATGGATAAATTTCATCCTGTTTTCAGATTATATCTCAAAATATTTTCACTTAAAATTCTTACAATCAGAAGCATTTCTTCTCATTAGGAGCTTTTTGGTGTAAATAATGACAAAAAACTAGAAAAAATGTTTTTTTTTAATTGTTTCAAAGTAGCGTAATAATTTATGTTGTTGAAAACTTAATAGAGACAAGGTACTAAACAGTTGGGAATTGATGCACTAATTTCCTTGGAAACTAGCAGATTTTATTCATCCAAATGTTTACTTTCCACAATTATGAAAGAATTGAAAACAAAAATGTTTTGTTTTCTAAAAGACTCACGTAATAATAAAATGATACAAGATGGGATGGGAGCAGTCCAACCAATTGCATCCAAATGGCTCAACCATTGATTGCTACCACTGAATCCAAAACAATATTTTTAGTTGAAAGCATCAGTTTATATTTGCACATATTATATACTGGGATGATTTAAGATCTAAAATATTCTGTTAATCTCATACAGAAAATAAACTGGCAGCAGTTGTAGAATCCAGGTAGATTCACTTCAGCTTCAATACAAGACATTACATCACATTAACTAAAAATAGCTTAAATTGGTGCTTGAGGTTTTGCAGAGGCCTAAAGTATATAATTTATCCTTAACCATCACTTCCCTCTGTCCCTGAAATGAGAACATTAACCTAATTTTACAAAGGATTTTGAGTTTTAAGGATATTATGAATATGAATTTCACCTCTTTATAAATCTCTATCCCATTCAGTTCTATCCATTATGGAGATATTTGGAGAAGTCTAAAGGTTAAAAAGGTTTAACTATGGAGGTGCAGTCATTAGAATGCAGTATTGCAGGCTAACTCTGTTCACACTGCTAGGAGTTTGATTCTTTCAATTTTGACTGGCTCAAAGTTGACAGCCTTCCATCCTTTCGAGGTCAGTAAAGTGAAGATCAGGATTGTTGGGAGCAATATGATGACATTGCAAACCAGCCAGAGAGTGCTGTAAAGCACTATTGGGCAGTATATAAACCTGAGTGCTAGTGTTAAGTGCTGTTAATTCAGTCCACAAGTCCTACCTAATGAGATATAACTTTTCAATATGATTTTTAATAAAATGCTGTAATAATATCCATGAACATGTTGAATTTTCACTATATCCTTGAAAATGTTTGAAGAGGTATTATTATGTAGAGATAGTTAATTTAGATTCCAAAAGGGAACCATTTCTGAAAAGCAGAAGGCAGAAGTCAGAAGGACAGCAGAAATTTCTGAGATGGCATATGTTCTGAGGAAGCAGCTTCTGGCACTCCCAGCTTCCCTCCCCCATTTTTTTTCTTTTTTGGGTAGGAGAAGTTAGAAACATTTCTTACATCCTCAACTCATCAGAAGTATATTAAGCCTGAGAATTGATATTTCTAGATGCTATTAAGGAGGTCTGCAATCAATTCTAGAAATACTTCCTTTCAAACCAAAAGCCGTGACATCCCTGTAGAATTTTATTGAAGATAAATTCTACTGCTTCAGCAAGGAGAAACTTGACTATCAGATCACTTCCCTGAGAAATTTTCTAGTAGATGATCTACCCCAGTGATGGTTAACCTTTTCAGTACCAAGTGCCAAAACCGGAGCCTGCATGCACCACAGCATCAGATCCCAGAAGAGAGCAGCTGGCCAGTGTGCATGGATTCTAGACTAGCTGTCTGGTGCTCATGCATGCGATGGACCACAGAAGACCAGCTGGCAATGACGCGCATGCCCAAAGAAAGAGCGCCCTCTGGCACGCATGCCATAGGTTCGCCATCACAGGTCTACCCTAATTCACACAATAAATAATTAAGTTTATCCTCTTAATTTTAGGATATTTTAGCATACGTGCCTGTTTATATGGATGTTCAACATATATCCTATGGCTACTAACATTCCTCTCCTACCTAGAGTTCTGTATACCTGAGTTTCTGCAATTCATTGAAATCAATGCATACAAAGCAAGAATAACTGCTTGTGATCCTGTTCCTATGGCAATGCTTGTCAATGCAGAAGACATGCCTATGCTCTGAATATGAGTGTGTTTCTATGCCTTTCCCTGCCTTTTGTGGCTATATTAGCATATGAATTAAATTGGGTGTGTGAATTGTAACTCTTGCTATTCCCAAATCTGTCTCCCAGGATTAGGGGGTTTACTGAGTTTCCTTTGGGCCACTTCTGTAGATGTCATGTGGTTTTTAAAATTAGTTCTGTCAGTGTCTTATTTATATATGTATTTCATTGACTAAAATAATCCTGTACTTTTTAGTTGAGTCCAAGATGGTTTTTTTTTTGTCTCTCTAAAAGATCGACTGAACATATAGTGTAACATTTGTTTTCCCTAGAGATATTTACAATTGTGTACAAAAAAGCATGTCAAGCATAGTTATTTAGCTGACACAATTCACATGCTTGCATTTGCTTGTGGAACTTTAATTGCTTTCAAGCTGTGAACTATAGTAACAGAACCTGAGGGAGAAGAAGAAATCACATTTTAAGCACCAAGAGCTCTTTCTTGGTTTTTTGCTCTATTTTCATTTTTCACTTGCTTTTTCTCTTAGCAATTTTATCCCTATCACCTCTTCCTTCAGCTTCCTAATTCTCTATCAATAATTTATCCAATAAATTATTGTTCATTCAGTTACTGTTCTTTTTTTCTTTTTATTCCTTGAAATTTCTGTGTCCCAGCCATGCATGCATTCTAGCTGATAACTCCTTCCAGAAAATATGTTCCATAATTGCTTTGTTTGCCATAAAATGGCTTAAAAGAAAACTCAGTGAATGTTACTTGTTCAGTGTTCCTTAGGAGGTCAGAATTAGATTCAGGAGAATTCAGGTTCTCCTGAATTCTCAAACTCCTGCTTAAAGAGCAGGTGGTACTCATGGCTAGGAGAGTCTTTGCAGAACTTTGTGTTGTGTGCCAGTTCCATGATGATGTGTCTCTATACTCAGTCACTCAGGTCCTGGTCATCTTATGTTTCAACTATTGCAATGTACCCTACATAGGGCTATCCTTGAACAGTATTCAAAAACTACAACAGCCACAGAATGCAACCTTGTGAACAGTTCCTGGGGCCCCTACTGTGGCCCATGTTACAGCATTGTTGCACGAACTATACTAGTTGCCAGTTTGGTTCTTTGTACAATTCAAGGTATTTATTATTATCTTTAAACTTATTTATGTCCAGGTTATCTTAGTAACCATATCATCCTAATGTGATTGGCCCATTTGGCTTGCATTGGCAAAAGGCACATTTTGTGGATGTTATCAATGAAGGAATTCTGTTAGGCGAGGTTTGGGAGAAGAGTCTTTTCTCCCATCACTCTTGCCCACTGGAACATCATGCCTCCTGAGGTGAGACCAGCCCCCACCCTTTTGGTCTTCTGAAAGGATCTGAAAAGCTGGCTCTGCCAATTGACCTGGACTGTCACATGCATCTTTCTGCCTTCCTTATCTTCTTGGTTAATTTTTAAGTCAATTTTAAAGGTTAATGTTTATTATTTAATATTTTACTGGTTGCTTTTATTTGGTTGTAAGCTCCCTAGAGTTACTTCTAAGTGGGATGTGTGGCATATTAAATAAATAAATAAATAAATAAATAAATAAATAAATAAATAAATAAATAAATAACAGAGCTTCTAATCTCCTTTCACTGGAAAAATTGGGATGCAATCAGAGATGTACTTGCCTTAAAAATAAACAATAAAAAGCCAATGAAAGATCAGCACATAAAATGTTTATAACATTTTATATTATATCATAGAATGTTTTGTGTATATCCATACACACCTCTTCTGTGTAATTTAATAAAATGAATATTATTAGTGAAATATATATATATATTTCTCTCTCTCTCTCTCTCTCTCTCTCTCTCTCTCTCTCTCTCTCTCTCTCTCTCTCTCTCTCTCTCTCTCTCTCTCTATCTATCTATCTACATACATACATACATACATACATACATTATATACATACATACATACATACATACATACATACATACATACATATATATCTGTTATATATCTGATATATATCTGATATATATCTGTTATATGCCTGAAGTTAAAAGTATTGGGTTATTTAGATAGAAAGACATATTGGCTCATGTTCCATCTAACAGACCCTTTAAATAGTGGGTTTTCATGAAAACTAGATATCATTTTTTATTATATCCTTAATAGTATATTTACAATTTGAACTATTTTATATTGGCAAAAATTCAATAAAAATCCATCCAGCAATTGTTTCCTTATCCACTATAATATAATTTAGGCAATTGGTTATTTATGACTTTATTAAGAATCTCACTCCTAAATTTCTTAATGAAAATTTTCAACCTCTAAATTATAATTTTCCCCAGGTGACATTTCTCATATAAATTAATGTTAATCATCTGAAACCCATGAGAGATATTTAAGCACCTGCAAATAAGCACTGATTAGAGCCCATTAGATTAAGGAAGCTTTTTGAAATGTTGTAAATGTGTCAAGGCAGAAATTGAGTAAAGTGGAATTAACATTAAGAGTAGTGGTGGGATCAGGGGTGAGTTTCAGGCGGTTCGCGGCAGTCCCCGCGAACCGGTTCGTCGGCAAACCCGGAAGTAAGTAACTTCCAGGAACGCTGAAGGATCCATCCACCAACCGCGTTTCTTACCCGGTTTTGACGAGTTCTGCGCTTCCACGCATGCATATAGCGCCTGCGCGATCCTCCAGGAGCAGCTGGAGCATCGCACAGGCGCTAGTACGCATGCGGGCACTGCGCGCGTGCACAAGGATGCCGCCGGCCCCATTCCAACTGAACCGGCTGGAACGGGGCGAGAAACCCACCCCTGGGTGGGATTCAAATTTTTTTTACTACCAGTTCTGTGGGCATGGCTTGGTGGGCATGGCGTGGCAGTGGGTGTGGCTTTGTGGGCATGGCAGGGGAAGAATACTGTAAAATCTCCATTCCCTCCCCACTCCAGGGAAAGTTTGCTGCAAAATCTCCATTCCCTCTCAATCATTTGGGACTCCGGAAGCAGAGAATAAATGGGGTCAGTCAGAGATGGTATTTACTAGTTCTCCGAACTACTCAAAGTTTCCACTACCAGTTCTCCAGAACTGGTCAGAACGTGCTGAATACCACCTCTGATTAAAAGACATAAAAGACAGAAAATATAGGAAATTACCATGTTTTTTATTCAGAACATGTTTCTTATGATCTTGAACATCTTTATGAGCTATTAAAATTATTGTATTAAAAGTTTAACATTAATTAACCTACATTTTTTAAAACTTTTTTTCTTATAATAGTAAATTCAATAAAGTTTTCTGATTTTTAGGGATAATATCAATACAGGCCTAATAGAAGAAATTATCTGAATAAAATATAGAGCTAACCCTACTATATACAGTATGTTTGCTAAAATAATGAATGGACAAAAGTTATCTATAGTATTCCTATAGCTTTTGACTACTAGGCTTTCTTTTGTTTTACTGCTTATTCCTTTTAAATTTTACAAAACTACCAAGAAAGACACAAATTAAAATTATTGCTGAACATATTTTTTATTGAAGCCTTTTCTTAGTATTAGTTCCAGATCAAAATATTTGGTTTTAGACTGAAAATTATACTATGATTTCTTTACAAAATTGTAGAAAGTCATCCCCCCTCCTAGAAGAATGAAATATTTTGAGAATTATTAAAAAGGCGGAATATTATGTTTCCCTAAATGAAAAATTGAGAAACATGTTTTTTTAGAGGCAGAAAGTAGCCCCAGTCTCCCTGCCCCCAAGCAGAGACTGGGAGGCAGATTTTAGAAATGCAGATTTGGCAATCCATTCAAGACAAGATATTTTGAAACTCTCTGAAGCAAAGTCTGAACAAATATTTCAAAAAACCCTCCAATAACATTACACCTTTATAACATCTTTTAAATAAAAGTCAATTAATAAAGTTTCTAAACCTTCCCCCCTTCTTTTCCAACTCACTGTTTAGAATTTATATCCAAGTTACTTTTGCCAATACCATAGCATGTATATATTGTTAAACAATGTCCATTGACATTTCATTGTTGTTGTTATAATTGGCTAAAAATCATTTACTATTTATGCCCCATCTCCTCTCATAAGAGCCCCCCCCCCTCAAAAAAAAACCTGACACCTTTATAACAAGATCTAAATAAAAATTTGTTAATAAAATTTATAGGTCTTTTTCCCAAGTCACAATTTACAATTTATATCCAAATTTCTTTTACTAGATTGCCAATACATGTATATATAATTATGCTGTATCCATTATCATTTTATTATTATTATTATGGTTAATTAATTGTTAGCGAATAAACATTTGATAACAATCTAAAACAATCTAAGAGTTACAAAATTCCTACTTATTAATCACCAAAATCAACTAATTTTTTATTATCAACTTTCATTGTCAACCTGTATCTTTCCAGTAACAAAACAGTCTTATCTCTCTTGCCAATTGTGGTGTCAATCTTCTTTTTATGTCCTTTATAAAGTTTTTATAGATTTCTCTCCTCACTTTGTTGCTTGAAGGGTCTCTCAGATAATCTCGTTGCCCACCAGTTGCTACTAAAATTAGCTTGTCAATCTTGCTTCTGAAAAAAATTCTCTTCTTATGTCTATCATCGTTAGTATTTTTTTCTTCTGTGTCCTGGAATCTGGGGTAGAGCTCCAATTCGTCAAATTCCCTTTTCTGTATTCGCTTCTTTCCACTTTCACCCACATTTGCTCCATTAGTACATTCATCTATTGGCTTATGTTTATCTGCTAGATCTTCATTCTCCCCTTTAATTTTTGGGGCTCCAATCCCATCATCTTTTGCTTTGAGGAAGACTAGTCTTTCCAACTTCTTCTCAATTCTCCCATATCCTTCCAATAGATTTTGAATTCCAGCCAAGATATTTTGGAATTTTAAGGTTTCCTCATCTGAATATTGATCCATGTTTCCAAAACAGAAGAAAGAAAGAAAAAGAAAAAAAATCTAATAGCAACTGCCACTCTAGCCTTCCAGGCCTTTTTTATTTTTTATTTTAGATTGACTTGAACACAAGTTCTTTTATGCTCTTCAAAGGAGAAGGGTTTTGTTTCCCCACCCTTTCTTTCTCCTACCAAAATAGTTCTCAGAGGCACCTGTGAAAATAATTTGTGCCCTTGGTTCTTTATCAGTTTCTGTAAACAAATTGCAAACCCTTCAGCTACAAAGTTAGTGAAGTCAAATTAGGAAAGAAAAGAGATACGTTGTTTCAAAAACCCCAGCCTCTGGCCTCCGAGTGGCAGTGTGCTAATTTTTCACCTTCTAATATTTATCTCTGGCTTATAGGAAACAAAGTTCTTTAGATTTCTTTATTGAGATTTAATAACAAGTAATAGGAAGAATTGTTAAAATAAGAATGAAGGTTTTAATCCAGAAGTCAAAAAATAAAGCAACAAAAAACAGAAGAAAAAAATCAATCCGTTCACATTAAGAGAAATGAAAAACGTTGCGAGCACTTCAATCCACAAAGAATAGTTACAAAGAAAAAAAACCTTTCCACAGCAATCTAATTAGGGTTATTTTTGCTGCTCAATTGTTTTGCTTAAGGATCTAATTAGGCTTTAAAGAAACATTTCTTTGGACAGTCTTCAGCAAAATAGAAAAAATACCTCACCAGATGGACTCACTTTCTCTTTTCACTTCCTTCCTTCCAGAGCGTCCCAATTTCATCAGCCTGGGGGCTGCCTGTTTACCGCTGGCTTTACCCTTGGGGCGATCAGGGACTTTGTGATGTCCCTGAGACCAGCAAAGCTTTGTCTAACTGATCACTGTGTCTATGGGACGGTTTAGGTCTCAATGGACCATCCAGCGTCAAAAGTGTCAACGGCAGTCTCGGAGTATTGATACCGCACATTGTGACATTGCAATGTGGCTTCTCCTTCTCTGAGATATCTGCAATTGTTCAACTATCAAAAAAGGGGCAGATTAAAAAACTGATTGAATTTGATTTAATTAGGGATTTTCTGTTAATAAGAATAAATTATTGTTTCATTTTGTAATCTTAAGTTATTTATATAACTGAAAATGCCCATCATACAAATCCTTATTCATTTTTCATAATACTTGATTCATAAAAAAAAAACCTTAATAACATGGATTAGTTATCATCACCTTGTCAGGCCACTTCAGTATGTTCTTTATTATTCCCACTCTCTTATTTGTCTATGTAGGAGGGCACATATCTAAAAAGCACTACATTCTGTCTAGTCTTTGTTTGTATTTTCTCAAGATTTCTGAGGATTATACAAACAACAAAAGAATGCTATAAATAAAAATGATGATAGAAAGTGAAGCTTTGTTTTATATTATGCCAACTTCCTTTTTAATTTGGTTCTTATTTTTTTAAAATAAAAAATATATAGTCTGGAGAATAGCAGACCTCAAAAGTAATACTCTAGGCACAATGGTGTGCCTGGACTTCGTGCACCCTAATTTGTCCTTAATATTGTGAGGTAGAGAGAGGAAATCTGCCTTTTTTCTCTCTGATTAAGTAAAAGAAAAAAGGTTAATTATCCTCCAATGATTTTATGAAGGTCCATGGATTCTGAACACTAATCTCAAATTCTTCAATCTAATTATTAAAAATATGGTTTAACCTGTTGATAAATCAGTTGTTGCCTCATAAGACTTGATAGAGAATAAAATTCTGGTTATGTCGGACAACCCATCTGTCTAATAAAAGGAAACAGCTTTGCTTTATTCCTGGTACTGTGGTAAATAATTACTGCCATTAGTATGGAAATCCTCAGGAGCAGCAAATAACAGACCTGTGAGGATTTCACAGTAATTGTTTTGTGACCTGCTGAAGTGACTTCCAAACCATTGGGGCCATTGAGATTTGAAAATAGTGATATAGTCTTATAATAAGATTTGATTCCCAGGGTCAGAATTCAGCCTAAAGTGATTCACAGGTGCAAAACAATTGTAGATATATCAACTGCATTTATTTTGCTTTTGACACAGTAGATCTATCAACTAGTGTTCTAAAGTGCTACAGAATTAATACACAAATAAACACAGTTATGAAATGTAACAATATTTACATAAAATAATAATCCATTAATATGGTAAAAATTAAATTTGTCATGTAGGCACATTTTAAGAAGTGCAATCCTATCTTAATCATTCAAAAACATTTTTTTCTGAAAGATTTAGGAAAGTTCTGATTGTGCCATAGCTTTATCTGGGAAAGTTTTACTGGTATTTTATTTGTTTATAATTTATAAAGTAAAATACATAAATATTGAACAATTAGAAAATGTTCTGTAAAATTTTGGTGCATCTGGATGTTTCAGAAAAGTTACAGCTTCTAATTTATTTCAATTGAGGCTTTTCACTTTACTATATTGTTGCTTTGAAGAGAGATGGTGTTGGCATAGAATAATGGCTACTGAGCTTTGCTTTCATCTTCTGAGTCATTTCATCATTTGCTGTTTGATTCAAAAAATATGACTGTGTCCTCTTAATTTATATAATATTGATTTTAGCTCTTACTGCAAAAGTGCTACCTTATTTTAAAAGAAATCCAAAATGCCTTATTTCTATGTATAAGTAACACACTCACTTACCTGGTTTTGGATGGAGAAGTAAATTTACCCTTGCCAGACAAAACAGGAAGTTATGCTGTACCAGGTTTTATTAAGTCTGATGTATTAACTTCTGTGAATTAATAAATGTTTTTGTTAGCTACAATTACTGAAAACAACTCAATTCAACAACTTTAATATTTTTATCAAATATTGAAATATGGAATATTCTTTATTATGTCAACTTGAATCAAGTTTAAAATACTTTTTGGTGATCATTTATAGTAAGGCCTTACATCCCCAAATATCTATACTTCTGTTTATTAGTAATTTTCTTGAATAATTAATTCACTTACCTTATTTTTAATGATCTGCAGGGAAAGGATTTCCACCTCCACCACCTCCTCTGGCAGAATGGAATAATCATTATTCTTAGTCAAATTCTTTTTTCTCATTGTTTATATCAGTTTTACAATTAAATGAATTTAGTAGTGGGATGGTTAATTTTGAATCAATAAACTGTACTTTGAATCATACTAATGCATTAAAGCTTTTAGCTCTGTACATAAAAATATAGGGATCTAGTAACTTTCATTGTAATGATTGTATACAGTCAAATACAAACTGAGTTATTCCAAGTTCAAGATTTTTTATTTTCATAATGAAGTTGGCATTTGTAGAATTACAGAAGATTGTATGTACAATTGTCAATTGAGATATAAATTGGCCTCAAGGATAGGATTTTGTCTATTATCCAGCACTTTGCAAGCTGTCACGTAGTCACCTAGAAGCTTTCTCCCTAATTGAAAGCAGGCACATCTGCTTTTTTGATGAAAATACATAAAGGGCAGCTATATTGGGCAATTGAGTAGGTTGATAGAGATTATTTTCTTTTGCTTTTGTGTTGTGTAGATTGGACATAATGTGTGAGTCCAGTTGAAAGCTGAATCTGCAGCTGAGGACCCATAAAGAGGAAGCCATTCAGAAAAAGAGATCAGATGGAAAAGATTTCTGAATGGTAAGACAAGACCAAAAGTCACACAGAGAGTATGATCAAGATGTTGTAATAACAAGGCGGTCAGAAAAGAATTATTTTCCTTTTTTATTGTTTTTTCCCTCCCTCTCTCTTTCTCCACCCTCTTTCTCTCTTTCTTTCCCTCCCTCTCTCTTTCTCCCCCCTCTTTCTCTCTCTCTTTCCCTCCCTCTCTCTTTTTCTCTCTTTTTCTTTCGCTCCCTTTCTCTTTCTCCCCCCTCTTTCTCTCTCTCAGGAAAGAATTATTTTCCAGTGTTCCTCCCCCTCACCCCCATTCTGTAGTACAAAAGCAAACCCAAGAAGGAGAAGTACTGAAGCTTCAGAATTCAATACATAAAAGATTTCATGAGGACATCAGTGTCAATCAGAGATGAATGGTGCAAGACAGTTAATAAGCTCTATGTAGAAATGTGTGTATTGTTGCATGTATGACTAACATCACACCGAAATAAGCAAAACCTTTTTACCTGAAAAACACTATCAATATACATTACTCCAACATAGAAAAAAAATGCATGTGTGTGCTGGAGGGAGAATTTCTTATCCCTTCTCTCTGACACCTGCTAAAGTACTGTTACCCAACCTGTTCTGACCTGGTTCCCGAACGTGACAAGCATGCGGTTTTTTAACTAAACATTCCCTTTATTAGGAATGCTAGCAACCTCAGCAAAGAGTCTCTCTCAGCAGGCTAATGAAGTCTCTAAGTGCCTGTGGAAAGCGAAACTTGCTCCCTTTCCCTGAAATGGCTCTAAAACACCAGGAGTCTCTTTCCCTCACCACATTCGTAATGAACGTCCTGGAAATGCACCTGTTCTTTTTCCAGCAGTGGAGACACACACACACAAACACACACTCACATGCTATGATGGTGCCACAGATTCCAAGAAAGAATTCCGATACAGTTCCAGACAGGATTCAGAAGTTCAGACTCTCAGTGGCTGACCAACAGGGAGGCAAATAGTCCTCTGCCTCATCTATTAATTACAGTCGTCTGCCTTTTATCCCCAGAGCTAGGGAGGGGCTTAGTTAGCAGCAGTGGCTCTTCCATCCCGAGGACCAGTCCATAGAATCCTACTGCTCTCCTCTACTCTGCCTTCTGTTCAACCGCATATCAGGCATGGGACCCAGCTGTTCAGCCTCTTCATCATCAGCCACTCTGAACCTGGGGATTGTTGACTCTTCATCTGGGGCTAATGGATAGACTCTGCATCTGCCTCTATCTCTGCCAGTTCCATTCCCTCTTCCCTTTCAGAGCTCTCAGATTGCCTTGATACTGGCCCCAACTCCCACTCTGCCTCCTCATCTGATTTGGCTGCTGGAGGGGCCAGTGGCTGACAGGCCACAACACAACCAGATTCATGGGTTGCAATTCAACTCCGAAGATCCCAACCTCGTAATGTCAATATAAATTCAACACATTATGACCTGAGAATTATGAACCTTATAATCTAATGGATCTGAAAGGCTTCAGGCTGGAAAAGGCTGGAAAAGAATATTTTCCTTCTCCATGTCTTCTGAACGTTACCATAAAGACAAAATAGTTTTGCATTGTACACTTTAGCAGTCATTGTTTTATCTCTCTGACTTTAGCCCCAATTTTCCTTTCTCTTGCTTTTCTGTTTAGTTGTCCAGAAAGCATGTAAACTAAAGTAAGATTTCCATCTTCACTCAAGCATGAATTTAAAAAAAATATTTGCCCTCCCAGCAGTGCTTTTTTATGCATCTTCTCCTATTTTCCTCATCTCTATACAACAGTATAATATTAGTACTATATTATGTGCATTAAATTATTGCAAAAAACTCTCAAAATGCCATTTAAAGGCCGTTTAACTGACCTTAATTTACTTCCTCTGTTAAATAGCTATGGCGGCAGTCTCTATCAGAGTCAAGCAAACCCAAATGTGTGTGGCAATATAAGATTTCCTTGTTAATTTGAAGGTTCATATTCTTCCTTTCATAAGTATCATGAGTATAAGACTGACATTTTAAAATATATTACATTGTCTCATGCTTGCCAGTTTTTTAATATTTGAAAAAATAATGTTTTTGCTCAATTGCTTCTGAAAAACATATTAAAACAAATTTTCAGTTAACATATTTAACTTAATTCTAGAAAGATGGCTTGGAGATTTAACTGAATTGATCCAGATAACCAAAAGTTAGCAATTCAAAATTCTCTGTTCAAAGCAGATAGTATGAGAAATATATCTGTATATGAAGAGAGTGGAGAAAACTGTACAATTCATCAAAATTAAGATTGTTCTTATTTTCCAGCTATCCAAGGCTTTCTGCACAATTTTAAATCCTGATGTTCCAATATTATAAGGGCAGCCAGCAGTTGCAGGATAAGTAGACTTTCCATCTTTTTATTATTTTAATTGAAATGGAAGTGGTAATAATAGGTGCTTTTTTCCCATGATTATTTCTAGTGCACATACTTCATTGTATGCAATCAACTGATAACTATAATGATGATCCAGGAAATTCTAAAACAGAAATCAAAAGAACATAAGCGCTGAACTCTAGTAAAATCAATAATATGATGTGTTTCTCCCTCTGATGAGACATCCTGGGCCATTCATTTGATAATATAAAGAAATCAAAAAGAAAATGAAGTTTTAAAAAAATATTAGGCCATCGTAGTGGCTAGACAATTCATTTTTTTAGTTTATTCATTAAGCAAATCTATTTACAACTTTCTTTATATCAAGAGATTTCAACCATTTTTTCTAGCACTATCTTATATATAATCATCTGAACATTTTTATATTTCTTCAAGCACAGCACCCACCTTCTGATATTCAAAGCACTTCCAAATGAATGCTGGATTATCTGTTTTCCTTTGAAACTTTTTTTCCATATTTAGAACCTTATAAACGAACATGGTTACTTTACTAATGTTTTCTAATTTATTCTACAAAGTGGGAAGGATTTGTCTTAAAAATACAGTCTCTTGACATTAGGCCAAATAGTTTCCAGGATATGTGTGGTTGTTTTCTTCCTTTCTTATACCAGCAGGATAGGTAGAAGATTGATATCCAATCAGTTGAAATCTGAAAGGAAATGTTTCTCTTTATACAAGGGAGGGAGGAAGGGAAGGTACCATAATATGTTCATTAATCAATAACATGTAAAGCTACAGTCTTCCTTGAGTTAAGTGTCAAAAAGGAGGAAGCAAAATCACCACACATTTTCACACTTAACATGGGCACTTTTGTAAGGCTCTAGAGTTTTATATCATTTCAGTCAATATTTACATAAATCATAAAGTGGCATAAATAGTTATTATATAAACAATTAATAAATGATCAGTCTCTAGAAATTTTAATAAGTTTCAGGGTAGAAAAAATGTGAATTCTGGGCATTTTATACTAATGGTTCCTTTGATTTTGTGATCACGCTAAAAGAAATGAAGTATTTTCTCATCTTACCTTTATTACTTCTGTAATATGGAGGGCGTGCCTGTGACCGGCCAGCCGACTTTGAATTCTGGCCATTCCGAATCACAAAAGACCCTTAGTTTATGCCTGCTCCACTTAATGCCGTAAGGGGCACACTTCCTCTTCCACCCATATTCCTCCCAGGGCACCAGACAAGACAAATGAGGAAAGGGGCTGAGAAGAAGGTAAGAGGGTCCTCCGTTCTCAGGGTTTTCCCGCAACATATTCATCCATCTTCTTTCTTTCCAAATGCACCTACAAAAATTGAATATTTGTATAATGCATATTAACCATAGTGTTAGTGCTAGGAGAATGATATCTGGAGGTACTCCATGTTTTGTGGTCCCACAGAACCCTTCAATATTTCCATTATTTTTAGGAGTTACTCATTCAACTTCCTGTGAAATGTTCCATATTATGAAGTGCTTCCACTAAAGATGAATGGATTATTGTTCAACAAAGTTGCCAAGAAAATTCAAATAGTTCTACTATGCTTTGGTGCTGTAACTATATCTCCTTTTTGGAGTCATGCTATTTAAGTCAAAATATGCCTTAATTGCTCAAGAAAACAGGGAAGGAAGAAACACACATTAATTAAAAAAATTAAATATATGTAAAACTGAAATGTTACAGGGAAGAACGTGTGTGTGTATGTGTGTGTTTTCTTCCCTGTACCATTTCCGTTTTAATACCTACTATTTACATTTCTCTATCTGCCTTGCAAAAATAAATAAAAATCTGCATAATTGATATGAGGTGAAAAGCTCAGGACATCATTCTTGTGCATATGCATTTCTACTAAAATTATGATAGTGTCATGATATCATAAGTATTTTTCAATAGCTAGTGGATATAAAGGGGATATTAAAACAGAGAGGCTTTTTTGGCTTTGTTTTAGTACTGATTGTGAAACGGAGAAGATTGGATCTGTTGCTAATGTTGGTTCTGAAATCTACTAGAAAGTTCTATATTCTGATGAAGTTGTTGGTGCAGTCAAACAGGCATTAGCATACCCTACTGCTCTCTGCAGTTTCATTTTATTGATACTTCTTTAATTACTGCTGTCTAAACTAAAAACATATTATCTTCTATCCTCTTAACTGAGAGTAGATCTATTGATTGCTTGGATAGCATCCAAGAGAGTTTCATGTCCGTTCCTCCCACAACCCTGCATCCATAAGTCACTGCGGTAAAGAAAGACTATGTGTCTGTTGTAGTTCAGATAAGGGAAGATAATAAACATTTTAAAATTATCAATTAACAGTAAGTTTTACTTGGATGAAATGGAAAATATTCTCTAGAAAATTATGAAAAATCTCTTAAAATAAGTATAGTTGGTGTAAAAAAAATAAATCTAATAAGACCTTTCAAGACAAAGGCATATATTTAAATTCCAATGTATTGATATAAATTTAATGGATGAATAGTAGACCATAGAACAAGAGTGAGCGAGCTGTCTTAATGGAAGCACAATATATGCTTCGCCAAAATTTATCATGTATTCATGGACAGGTCTGATGAATTCCAGCCTTTCCTTTCTTGCAATTTAGAATGTTAGGTTGCGACATTTTTGTGATGAATGAAACCTTTAAAAAAGTCTGTTCACATCATTGAATGAAAAAAGTATTGTGTTTTATATATATATATATACTGTAGGTAATCCTCAACTTAAGACCACAATTGAGCCCAAAATCTAGGTTGCTAAGTGAAACATTTGTTGTGATTTTGCCTCATTTTATGACTTTTTTTTGCCACAGTTATTAAGTGAATCATTGCAGTTGTTAGTGACATTGTTGTTAAGTGAATCTGGCTTTCCCATTGACTTCGCTTGTCAGAAGATTACTTAAAGAGATCACATGACCCCTGGACACTGCGGCTGTCATAAATATGAACCAGCTGCTAAGCAACTGGATTTTGATCATGTGACCAAGGGGGTGCTGTAATGGTCATGTGAATAATGGTCACTTTTCTCAGTGCTGTTGTAACTTTGAATGGTCACTAAATGAACTGTTATAACTTGAGAACTACCTGTATTGGGTTCTTCCCATTTTATATTAAAGAAGCAGAATGAAAATTTGGTTCATGGGAGGAATGTTTAGTTTCAACTATCGATATTTTGTTCTATATTCTACATGTCGACTAGAATCTACACACTCTTCAAAGGTTTTTTTAAAAACAAAACCAAAACTTTACTTTTCAGCAAAATTCAATTTCTTTCAAAGTTTTGCTCTGGTTGCATCAACCTCAAGGTGCTAAGCTATATCTTTAGTTTCTAATGAAGCATGTCTTTGTTTTGTATTAATCTTGATAGAAGCAAAATATGATAATTGCAATTAACTTCTTTTCTCACTTCTTTTCTGTCCCCCTCTGCCTCCTTTGTCCTTTGTCTTTTCACTTTGATTAAAATTATATATATATCAGGGACGTGCAGTCACTAGAGGCAAGGGAGGCGGAGCCTCCCCAGTCTCCTCAGGGAAAGGAAAGGATTTAAAATAATTTTCTTAAAATAATTAAAGCCAGGGTAGTTGCTACCAGATTTCAAGTCACAGTGGCTTGGTGTCTGCTCTCAGTATTAACTAGGAGGAGGCCAGAGAACTAGGGGCCTCTTTTGCATAAGGATTTTTTCGCCTTTTAAGAGTTAAGCAAGGGTTAACAAGCGAAGAATTTCTTATGCAAATGAGGCACTTATTCTCTTGCCTCATTTTAGAGGCTTTTTAGAGTTTTCTGGGAGCGACTAGCTCAGTCTGACTTCAGAGCTCTTGCTTTTCAAGATGGGAGGGCAGGGCAGGGAAAAGCAGAGTTGAAATCGTCTCTGAAACAGCTGGAAAAGGTGCGTGTGTGGGGAGTGGGGAGGAATTCCAAAAGTTTGATCGGAAGGCAACAGGGAAAGGGGGGGTATGGCAGAGGAGCTGCTTTCAAGCCTTTGGAAAATATATCCAATCCAGCTTCTGTGTTTGTGTTTGAGAGTGAGTGAATGAGAGAAGGATCGAAGTTCTCTGTGTGCGTGTGTCTGTTTGAGAGAGGGGGAGGGAGGGAGGGAGGGAGAGAGGGAGGGGGAGGGAGAAGAAAAAGAATGGGAAAACTTATTTTGCAAGGGGGAAAAATGCTGTCGCTTTAAATCGGAACTGAGCATGCCTGGCTCATGTACACACACACGTGTGTGTGTGTGTGTGTGTGTGTGTATGTGTATGCAATTAGAAAAAATGTTTTTATATATATATTTATATCTATGGATTCACATCATAACAGAATAACAGAGTTGGAAGGAACCTTGCAGGTCTTTTATTCCAATACCTGATCTAGCAGGAGATCCTATACCATTCAGGACAAATGGCTTTCCAATCTCTTCTTAAAAACCTCCAGTGATGGAGCACTACAACTTTTGGAGGCAAGTTGTTCCATTGGTTAATTGTTGTCACTGTCAGAAAATTTCTTTATAGTTTTAGGTTGCTTCTTTCTTTGATTAGTTTCCAGTCATTGCTTCTGGTACTGTCCTTAGGAAAATAGGTTGTCTCCCTCTTTTTGTGGCAGCCCCTCAAATACTGGTATCATGTCACCCCATTCCTTTTTTTCATTAGACATATCCAATTCCTGCAACTGTTCTTTATATGTTTTAGCCTCTAGTCCCCTGATCATCTTTGTTGCTTTTCTCTGTGCTCTTTCTAAAGTTTCAACATATTTTTTTTATATTGTGTGGCCAAGACTATTTCAAGTGTGGTTTTACCAAAACATTATAAAGCAATATTAGCACTTCATGGGATCTTGATTCTATGGTTCATGAAGATATTGAAGAGCACTGAGCCTAAGACAGAACCTTTGGGCATTCCACTATATACTTTGCTACATGTAGATGTACTTCCATTAAAGACTACACACCGAGTGTGGTTTCTCATCCAGTTTCAAATCTGATTGCTAGTGATACTGTCTGTCTCACACTTTTCTATGTTACAAAGAAATATGTTGTGGTCTAGTTGGTCAAAAGTCCCACTGAAGTCCAAGTATATTATATCCATAAAATTTCGCTGGTCCACTAATTTAGACACTTTGTCAAAGAATGCAATAAGATTTGTTTGGCATTATTTGTTTTTGACAAACCCATGCTGGCTTCTGGTTATAATTTTGATTGTTTTTAGGTGTTCTCAGATCTGTTGCTTGATTATCTTTTCCATGATATTCTGAGGTATCCTTGAAGTAGGCATTAATATCAGGTTGATTAGTCTATAGTTTTCTGTTTCCCCACCTTTTTTTAAAGATGGGAACCACATTACCTCTCTTCCAGTTCACACCAGATTTTAGTATCTTTCAAAACAGTCTAAAGATCATAGTGTCCTGAGATACTAGTCTATATCCAATTTAAATGTATTAAGGTTCCTCTCCTCCTCCTCCACTAAATCTGAATGAATGTGGCAAATCTAGACTGCTGATTCTTTGCACTCAATGTTTATTTTAGAATGACTGGCAGTGCCTTATACTGTCAATCATACTTTCAGAAAGATAGCAAGACTCATTTTTACAATTATTATTTGGTTGTCACTTATTTGATTGTTAGCTATCCATTTCTGCCAACAAGTAAGGGCGCTGCTCCAAAGGTAATTTTAAGAGAACCACTCAACCTGTCCAACAAAACAAGAATGTCCAAAACATTCACACAACATGGAGTAAATTCTGAAGGAAAGATCATTCTGATAATCTGAAGGGTACAAAGCACAGGAAGAAAAATACAATTTGACCCAACAAGTAGCAAGATTAAAATAAAATCACTCTGGAGTTAAATCATGTCAAGATCATTTACAGTGCCTTTGGGGTAGTTTTTCCTGAAGAAATAATTAGATGTGTGAGCTATAGCTCACAAATGGCATAATTTACTTACTGCTCTATAAAAATAGGTGCAGTATAATTAGCAATGGGAAGCTAAATATTTTTCTCCTTTTTATTAAAATTAAACTTCTGACGGGTCCTTGGTGCTCTCTGAGCTTGTTTGTTTTCTTCTTCAAGAAAATAAGCAAGCTCAGAGAGCAACAAAGATCCCTCATGTAAACCCAGAGCTATAAATATTCTCCTTTATTTATAACTAAATTTGATAAGAAAATCAACCAATTGTACAGTATGTGGTTGGTTAATCTGTAATCACTTTAACTTGCAGAAGCTTTATCAAGGGTTCGGTGCTTGAATCATTTTGCATTGATCTGTCACAGCCTGGAGAACAGGTTCTTTGTACGCTCCTCATACATTCACTCTGCACTGGGCTGAATTTGGAATGGTTTTTTGCCATCAGTTTTTCAAGTCACTATTAATCTCTTGCCAAAAACAGGCACAACAATTATGAGAAAAACTGAATGTGGAACTGAAAGGCAGTAATACGCTCGCTTAGCTGTTAGGAAGTTAGCACATGCTGTCTAAAAGCATTGCTCCCTTCACACATACTATAAACTTTAGTGAATAAAGTTCACTAAATAAACCTCAATAAATAAACAGAAGCTTTTTGACGTGTGTGTGTGTGTGTGTGTGTGTGTGTGTGTGTGTGTGTGCTCCCCTAACTAAACAGTGCATTTGTGATCTGAATATAGGGAGATACAGGCAGTTTGCTGGATGTGAAACTAAAATGGGAAATTACCCACAGCTCTTGCCTCCAGCATCATGCTGTCAGAAACTAAGTTACCAGAATTTGTTATATAAGAGCAGTCAACAGCATTCTCACGAAAGCAAGAAAAATTGATTTAAAGAAATGTTTAAACATTTCTTCAATGGAGAAGGGGGAGGGAGTCAATTTTTCCACTGAAAAGACCCAATGAGAGAGGTTTTCTTCCCATAATATTTAAACATGGAAGACTAACAAGGTTGTAGGCCTTTGCAAACAAGATTCAAAGAGATAAACAAATAACCAGAGTCAGAATTTAGGGAGAAGAATAAAAAGGTGAAATGCTATCCAGATGACAAAGTATTAATCAATAATGCAACCACAATGCTCCATATAGCAGTTGATGCAAATGATTAAAGACATTTTCTTTTTGGATATAAAATTAATGAAAATAAAACTAATACAATAATAAGACATGTAAAACCTGATGAAGCTTACTTTGTCAGAAAACAGACTACTTATGAGAGAACAACAAAATTAAGATAAATATCTAGTACATCACTTGACAGATTGCATTTCAGATGCATTTCAAAATAGTTACAATAAATTGAAGAAATGGAGAAAATACCTTCAAAGGTGGAACAGTTTAAAACTTTCCTGATTAGTATTTACTGGAATAACAAAAATGAATATGCTGCCCAATATGAATTTTCTATTCTAAATGACATTAATATCAATTTAAGATACATGTCTGCAGAAGTGGCAAAAAACCAATCACAGATTTATACAGAGTACTCTTATTAAGAGTAAGATTTAAAGTTTTACAAAATAAAGAGAAAGATTATAGCATTCCTCAACCTGACACAGTATTATAGAGCAATTTACCTATTGCATATAATAAAATGGATAGATTCTCCAAATATCAGTAATATAAGAAATTGCCCAAATTATTTTTACTTCAAGAGTAGCTTCAATGTAGGGATGTTGATGATTTCGTCACATGAATTCTGTTTCAGGTGCTTCCACCATATTAGGTAGGATTAAGGTCAGAATTTTGACTTGGTCGTTCTATCTAAAACATGTACTTTCTTCTGTTTTAACCATACTTTGGTTAGATTTGTGTGTTTTGTGTCAGTGTCTTGCTGTAAGATCCACTTTTTCTTGTACTTCAATTCATAGATACTTTGACATTTTCATGTAGAATTTGCTGCTACATTTCAGAATTCATGGTTACGTTAATAATGGTAAGCCATTTTGGTCCAGAAGCAGCAAAGCAGGTCCAAACCATGATGCTACCACCACCATGTTTCAAAGAATGCAATCTTTGCCATTTGCCAAACATAACATTATTCATTCAATCCAAAAGGTTCTATTTTTGTCTATCTGTTCATGTAACATTTTTTCCAATAGCCTTTTGCTTATCCATGTGGCCTTTTGCAAAGTATAGATGAGCAGTAATGGTCTTTTTTTTAAGTAGTGACTTTTCCCCCGCAACCCTGCCATGCACGACACTATTATTCACTGTTATTCTGATGATGGTCTCATGAACGTGACATTTACCAATGCAAGACAGGCCTTTAGTTCCTGTGACATTACCCTGGGGTTCTTTGAAACCTCCTGGTGTATTATACAACTTTCTCTTGCTATATTACTGATTGGTTGATTACTCCTGTGAAAAATAACAGTGGTATGGAAGATTTACATATTTTTGTCATATATAAATATTATATTTATCTATGCATTAATTTCCTCAATTAATAATGTTTTTGACTCAGTTGTTAGTTGAGGTCTCTTTCTCTAATTTTAGAACAGATCATGTTTTAGATCATATTTATACATCAATATGGAAACTTCAAAAGGATTTCAACTTTTAAACATCACTGTATAAAGGGGAAAAAGTACATATGCTTACATAACAAATACAGAAAACATTACAAGCACAACAACAGCCCCTCAATGAAGGAAGGAATCTATCATGGTTAATGCATCTGCAGATTAGCAGAAAAATAAAAAGTGATCTCAAAAAAACCCAAGAAGGGACGTTGAGAAACATGACAAAATTCAAAATGTTTATACAGTGTCAAGATCTTCTATTAGGAGTACTTGTATATTGTAATTGAAATGTCATATGGAGACAGGACAAATTAAAAACTGCATGGTAAAACAGATGTAAAATTTGAGAGAAATAATCACAGTGGATTAATGAGAAGAGTTATGGGGAAAAAATAAAGGGAAACATGCTAATACAAAGGTTTTTTTTCTTTCTATGCATTTTAAAACTCTGCCTTTAGCAACTATTCTTTTATTCCATCTTATTCTTCTTACTTTCTTGTGCTTTCTATTATTTTACCAAACCCCAGCCTTCCCAAAAGGGAAGAGATGATTTCAAGTAAAGGCAAGGCATTCAGATATTTCCATGGTTGCCTCATAATTAGGTCAGTATAAGAATATGTCTCAGCTCATTAGAATTTATTTTTTTAAACTCTTTTCTTTCAATGTTTTTTTAATTAATTATATTTCATTAACAATGTATGGATTGTCTTATCTTTTTAGGTACTGGGTTATCTACTGTAGAGAAGGTTCTGTATCTCCTCCATTACATGGAGTAGAATTTTAACATTGGTGCTGGATTTTAAAAAAAATGATTTTTTAAAAATCTATCTTTGCAATTCTTTCTTCTTCTTTTCTTGTGTCTTATAGAATATGCTGTAATCTTTGCAGGCCATTGAGATATACTACTGACAAACAGCCTGAAAAACAGACAATAATGATTACTAATCATCTAGCCATTTTGTCAAAAACGTAATGCCTACCTTTATTAGAAATGTATTGTTACAGTGGTTGTCAGAGAATTCACTAAATCATTGATGTGTAAATGGTCCATATGTAAGAAAGCATGAATGCATTTTATTAGCCTGCCAGATCTAATTAGCCTGCCAGGTCTAAATGCAAAAGCAAAAACAATAAAGATTTACTCTGATGTCATAAAATAGACTAATTACTAAAATCATAGAACCATTACCAGGTTAATCATTTATAACATCTTCAAGCATCACCTAGCCATCACTGTGATTTCAAAAATGTGGTGTTCATTACTTATATATTGCCACAGCAATGACTATATGACCTGCTAAATTTATGGATGATCTCTGGTGAGAGTAAGATGGGGGTAGTGCATCCATCTTTGCTCTTCTTGACCTCTCAGTGACTTTCAGTACTATCAACCATGCTATCTTCTTCTTGGGCCAGCTGCAGGGTGTGGAACTGAGTGATGAAGAATTATACTGGTTCAGTTTCATTCTCCAAGGTTGATCCCAATCAGTGTTAATGGGGAATGAGAGGTCCAACCCACAGCCACTTGTTTGTGAGGTACCAGAGGGTTTGGCACTCTCTCCACTCCCTTTTAATATTTGCATGAAACTTTTCTGCTGCTGCCCTGGCACAACTCTACCACTGGAAGTAAGAACTGTGCCCACCCTTTTGGCCTTCCAGAAGGCCATTAAAAGTTTTCCAGTTGGCTTGGGGGCCAACTGGAGGTGGTTAACAAGGTAAGAAGACCTTATTCTTGTACTGTCCGTCTCTTAGTTCCTGTTTTGCTTTTTGCTTTTTTGCATAGTTTTAAAATTTTTAATTTTAAACTTTTAACTCTTTCAATTTGAAATATTTTCACAATTTGACTTCATTCCTTTGCTCATTCAGTGAAATGGTTCAACCTAATTTGCTTAACCATTTCATTAAACAGAAGTTATTCGTGAATAGCTTTTTAGGAATTTTATTCAATAGTCATAATTAAGGAAACATGAAAGGTCTTTAATTGAAAGACCTATTGTATACCCATACTTCTAATTCCAACTTGCCACACTTCTGTTTTAGTAACAATGAGCTTGACATAAAGCTAAAGATCATGATTATAATTTTAAAAAAACCTAGTGCTACAGCATTCCTTTTGATTTTGCTCAAAACCCTCTGTCTATGAAGAATACAATATAACCTCTGGTCATGACCATAATTTGTTCCATAACTTTGGTCGCAACCCAATTTGGTCATGGCCCGAACCTAATTTCCCCATTGGATTGTATGTAAATACAATCAATCCATTTCAGACCCCTACAAACTGTATATATATATTGTTTTTAAAGATTTTTAAGCACAAAAACAGTTAATTATGCCATAGAACTCATAGTGTAATAGTAAAGTGTAAAATCTTTTAATAACACTGATAGCTCCTCCTGCCTTTTTCTCGGCTGTCTTAGGGGCCCGGTTCTCCCACAAACTTGGCGGGAGGGCAGGAATGTTTAGGCTGGGCTGGCTTCTGTAACGCTCCTCCTGCCTTCCTCTCTGCAAGGAAGCCCCAGTGAGTAGTGGCCCAACACACGTCCTCCTTCCATGCTCCAAAGCCGAGCACCAGGGCCTTTCCAATGGGGAAATTGAAGGGGAAATCGGCCACGGCTGTGTTTGATCGCCACCCAAGTATATGTTTGTGACCAGATTCAAAAGTATTGTGAATTTTTTGGTTGGAATCTGATTTGGTCATGGTCAGAAGCATTTGTGACCAGAGGTTCTACTGTACAAATCTTACAATGTATTCCATTGTTGAACAATTTGTTCCATCAGGAACTTCTTCATAGCATTTAGACTAATTCTACCTTCTTATCTGTAATTTGAAGTACTCTATATTGTAATGTACTTCAGTAATTCAGATTAACTCACAGGACAGTTTTTACATAACATCCTTTACATCACAACATTCAAACATAACAACAAATTTGCAAATTATCTTCCCAGAGGAAGATGGAACTTTTATGGTGACTTTTCAATCATTGTTTTTGTTTCTGTTTCTGTTTTTACTTTTTTTTGTTTTCTGCTGTTATTGCAGTGGTTATTGTGTTACCTCTGTATAAGGATGTATTTCAGCTTATTTTAAAAGCTATTTCAGCATATAATAGAATGACCCCTCAAAATAAAGACATAAGTCACCCTTAATAAAAGAGAAATTACTGAAGCATGGTAAAGAAATGTCAGTATACAGTATATAAGACTAGTAGCTCTAGATTGAAAATAAAAAAGCAATTCCATTTTAGCAAGTCTTCTGTATCTTCTAGCTGGGCTCAGGCAATGTTTAATTTCTCTTTGACACAAGTGGTAGTCCTGCCACTTCTTGAGGAAAGGGTGGCCACAGGGGCCATTCCTAGACCCAAATGTTCTCAACATTTTTTTTTAGCTTCAAAGCTTTCAAAGATTCTGGGAGAAGCATATGAGCTAGAATCCTTTCAGGGTTCAGGCCTGACTATGAGACTGAGACAGCATTGATTGCACTCTTGGGTAACCTCTGGTGGCAGCAGGATGTGAGTGGTGCATGCATCGTTATTCTTCTTGAACACAGTCTTAGATACAAGCAACCATGTTACCCTGCTATAGTGGCTAAAGGTTATGGATTGACAGCATGGTGTTGTGCATGGTGGTGTTCTCCTCCTTCTGGGATCAGTTTCAACTGGTATTGATGGGAAAGAGAGAGTCTTGGACCCTACCTTTTCGGATGCTGCAAGGTTCAATACTTTATCCTCTCATTTAATATCTACATGAAGCCAAGGGCTGAGGTGATCTGACAGTTCAGGATAAGGTATGATCAATAAGCTGATAATAATCAGCTTTATATCTCTACTTTAGGTTAGCAGAATGGTACCATAATAATCTTTATCTCAGTGCCTAAAGTCTGTTATGGCCAGGGTGAGATGTAAAAAGCTTCATCTCAACCCAAGCTAGATCAAGTGACTTTGGGAGATGAACCTCCTAGTCCTGGATACCTTCTATGTTTGGTTCTGGATAAAGTTGCACTGACTGAGACAGAACAGTGCACAATTTTGGGGTCTTTCTGAATTCATAGCTTTGGCTAGAAGAATAGCTGGTATCCATGACTATGAGACCCTTTGTACAGCTTCATGTTGTGCCTGTTCATGGACTGGAAGGTCTTGCTTGCAGTCATTTAGGTCTTAATAACTGCAGAATAGGACAACTCACACCAGCTGACCCGTCCTGGCCAATTCGCCACAGGACAATTTGACATGGAATAACTCAAGAGAGGGACAAATGTATTGCAGTGGGTCCCATGGCCCTTGTCCCATGGCAATTTGGCTGAGGTGAGTTGGCTGTGGTAAATTGGCCACAGCAAGTTGTCCCATTCCACAGTGATTCATGCTTTTGTTGACCTCCAATTTGGATTACTATAATGTGCTGTAGATGTAACTGTCCTTGAAAAGCATTTAGAAGCTACAGCCAGTGCAGAATATGGCGGTGTTGGTTCATAGTGCCAGTTATTTTGTGTATTATATTCTCATGGTCACTCTGGACCATTACACACTTCGACCTAAACTGCTTGTTTCATATTTTGCTCCAACCTGTTTCTTAAGTCAACTTCAGAAATTACAATTCAGATTTTAGTGGATGATACTATACTGTTGTTTAGTACACACTATTGTATAGTCAGTAAAAGATCAAATTATTGTTCAGTTGTTGTTGTTGTTGTTGTTGTTTTCCATCCCATTCATGCAGAAAAGGCAAACTTGTTGATTGAATCCTGCTTTCTCCCTTTAGGGATTTTTCTTTCTTTCTCCATGCCTTTCCTTTGTTTTCCCAGATATTTTACCCAGTTAAATGCCTCCCTCACCATCACCCTTTCCACAGTATCTATATAGACTAAGGAATAAGACCTTCAATGAGATATGTAGGAACTGTTACCTGGGTAAAAAGGAATGAAGCATTTTTTCTTAAAATCCGATCAGCAAAATAACATATGGAAACAGTTCAGGTAGATGCCTCCTTAAATTATAAGAGGAAGAGGAGATGTACTGCACAATCAGATATACAAAATTCTATTATTCTAGCTAATCTCAAGGAATAGTATTAGCTTTCATGGATTTATTAATCTGCCCTATCTAGTGGTGCTGACATTTATTTTCTCCCATCCTACCTTGGAGTATCTTCATTGATGCTGCAATAATCAAAGCAATGAAGAACAGGTTCTTCTTTTGTTCCTGGGTTTCTTTGTTATTCCAGGGAAACTTTGATGTGAGGAAGAATCGGTAGTTCAGTTTCATAGAAACAAAGTGGCAATCTCCCAATATTGCAACTTAAAATATATATATTAAAAAGGAGTTGAAAGAAAGGGAAGTTTTGTCATGCTGTGGGAAGTGGGTGGGAAACCAAAGGGAGCATGCTTCATCCAAAAGCATTATGGGCAAAAACACAAAAACTCTCCAGGGAGAGATGCAAGGGTTGAATAGAGCATGAGTTTCTAAGGTTGAAGATAGTTTTCTGATATAATAGGCTATTGTGAAATCAGCCCCAGATTATTTTAAAACATATTGCTCATCAGCAGGAAACATAGAACCTTGGGAGACAAGCTATAGAAAAGAAAGTATTGCAGCCAGTTAAGCTAGGATGCTACTAGAATATGACAAAGCTTTAAAGGACTTAAGATAGATCAGGTCAAAGAACAGCTTTGAATAACAGCTGAGAAACCTGCACACAGGACATATTTGCTGGGAATAGGCAGAGAATGATATAATCTATCCTTCACTTAGGAACTGTGAGTGGTGAGTACTGCCATGGATCCGTCTTCTATCAGAAAGGAGGTTAGGTTGACTTGGCATTAGTTGAGGTTCATATTTTAGTTGTTGTGCATGGTATACAAGCCAGACCATCCATGCTGCTAAGTCATCTCAAATAAATTCATTTTGCAATCCATGACATTTCAGAAAATAATTCTTTTTCCTAACTATTATTTCTATTGTAGCTGGATGTGATCTAGCTTGCTCCTCTATTTGCACACACTTGCCTCTATTTTTCTTATCACTTCTGTTTTTATACGCTTTCGTTCCAATATCTTTTAATCAGATTTGTATCTCATACTTCCCTAATAGGAATCCTCCTGAATCCTTAATACCCTGAACACTGAGATAAATTAGAAAAATCTCTCCTTTAGTCTTCCAGAAAGCAGACTTACTGCTTTAACCAGCGGGAAAATCACCTGCATATTTTTGTCTGAGTTTAACGCCAGTATTTGCAATGGAAATGACTCCCAAGTGAATTGAAATGACAGCCTAAACAGTAGTCTCTGTGGCAATAGCAGACATAGCTAAACCCATTTAAATCAATCAGCTTAGAGCAATCTGTGTCTGGGATCAGACAGACTGCTTTAGAACCATAACCAGCAAATGTTCTGATGCTGAGCACTACTTTTTAGCAAAAGTACAAAAGAAAATGATATGGGGGAGGGGAGAGAATCTCCTTTCTCCATGCCTGTCCCTTGTTCTCTTCTCACTCCCACACATTTATTGAATAAGAGGTTGTTTTCTTTTCACTGAGTCTCCCCAAGAGATTCATAGAACTCTTAACATCCTCCTCCTCCTCCTGAATCACACATTCCTTTCTTCTACACATCAGTTCTACATTTCTTTCCTTTCCTTTTTTTACCTTTATGTAGCACTATGTTCTGCTGTACTAGGAAAATTGTAGAGAAAGTACTCTTACTCTCTTAACTTTTTTAAAGAAAAGAAAATTGTAACACAAACATAAAAAAGAACTATAAGAAGCTTCCAAGAAAATATTTCTCCGTTTCCCATTTTTTAGTCTCCCAGTTGAAACAGACTTAGACAAGCTCAACTACAGTTTTTAACTTTCCTGGGGCTGGTGATTGGAGCTGCTGACTACAAGGGGGAAGTCAGAGAGACAAAGAAGACTAAGGTAGTAGCCTTCAACTCCATTTCATTTGAACTTTCCTGGGGCTGGTGATTGGAGCTGCTAGCTACAAGGGGGAAGTCAGAGAGACAAAGAGGACTAAGGTAGTGGCCCATATGTATTATTGCTATTTTGGTTTATAGATATATGATTCACTAGATTGTGAGTCTATTTTATTTCAAAATGACTGGCTTAGTTCAATGTAATAGCTGTTTTGCACCTGTCTTTCACAGTACTCTTTTCAAATTTGGATACTGTCCCCTTTGGTAACAAATTACTAGTCTACATAGACAGATTACCTATCTAGAATCTCTAATCTGCACTCTCCAAGCAGAAATTAGATGTCCAATTCGGCCATTCCACTCTATGCAGATGCCATGCTATCAGCCTCCTCTACCGCAAAGATCCTGCAGGAGAAGAGTAGTCTGGACAACTGTGGGATCTGGCAGGGTGAGAGCTGTGATCCAACATAACAGATATAGCCCCCTTGCTGACATTAATGGGGACACTAAAGAGACAAGTCAAGGTAGTTGTGATAATGATGACTCAAATAAGCAGGGGGTCGTGGTCCAAAATGAAGAACTTTCTTCGGAAAGGCAAAATGGGGAACCAGATATCATACATCAGTCGCACAAGAAGAGCAAAGTATGCAAAAAGAGAAGTCACCTTCTGGTTGGTGATTCAATCATAAGGGATGTAAATTTAGGAAAGGATATGGAGGTTTTAAAAGAGGTCTGGTGTCTACCAGGTGCTTCTGCCAGCAGAGACAAGAGGCATATTCTTAAGCTAGTCAAGAATGCAAGTAAGATGCTATTATACATCTTGGCACAAATGATCTGTCCCAAAAAGATGTACTTTCTGTGCAGAATGATTTCCAGAGCTTGGGGTATGAACTTAGTAGTATAGGTTGTAGGCTTATCTTTTCCGAGGTTTTACCAGTATATAAGGAACAAAAAGGGAAGGGCCAGTGTGTAGCAGAGTTTAATGTGTGGTTAAAGGAGTGGAGAAAAAGGGAAGGCTTTGGTTTTATTAGTCATGATGTCTGCAGCTGGTCCAATGAAAAACTGTACAAAAGAGATGGTTTGCACCCATCCAAGAAAGGGATTGAATTACTTGGCATTAAATTCACAGATTTTCTGGAAACATTTAAACTGAACAACAGGGACAGAGAATTAATTGATACAGAACATTTCTGTCCCCAGCAATCTAAAACTCATAGGGTTGTCAATGCATGTAACATAGATGTTTGTGCGGGTAAGATTATCACTCCTGCTGTCGAGCAAAACCAAGATTTAATAGTGAGTGCCATACCATGTGCATGAATCATACAAGTGGCAAGAAAATAGAGGCAGTCAGACATAACGGTTCCACCACAAAACCGCGGTAGACTAAAGCGCGTGTGACTAAAGCGCGGTGACAAAACCGCACCGTCAAAACCGCGCGACAACAGCGCGCCAACAACAGCGCGCTGACAGAAGCGCGCTGTAACATAACCCTAAAAATAACCCTAAACCTAACCCTAAACCTAACCCTAAACCTACCCTAAACCTACCCTAAACCTAACCCTAAACCTAACCCTAAACCTAACCCTAAACCTTACCTTAAGTTAAATCGCGCTTCTGTCGGCGCGCTGTTGTCGGCGCGCTGTTGTCGGCGTGCTGTTGTTGGCGCGCTGTTGTCGGCGCGTTTTTGACATCGCGGTTTTAGCGCCGCGGTGTTGTCGGCGCGCTTTTGACGTTCGCGGTTATGTCGTGCCACGGACATAACACAGGTTATGTAGACAGTAAACACGGGGTCAATCAAAATGTACTCAAATGTCTATACACCAATGCACAGAGTATGAGGAATAAACAGGGTGAATTAGAAATTCAAGTAAATGAGGGTAGATACGATATTGTTACCATTACAGAAACTTGGTGGGATGAAACCCACAAATGGAACAGAAGGATTTAAATTATTTAAAAGAAATAGACCAAATAAAAGAGGAGGTGGGGTTGCACTATATATAAGAAATAGGTACATATCTACAGAAATAGAGCACAACAATGATGAGAACTATCTTGAATGCATTTGAGTCAATATTAAAGGTTGGGGGGGGAGGCCTTGCCATAGGTCTATACTACAGGCACCCAATCAAGAAGAGGAAGTAGATGAACGTTTTGCTAATCAGCTAACTAAGGTATGTAGGAAGCACACCATAATAGTAATGGGAGATTTTAACTACCTTGACATCAACTGGGAAACAAACTCTGCACCAAGTGGAAGATCCAACAGGTTCCTAACAAACCTAGCAGACAACTTTGTTTCCCAAAAAGTAGAGAAGGGAACAAGGGGATCAGCCATATTGGACTTAATTCTCACTAACAGAGAGGAAATAGGTGTTGAAGCCACAGGAACCCTGGGAGCAAGTGATCATGCAATATTCGAATTCAACATTATGCAAACACAAGTAGTAGAACAAAGTCAAACTAGAATCTTAGACTTTAAGAGAGCTAATTTCAATAAACTTAGAGAGAGCTTGGGAAGAATTCCATGGATGAGAATCCTCAAGGGGAAAACAATTCAAGAAGCTTGGAAAATTATGAAAACTGAGATTACAAAAGCCCAATGTAGCATAATACCAATGAAGAAGAAAAATAACAGCTTCGAAAAGAAACCAGCATGGCTGCATAAAGAACTCTGACAAATTGAAAGACAAAAAAAGATAAGTATAAAAAGTGGAAAGAGGGGGGCAGAATATCAGCAAATCGCCCGAGCGATTTGTAAAGATGAAGTGAGGAAAACTCAGGCTCACAATGAAGAAAGGCTTGCCACATAAGTAAAAAATAACAAAAAATCTTCTTCCAACATGTTAAATACAAGAAAAAAGTTAAGGAAACAATTGGTCCATTGCTGGGAGAAAGTGGCAAGAAGATGACAAGCAACAAGGAGAAAGCAGAACTATTTAACTCATTTTTTGCATCTGTCTTTCCCTAAAGGGATAAAACAGTCCAACCTATGAAAAACAGCACCACAAAAATCAAATTAGGAACACAAATTGAAATAGGGAAGAAAATGGTAAGTGAGCACCTGTCTACCCTAGACGAGTTCAAATCACCATGACCAGATGGATTACACCACAGGGTTCTGAAGGAACTGGCAGACAAGATCTCAGAACCACTGAACTATATCTTTCAGTGATCCTGGAGCACCGGGGAACTGCCAGAAGACTGGAAAAGAGCTGATGTGGTTCCCATCTTCAAAAAAGGAAAAAAATAGATCCAGGAAACTATAGACCTATCAGCCTGACCTCAATACCAGGAAAGATTCTGGAAAAGATAATCAAGCAACAAATTAGCGAACACCTAGAAGTAAACAAAGTAATAACCAAAAGCCAACATGGGTTTGTCAAAAACAGATCATGCCAGACTAATCTTATTGCATTATTTGACAAAGTGACAAAATTAGTGGACCAGACATAATTTACTTGGACTTCAGTAAGGCATTTGATAATATAGACCATAACCTACTACTAGATAAAGTAGAAGAATGTGGGTTGGACAGCATCACCACCAGATGGATTCATAACTGGCTGACCAACGGCACTCAACCTGTAGTCCTCAATGGAACTGCATCTACATAGAGGGAAGTATGCAGTGGCTCTGTTTTAGGCCAGGTACCTTTCAACATCTTCATCAATGATTTGGATGAGGGAATAAATGGGGAACTCATCAAATTTGCAGATGACACCAAGCTGGCAGGAACAGCCAACACTCCAGAAGACAGGCTTAAGATTCAGAAGAATCTTGACAAACTTGAACATTGGGCACTATCTAATAAAATGAAATTCAATGATGAAAAGAGTAAGGTTCTACATTTAGGCAAGAAAAACAAATTGCAAAGGTACAGTATAGGTGATAACTTCCTCAATAGTAGTAACTGTGAGGTGGATCTTGGGGTCCTAGTGGATAACCATTTAAATATGAGCCAGCAGTGTGCAGCAGCTACCAAAAAAGCCAACACAGTTCTAGGCTGCATAAACAGAAGGATAGAATCAAGATCACGTGAAGTGTTAATACCACCTTAAAATGCCTTGGTAAGGCCACACTTGGAATACTGCATTCAGTTTTGGTCACCACAGTGTAGAAAATATGTGGAGACTCTAGAAAGAGTGCAGAGAAGAGCAACAAAGGTGATTAGGGGACTGGAGACTAAAACATATGAAGAACGGTTGCAGGAAATGAGTATGTCTAGTTTAATGAAAAGTAGGACTAGGGGAGACATGATAGCAGTGTTCCAATATCTCAGGGGTTGCCACAAAGAAGAGGGGGTCAAACTATTCTCCAAGGCACCTGAGGGTAGAACAAGAAGCAATGGGTGGAAACTAATCAAGGAGAGAAGCAACTTAGAACTGAGGAGAAATTTCCTGACAGTTAGAACAATTAATCAGTGGAACAGCTTGCCTCCAGAAGTTGTGAATGCCCAACACTTGTAGTCTTTAAGAAAATGTTAGATAGCAATTTGTCTGAAACGGTATTGGGTTTCCTGCCTAGGCAGGGGGTTGGACTAGATCTCCAAGGTCCCTTCCAACTCTGCTATTGTATTGCATTGTATAGTTTCAATTGGGAAACTGTAAGTATCATAGATCAAGTTCCCTCCAGAAATGTTAGGGAATTGCTAGAAGTTTGGCATTCAACAAATCACCTATTAAAATAACTATAGAAATAAACTACATCTACACACCATTCAAGTAAGACAATAAAAAGCTAAAGAAATTTTAAAAAGCCCAGACCATGTCCTTTTTAACACCAATACTCAAACAACCAAGGATTTACACCAGGCAAACAATCAAGTGAAAAACAATATCCTAATCAAGGAACGACCAATGAGAAAACCATACCCACACCAAAATTGCAAGAGCAAGCCACTGTATATAAAACACAGCAATTCCCACACTTACTCATATGATGATGTTACTGAGTTGGGTGACATTTATTACTGAGTTTGTAATAAAACTTCTGCAAGTGAAAAAATCAATCTTAATGACTCGAAAGTTCAACTTTGAGCTACATGTATTCTCTTGTATTAGAACTTCTAATCAAAGCATAAGATGAGACAATGCGTCATACTGTCTCAATGTTGTGGTCATTATCGAAGTGTAATGGTCAGAGCATGGTCAAAAATCTGTCCCTCTGAAATTCTGTTTTGCGGCTAAACAAAGTAACTATTTGATATCCAGAAGAAGGAAAAATTCAAGAAAATCTGTTCTGGATAGAACATAAATATGATTCTGTAGACATATTTGAAGCAGAATTCAAAATGAATAGAAGATTAGTATCAGTGGTAGATCCCTCCCTGCAAATATATACTAATTCGGTGTTTTTCAACCACTGTGCCGCGGCACACTAGTGTGCCGTGACATAGTGTAAGGTGTGCCGTGGGAAAAACACTTTATATATAGTCAATATAGGCACAGAGTTAAATTTTTTTAACATTTTCTAATGGTGGTGTGCCTCGTGATTTTTTTTCATGAAAAAAGTGTGCCTTTGCACAAAAAGGTTGAAAAACACTGTACTAATTCATATGAGAGTTTTCACTTAAAGCACAGGGTAAAAGAAATGGTTTCCATTCTTCCTCCACATTTATCAAAATCAGTATTTGCATTAATGTTCATGGTATATACATTGAAAAACCTATTGTTAAGTAAATATGAAATTCACGACATTTATAATTGGGATCTTGGATGTTTCCAAAGTAGATCCTTGTTGTGAATGCACTCTGTATCAAACTTCAGGATAATGTGGCCTTTTACTTCTAACTCTAATACTGTAAGTTTAACTCTGAAATGTTAACAAAGCACTAAGGCAATGAATAAATTGTCAGAGCTGCCACCCAATGCTCCCCACAATCTTTTATAGTTACTTAGTAATTAGGCCAACCTGCACCTCACACGTGCACACATCCATCCCCTGGTAACCCAGAACAAATTAATCATGGATTGTTGTCAGTCAGCTATCACTAGCTTTGTAGATTTACTCAGCTGTTTGTGGAGTGAGCAGTGAAGCCTGGTGAGTCTTGGCAGCTGGCCCGGGTTTCTCCCCTGAATGGCAGCTCCAGGCCTCTGGGCTGGCTGGAGCTGACATGCGGCCCCTTCCCACAAAAACAGCATTTGGGGAACTAAAAATTTGGGGAACTACAAATTACAGTCAGTTAGGAGTCGAAGGACCCCTTCCTCCCGGTATTGTGGATGTTTGTTGTGGAATCTCGCTATCAGGTGGGGTGCCCTACAGTGCTTGCTATGAACTCACGATGCCTCCAACAGGGGATAACCTTTCCATAAAACAAGGTATTGTAACCGTCCCCTGTGCCACCTGGTATCTAGTATATCTTGCACTACATAGTGCTGTTCCCCATCTACAGTAACCGGGGCTGGTGGCCGTAGCGGGTCTCCTCTGATATCAGATGCCTGAACTGATCGGAGCAGGCTGCAGTGGAAGACTGGATGTGTTTTCCCCAGTAGAGGGGGGAGTCTTAGCTGCCCTGTGTCTGGGCTAATAACTTGTACGATTGGGAAAGGCCCAATGAATTTGGGCCTGAGATATTTAGTGGAGAGGTATACCCTCTGGCCTATGTGGAAAGGTCCTTGTGCCTTCCGCCTTTCATTGGCATTCTTTTTATATGTGGCAAAAGAGTGACATAACGCACCCCTCACCACTTTCCAAACTTTTTGCATCTGGGCTATCCACTCCTGTGAGATCATGTCATCTGGGTGCACTTGCAGACACTCCAGAATTGCGATGAACTCCTGCCCTGTGGCCACATGAAATGGGGTAAACCCCGTACTTTTATGCAGTGCATTGTTATATGCAACCTCTGCAAAGGGACGGAGTTCAGCCCAATCGGTCTGTTGCTACTGGACGTAACATCTTAAGTAGCGCTCCACTATCACATTTGCTCTCTCCGCAGCACCATTGGTCGCGGAGTGGAAGGCTGTACTAAGTCCCTGTGAAGATCCCACCATTGCCACGAATCTGTGCCAGAACTGGGCAGTGAATTGCACTCCCCTGTCTGAAATTATCCTTTTGGGGATGCCATGGAGTCTGTACACATGGGTAATGAACAGTTTGGCCAGCTTCCTAGCAGATGGAAGGCGGGTACATGCTACAAAAAGAGCCTGCTTGGAGATCAGGTCTATTATCGGCCAAATGACCTTGTTCCTTTGGCTGTCCGGTAAATCCACAATGAAGTCCATGGCTATCTGTTCCCATGGCCGAATTGGATCTGCTACCTGCTGTAAAAGTCCAGGAGGCCAGCCAGTGCAAATAACACAACTCCTTACATATTCCTCTATATTCCTCTTCATGTGGGACCACCAGAACTAGCGATTTACTAAATGCAGAGTCTTGAGGAACCCAAAATGTCCAGCCGAGCGAACGTCATGGCAGCAACACAGCATGGCCACCCATACCACACTTGGTACATATAACTTCGACCCCTTCCAGGCAAAGCCCTCTCGCTCTGTTAATAAAGTTTGATTTTCTTGAAACCACTGGTCCATTGGGAGTGCTACTTTGATTGCTCTGGTGAGGTCCTCCCCCTAGGCATACAAGTTTGGTACCAGTGGGGCCTGTTGACTGACTAACACCCTAGGCTGTGAGGTCAGGATGATAGCCTGCATTAAATCCTCCCTTTTATTATGATACTGTGGTTTGCAGGAGAGGGCATCATCTAAGAAGTTCTTGCTCAAATGCTTGCTGACACACTGTTGCCCACACAACTGGGCTTCCTAGTCAAGGGTTTGTCGTGAGATGTTTTGTGCATAAGATGTCGGTTAGTGGAAGGGCCACTTGGGCAAAGGATGGGATGAACTGGCAATAGAAATTGGCAAACACTAAAAAAACTCTGCAACTGCTTGTGGGTTTTGGGAGCCTGCCAGTCCAACACCACCTTCACCTTTGCGGAGTCCATCTCCAACCCTTTACGTGAAATGTGGAACCCAAGGTAATCCACCTGCATCCTATGGAATTCACATTTAGTCAATTTGATGTATAAATGTGCATCCAGCAGCTTTTTAAGCACTTGACGTACAAGAATTACATGTTCCTCCATGGTTTTGGTATATATAAGAATATATAAGAATATAGCCTAAATAGAGGTGTACCCCTTGATACAGATGATCATGCAGCACTTCGTTAATTAGCTGCATGAACACGGCTGGGGCTCCTTGCAGTCCAAAGGGCATAATCTTGAACTGGTAACTGCCTAGAGGACAATTAAAGGCTGTCTTCCATTCGTCACCAGCCTGAATGTGAATCCCATAGTATGCCTCCCTGAGATCTAATTTCATGAATATGTATCCCTCTGCTAACCTAGCCAGCATGTCCTTCATTAAAGGGAGAGGGTACTGATATTCCACACAGACAGCATTAAGGCCCCGAAAATCAACACAGAGGCGTAAGCCGCCATCCTTTTTCTCCCGGAAAAGAATGGGGGCAGCCACTTGATCTAGCTGGCTGAATAAAGCCCCATTTTAAATTCTTTTCTATGTATACCCTCATTTCTGCTAGCTCTTGCTGGGTCATAGAATACATTCAAGGCTTTGGCAGTTTAGCCCCAGGGAGTAGTTCCACTGCACAATCTGTGGGGTGCTTTGATGCTAAAGAGTTCTACTCCCTCCTCCCCACCTGAAAAGATTTCTGTTCAAACTGCCACTTGGGCATGGCCAGCACGTGACTCATCTGGCCTCCTGGCTGGGAGTTTGGAGAGGAGCCTGAGAAAGAGAAGGAAATAAGATAGGAGAGGTTTCTGTGGGGCAAGGCTGAGGGAGAGAAGAGGATAGGATAGGGGAGGCTTCTGTGCAGCATGCCTGATGGAGAAGGAGAGAGGAGAGACCGATCATAACTACTCATTAATTTTCAAGCTGTAAATGTCGATTTATCAAGCCTGATCACATAGTTTCGTAGCAGAGCATGGGTATTCAGCTATTTCTTTTTCAAATTACAAAAAACTTTATGCATACAAAAAGAATTGTTCTCCAGCATTTTAACCACTATACCACAAGATCTTGATATCTAACTTATATTAATCTCATGATCGCAATGAATTTAAAACACATTTCTTTATTCTCACACATTATTTCTTTCTGCATCCTAGACAATATTTTGAGACAATCTGAACTCAAATTATATTAGCAATATTTCCCAATATCCTTTGCATAACCCAGAACTATAAAAAGTGGACATAATCCCCCTTTTCCTTTCATTGATGGGATAATGAAGATTCTTTTTTTAACCAGTTTTCTGGTGGAATGCTTATTATATTTATATGCAAAAGTAGTGCACTTTTAATTACCAAGAATTCTGGGAGTTTTATATTCTAACCTTTGGCAACGAGGATGATAAAACGTGTTTTCCCTTCCTTCTTTTCTTGGCTCATCAATAGACAAAAGTGATGGGAAACACAATCATAGAATAGGAAAGGCAAAGAATGATGGATGCCACCAGTCAAGGCCAATGGTAAGCATGGTGCAAACCAGGTCCCCACAAATTACCAAAGCCAAAGAGTGTATGCTATTAAGCCTTTTGAAGTCAGCTTGATTTCTAGTTTAAACACATGGTTCAAACAGCATTAGGCAACAGAATATCAATTTAGAACTGATGAAAGAAATGTCCTTCTGGGTTCGGCTCCAAGTGGGAAAAAGACACTGGAGATATGGAGGCTGCTTGGAAAGATGGTTTCTTGGTAGACAGGACCACATGGCTTGAGTCCTGAACAGAAAAGGTTATCACATGCTTCAATGTTGGTGAAGAAGAAGAGAAGGGCTGAGGAAGGGGCTTGCTAGGCTTTTTATAACCTGTTCAGTCCTACTTCTCTGTTTCCTGTTCCTGTGTAAGAAATGTATTCTGATTGGTTGTCAGACTCCCATGGGGCCATGCAGGGGCAACTCTTTGGGCTGCGTTTTGAATCCAGGTTTGGTTGACTTCTCAGATGCCATGTGGTCAGTTGGGGCCAATATTATCATGCTTTCCTGTAGCTGAAGTGGAGAAGTCTTTATTATGTAAAGTGGACTAGCTCAACCTTCTTAATGGCCCATTAAAAAGTGGGGATGGGCAGGAAGTTACAGGCAGCTACTCTGTCTTTTAAAACATGTTTCTTTCTTTTCACATCCAGAGAAATATTCTGCCTTTTCAATATTTCCTAGGATATTTCATTTTTCTGTGAGAGGGCTGGGTGATAACTTCCTACAGAACAACCTAGAATATTTGTAGATGAGCTATTAGAAGAGCCTGCAAGTTTTAGACAGAGAGTTTCTCTATAATGTTTAGAAATTAGACAAGCCACTCTAGCAATGGAGAAGGAGAAAGGAGGGAGTTGAGACAAATAATAGCAGAACCCTGAAAGTCTGAGTATAAGGAAAAGGGAAAACAATTGCTGCAACACTTCATTTAGTATGTATCTCCTGAACAAATATTGAAGAAAATGTACATTTCCCATTTACAGTTTATACTTGGAACATGGAAGAAAATATTAACAACCAAAATAAACAAGAACTAACCATTAAAACACGAGAAAACAGGTACCAACCATGCAAACTAGCCTCATTTCACAAATATTGCAGCTTTCATATTACTTTACCTTTACAATGCATAATAAAATTAATAAATGCCCTACCAAATTTAAAGGGACAGATTGAGAGGGTTACCACACCTAGGCCTACACACAGGCTGATCCAACATATGTTGAAACCTGATATGAATGCTAAGATAACTCACATTCATTCTTTATCCTCTTTTTCCTCATCTGATAGACAGAGTGTGAATGTAGGACAAATATTTCACTCTGCTACCCATCCGTACCATTTTGCTGCTGATATAACTGCAGCTTTTTGTAGTACTGATGTTAAGAACGCATATGAAGACAGGAATGGGAGATGATTGTGAACAAGTCTAGCACAAAACCAGGAAAAGGCTGGTTCATTGAGGCAAGTGACTTATATTTGAACCAGAAATGAGAAGCAAGAAAAGGTAATGAATATAATAGACTGAGACTAATGTCTGAAAGCCCTATCACAGGTACCTTTTATGGCTGTCTTTGGAAAAAAAAAGAGAAAAGAAAATAGATAGAAATTGACAAAAGATAGTTAGCCTCCTAACAGGTGCCTCAAACAGAAAATCTAAAATCTGGATTGAGGTCAAATCCACTAGAAATTTAAACATCTGAAGCATAACCTCAGTGTTTTAACAAACAAAATAATAACAATTAAGTGAAGCAGTCTTGGTTAAATAAATATATGTTTCTAATAGCTGTGACTAAGTAGATGCTTCAATCTCTTTCCCTCCCTCTTTCTTCCTCAAAATCTATTTGTAGACAGTGCAAACAAAAAGCCTGTAACAGTTGCTAAATTTACTTGGGAAAAGGCGAGGTTTGTGGGGGGTTTTTTAACATGGAGAAAGAGGCTAACATTGTCCGTTACAAAGAATGATAACTATCCATCATTACAAAAAGCGTCCAACAAATGAAGAGTAATTTCATCAGAAGCAAGTGATTATGTAGTCTGCCCATCTCCATACTGGATGGAATATTTTGAAATGTAATTTCAGAAAAGAGTGTTCCACAACTCACCCTCTCGTGCACATTGATTATTCCTTTCCAAACACTGCTCAACCACATTTGTGCACAGGTAGAATTTTGTGCACACTCCACAGAAGAACAAACAGATTTTTTTTAAAATGTTTGAAATATATGGATGAGGCAAGCAGAAAACAGAACAAAATCAATGGCTGTAGATACATCACAGGAACTGAATGAATGATATGTGGAAATTCAGTATATCCAGTATGAAAGTTCCCTTAGTGTGGTGGAAATAAGTAACAGAAAAGCACCCACATTTGTAGTGGGGTCCAGATATTAACCACAATGATATTCATCTGAAAACTTCACATATATTCTACTGAATTATCCATCTCTTTTTTTTCTTTACACAGAAAAAAACTCCTAAAATACCAAGAAAAAAACAGCTGCTTTCTTCAATTAGAGCTTTCTTCAATTAGAGCAATAGGAACCATCCATCTAAAATTTTAGGTATAAATGAACATTTAATTTTGAGACAGGAATTAAATCCTTGCTTGGGTTGCATTCATGGATTTGCTAAAAGAAGACTGAATACAAACTTTCTCAGCGGATGCCCAATATTTATTTATTTATTTATTTATTTATTTATTTATTTATTTATTTATTTATTTATTTATTTATTTATTTATTTATTTATTTATTTATTTATTTATTTATTTATTTATTTCTGCTACTGGTGGAATAAATGGTGTATGCCACCATTGATGTTCAGCTTTTAATGTAAAATAAAAAAGCCCAGTAGCATACTTTCCCATCCCTGGTAATAAATATATGCAAAATGGGATTTTAGAGAGTAATAAACAGGGCATTAGGAAGTGAAGAGATTTATTATTTTGTTTTGGATTGCCTGAAACATTTATAAGAAAGAAATGTCCTCCACTGTAATTGTGGGAATAAAATAAAAGTGGCAAGGAGGTTATGCATGTAAGTCTGCCAGTTTGGATGCAGACAAAAGGAATCCATTAGCAAACTGATAAAGATTAAATTGTAAAGAAAAAACAAGGTACTTTCAATAGCTTCATTTGCACAAATACAAGTGTCCACGTGCACACACACATAACATACACACCTAAATGAAAGTACTATTTTGTGGAGATTATTTTGGAAATATGTTACTGGTGTTTTGTATATGCTGCTGTGGTTAGTATAGTTAAATGATTAACGAAAGAAAATATTAATTCTCAGTCTCCTTTGTTTTAATAAGAATGGACCACCTGTTGTCCATAGTCTGTGTAGTTTCTGAAACTATGATGCTGAAACCAAAATGCCAGCTTCTTGCAGTGTAGCCTTTGCCTTAAAAGCTCAAAAGGAAACCTTTTGTAATCTACAGAGTTTAAATAAGGGTAAATAAAAACATCCCCACAATTTTGATGCTGTCTCACTTCATCAGATGAACTCATGGGAAAATGTGTGAAATACGTTAATACTGTTCCAAGTAATCTATACATTGCATTCACAGAAGTTATATTTTTCAGAATGTTGGCTTTGGATTGTGCGTTAACAGATTATAATATAGATTTGATTACACTGAGATATGACATTGCATTAAATCAGTGACACTAAATGGTTTTAGTTAGTTATGCACATTTATTAAAATCTTGAAAGGTAAGGGAAGAATTTGCCTCTGCTGTCATAAAAGTGCTCTATGCAACAATGAATTACTTAGGTGTCTATCATATTTAATCAAGCAATGATTTAAATAGCCAGCAGGTGGCAGTGGCAGTGCCTATTTTGGCTTTCCTATTAAACAATAAAAGCAGCACAAGTGCTGGCTGCATTGCTGTGCCAGAGTCATCTCAGTTGCTTTTGCTGTTACACTTCACTTCACTTCAGATGCTGTTTACAGAGGTGCCCCTCCTTGCAGCCTGGACTATCATACACTTTTCTTTAGGGAATTCCAAGCCTGGTGCTGACTGGAGATGCCACTGTGAGGATCATTTCATTGGTCCGGGATGAGTCGACAGAGCTTGGAGGTGAGACATGCATGCTATTCAGTGGGACACTGTTGAGCCCTCAACTGCATGATTTTGCTTCCCACTTACTCAAACAATACCTATCTTCTTGTAATGCTGTAGCAGAGGGAAGTTCCAAAATGTCTGTTAAGGAATTCATGAAGCTTTTATCAATAAGCAGAGAAATAGCCAGGCTACTGAAATACTGGATGACCAGTTGCAATATAGCATTACAATTTTCTGTTTTTAATTGTGGTGCAGAATTGAGAACTGCTTTAAATGATGCTCCTCTTGTGTAGTGGAATGATGACATAATGAAGGATACTAGCCAAAACTCTCTTTCCCATGAAATTATTAAGTGGTATGGAAGTCTTGCCTTATCTTCTCCCCACCTCAGGTGAGAATACTAAACTGAATCAGGAAAAGAGGCTCTACAAGGACTGTGGAAGTATAGCTAGACTCTGTGGGAAACAGGTGGAATGATGTAGTCCATGAATGATCAACTATCTTTTAATCCTTCATTCTTCAGATGTGATTTTTAGTTTCTCCAGCTTTGAATTCCACTTATTTTATAGCTCAGCTATAAAGGATAAATTCAAGGAGATTTACTGCCAAGCAGATGTCTCTTTTGACCTATAGTACCAGAGGGTCTCTTTGCCTTACTTTGAGAAATAGTGATGCATTTTGCTATGTGGTAGTCCAGGCATCAACAGTTGTTTTTCTATCAATATTCCTGTCAGCAAAGCCCACTAGCATTCATTAATTCCAGGTATGTCAAGCTTTAAACAAGGGTCTGTGCAGCTTTCTTCCAAAAGAGCTACCACTTCTGTTTTTATCACCTGAACTCCTACTGATCCCCCCCCCCTCTCTCTCACACACACTCATATTACATTGGAGAGAGAACAGTGGCAGTTTATTTGTCAGGTTGAGCTGGAATTTATCAATCTTAGATTGTGTGGATTGCGATAAAGAAAAACTTATTCAATCCTAGCTATTTCTTTCAGTTCTCAGTGTTTTGTAATCTTTTGTAATCTGTACTTTGTATTTACTTTGATTAGGAATTTCAGTATGTCTCTTGTGCATAGTGTCTAGATGTGCAAGGCAACAAATATGACATTAAGCACCTTTTTTATATGATCTCTGCCTGGTTTCTGAAAGAATGAGCATTTCATTCTATTTTCTTTGTTTGGGTTTTATTAAAAAGATAATATCACATTAAAAGGGAAATTAATTATTTGTACAATTAACCACTTGCAACTTACTAATAGATGTTTTAGAAATCTAGTTTTGTAAAAATAGAAAAATCATTATATTTTAAACTTATTTTTAGTATATTTTTTGATGTCCAATAATGCTGAAATCCAATAATTTAAAGTGAGTTTAGGATTTTTTTTTGAAAACTGTTAAATCTCTCCTAAGATTTATATTAAATAGTTTTGAATATCTTGAGACTGGATATTTTACATTCAGGATACATAGTATTTTAGTTCAAAATATTATGGTAAAATCTTTTCACACATTGTTTTGAAATAATGTGAAAATTATCAAGTATATCATGATTACAAATGCAAAATATAGCTTTGTGTATGCACATTTGGGTATGTATGCCTGCATTTATATCTGTTTTGTAGTGATAGTGGTGAAGGTGTTAGTTAGACAAACCCAGTTCAAGTACCATTAGCCAAAGAGATTTACTGGATAATGTTGAGGCAATCATCCTGTTGTCCCAGGGACTAGACCAATGAATAAAAAAACATGAGGGTGACGATAAGGACAAGTTTATTCTATGCAAAATAGGCAACTGGTGTTCCTCAAAGCAGGTGCAAACTCCCCCCCCCCAATCAAATCACAACCTTTATACCTAAAATCTCAAGCAAAGATCCTGTGGTCTTAGGGGTTATCAAAACAAGCATGTTTTATTAATAAAACAAACATTTCTCAGGTCTGATATATATCATGTAGGCAGCAAAATTCAAACTTAAATCAAAGCAAATTGAAATGAAAACAAAGTTAAATCTATCAGGTCTGTTGCTTTTCAACCCTGCTTGTTATGATCTTCTGAACCAGCTTCAGCCCTCCCAGCCAGTCAAAGCAGACTTGTTTTACTCTGATGTCAGAGTAACATCGTAGCTATATGACTTTTATTTACTATTTTAGCTGGGTAAATGGGTTGTAGAGTAACTTCTTGTGCTTGTTACTGTGCAAGCATTTCTAAAATAGTGGGGAGGGCCACCAAAATATTAAAATGGGTGAAAAGTTCAAAATGGCTAACATCTGGATCTGACTCATAATTTCC